>NC_041383.1:29301892-29354854 GCF_002162155.2 Triticum dicoccoides
GTGTAATTAATTTGTTCATATTGTGTTAGATTTTTTTATGATTTTTTCTGTTGTAATTTTGTTCATAGAATTTTAATGATTTTTTTGTTCATAGTATTTTCTTTGTCAATTTATTGTGTATGTATAGGAAAGTTAGTTAGAAAAACAATAGAACTATAGTTAAACTAGTTTATTTTTAGTAAGTAGTACTTTATTTTATTTATAGTAACTGCTTCATATATAGTTGAACTAGCTAGTTGATTTAATAAACCAATTTATTTTACTATATATAGAAGTAGTTTATTTTTAATAAGTACTACTTTATTTATTTATAGTAAGTGCTTAGTAGTTGAACTAGTTGATTTAATTAATAAAACTACTTTATTTAACTATATATAGAAGTAGTTCCCGCATCGACGTCGATGATGCCTATCCCGCATCCTCGTCGTCGTCGACTCGGCGGTGGTGGAGGCCTGCTTGATCAGGGCCATGTTCGGGACTGGGCTCCGTCGGGCTGGTATTGGGAGGTGCTACCTTCTGGGGGATGTAGGTTGGTGAGGAGGCAGCCCGTTGTTGACCCGATCCTTGTTTGGTGGCGGTCGCGTGGGCCAGTGACTGTGCCGAGGCTTCCAGACACCGCGGAGGTGGTACGTCACCGTGTCAGCGAGGAGGACGAGCACGTCCGTCGCTACATGGTTGCGTTGGAGGGCAGGTTCGACAATACCTGGCAGGTTCTTCAGGGATCTCACTGGAGCTATGATCATGTGATCGTTCCTTATCTTTGGGTGTCCACCGCCCGCGACGATACCCGTCGGGCGCTACGGTTCTAGCTGTATTAATTAGCGATACTATATGTATGATAGTATTAGAGGAGTATTCGACGATGTACGGACACAAGAGATGATGTGCTTTTGATTATAATTGAATGCATGCTAATTTGAATACTACTTTATTTTACGATTTGGTTTTGCTTATTGAATGCTCATATTGGAAAAGTACTCCTACTTTGAATGCTAAAATTGAAGAGCATTCTATGCGGAAATCTAGGAGCCCCCTCCATCATCCACGCCGTCGTGGGGGTAGCTTCTCCTTCATACCCATGTGCTAGACAATTTGTTGTAATAATGCACTCGGGAATGAAAGGAGGAGCTACGTACCATCACCGATAGTCAACCCGTGATTAATAATAATGATCTAATTTAGGTTTTTTAGTACATATATTTAATATTTGAATTATGAACTTAGGCCGGAAATGTCGTACTCGGACGATGAAAACCGCCCGGGGGAGTGCGACTGGTGCCACGACGACTGAGCTATGTGCGACAGGTTCATTGAGCTAGACGAAGATCGACGCTTCAGCATTAAGCTCGAGGAGACCTTCCATGTTCATACGGTACACAACGACGGCAATAGTTTTTTTTCGTAATTAATTAAGCACGACTTCAACTATTTTAACGTGTATTTTTCATCTTTTCCAATTCGACTAGCTTATCCCATGCTATGCCAGACGCTATGTCTTGGAGAGGATGGGTTTTGAAGACCATGAAAGTATGGAAACCAAAAAAAACTCTCCTAAGGACCCATCATTGTGTGGATTTTCAAGTAAAGTTGTACAATGCTGAAGTGTAACCCATTTTGGTTGCAAAAATTGGGAAGCACTTTGCAAGATGTATGGTTTTTGACGAGGGTATGCTTGTCACCATGGATCTTGGTGATCCTACAATCCAGCAAGACAATATGGGCATTTGGGTCCTTGTGGATACACCTTTAATTCTTCCCCCATGTGAGCTTAACATAGTTATTCAGTAATTTATATTGTTTATTTCAAAATAGTTGACAGCTTGTTTCTATTGACAGCTTATTTTCATTCTTTAAAGAATGTGCGGAAAATGGTAGACAGAACCCACTACACCGATGGCTCCGAATTAACTTATAAGGAGAAAAATCATCTGATCGCATTTTGTACTGATCTTGAGAATTACAATGTCTACAATCGAACTCCTCAACATTATGGTCAATACGTGCCAGTAGTGCACGTGTTAAACTACGGTAACTACCATGGAGATACCCTGGTAAGATTTTTTACTATTACGACATCCCTGCATCTTTTTAAATACTTCTAAAACTAGTACATCATTGCTAACTACGAATTTATTACTATGTTTTTCAACTGATAATCCTGAATGATTGTCTGCCTCATCTGATGTATACGCACGGTCGCCTTGATGTTTTGAACATACAACCAGGTCGTCCTACGAATCTCAATTGTCCATACCGGATTTCTAAAAGAAGTGGAGACATGACAATCAAAGAATGAAAAAAATGTATGGACAGTCGTAAGGAGCTTCTTGCAAGCAAAAGGAGGCGAAGCGCAAGAATTGGAGACAGGATGATCTCCATTCTTCATAATGGAGAGTCAGGGTCTATATTGTTTTATGCTATTTTACCTTAAGGGTGTTTAGGTCCTACCTGATACTGATGACCATGTGTTAAGAACAATTATGTAGGGTTGGGTTCAATGACTATGAGGAGGATGATCGTATGACTTGTTATTAATAACGAGTAGAAGTTGTATGATGATGCATGATTAGTAGGACTTGTTATTATATATGATGATGTATGATGCGAGCATGCATGAGTTATTATATATCAGCGGGTGAAATGAACATAGCAGTATAAGAGAGGACACTTATCTCTATTAGCTAGCTAATAACAACATAAAATGAACCCCCAAACCCCCTAAACCAGCCACTTTTTTAAAAAGAAAAAGAAAAACCTCAGCTGCTGACACGTGGAAGCCTTTTGGTCTCGGTTCGTGTCACCAACCGGGACCAAAGGCCCCCTTGCCTGGGCTGCTCGCAGTGGCCACGTGGAGGTCCATCTGTCCCGGTTCGTGTTAGAACCGGGACTAAAGGGTGGATGCACTAGTCACGACCCTTTAGTCCCGGTTCAAGAACCGGGACTAAAGGCCCTTACAAATCGGGACTGATGCCCCCTTTTCTACTAGTGGACTGAACTCCCACCAGCATGCCATTGTGCAAGGCCCATTGGTCCCGGTTGGTGGCACCAACCGGGACTAAAGGGGTGCATTGGTCCCGATTGGTGCCACGAATTGGTACCTTAGTTCGGTTGGTGCCACCAACCGGGACCAAAGCCCTCTGCTTCCCGCCCTTTGGGCTGCTGAAAAGAGGCCTTTTGTCCCGGTTGGTGGCACCAACTGGGACTAAAGGGGGCATTGGTCTGGTTGGTGCCACGAACCGGGACCAATGCTCAGTGTATATAAGCAACACTTGTGAAAATTTTCAGTTTCATCACGCCGATCTCATCGACGCCGCCAGGCTGCCCGTGCTCGCCGTCGCCACCCCACGGTCGCCGTCGCCGTCGCCGCCCGCACCTCGTCATCGTCGCCCTGCGCCCCGACACCATGCCCTGCGCCCCGACGCCGACGCCCTGCTCCTCATCGCCGGCCCTGCCTCCTTGTCGACTTTGTCGCGCCCTGCACCGACGCCTTCGCCCCGTTCGAGCCCGCTGTGAGCGCCGCCCCGATCCCCTCCTCCTCCTCCCTGTACTGGCCGCCGTCGCCGCCGCGCACTGCCGTCGCGCCCCCTGCCCTACGCTGCCGCCCGGCGTCGCCCCTGACCTGCGCGGCCGCCGAGGCGCCGCCCCTTCCCTGCGCCACCGCCCTTATCCTGCAAACTTTTTATTTTTTGGTCATATATATGTATTTTTTTGTCAATTTATATGTATATGCGTGTATGTGTATAAATGTGTGTATGTGTGTATATGTATATGTATTTTTTTCATATATATGTATTTTTTTGTCGATTCATATTTAGAAGAAAAAGAAGAATATGAAAAAAGGAAAATAAGAAGAGGAAGAAGTAGAGGAAGAAAGGAGAAGAAGAGGAGAAATAAATAAGAAGAAAAAAAGAAAAAAAAAGAGGAGAAGAAGAAAGGAATAGAAGGTAGGAAGAAAAAATAGAGTAAATTCTATTTTTTTCCTTCTTCACCTCTATTTCTTCTTCTTCTCCTCTTTTTTTTCTTCATTTTTTTCTTTGATCTTCTCCTCTCTCTATTCCTTTCTTCTTCTCCTCTTTTTTTTCCTTCTCCCTCTTCTTAGTTTTTTATCGGGTATGTCGTTGTCGATATACCACCTCCCCGATAACTCTCTCGGGAATTCAACATGAGGGGGGGTCGATATACCCCCTCCTCGATAACTTCGACATGAGGGGGGGTCGATATACCCCCTCCCCGATAACATTTTTTCCATGTATGTATATCGTCGTTGTCGATATACCCCCTCGTTTACCAAGTTAAAAGAGCTTTGTCATCGAGGCCACCCCGAACCCTTTAAGCGTTGTCGAGGCCACCCCAAACCCTAGAGAAGCGTCGAGGCCATTAATTAATATAATTCCTTGTTGTGAATAGCTATAGCTAGGTCTACGTTTGCCACTAATATATCCATCTGTCATGTTTGTACAATAATTGCCATGTTGTAATATTTGCAGAAACTATGGAGCATGACCAAGACGAGGAAGCAGAACGGGTGTTGGGGGACATAATTGCAGCCGGAGCTGATGTCATGTCGTATCTCAACGAAACCGATGGTCTGGAAGGAGAGGGTGAAGAAGTAGGCTACGGTCCTCGAACAACGGAGGAGACTGTTACTAGTGACCGAATGCCGGTGCAAGAAGAAGGCCGTGATAACGGCTTCGGTGACCGAACAGAGTCCGGCCAGGTATATATATTAATTAAGTCTGTGCTGACTATAGCTAATTGATGCATTCATTGTTTTGGTATCTACACATATTAATTCTCGTCTTTCTTCTTATATCTAGCCCTCCAGATCGAGCACAACTTCGGTAAAGAGACGAGGCCCGAAGAAAAAGTTGCGATCAGATGAAAGGTTCATGATCACAGCAATCGTGCGCGATGGCCAACCGATTGAACCCCTTCAGACCAAAGAGGCATTTACTTTTCAATGTGGGGTTCTTGTTAGGGACATGATCCCAATCAACATAGAGCTATGGAATCAGCCTAAGGATGAAGAGCTTCAAGTTTCTTTTGTCGAAGATAGACAGAAAGCTAATCTTTGGAAAGTGATGAAGGTAAATTTCACCCTACCGGAAGAGGATGATCCGGAGAATCAAGTTATAGAGCCATTGATCAAGTCCTTTGCTCTCAAGAAGATGGCAGATCTATTCAGGAAGTGGAAGAATGACCTGAAAGCAAAGTTTGTCGACAAAGAAAAGACACCAAAATTCATCGGCAAGTACGAGAAGCTCAGAAATGGGACGCATTTGTGGCCAACAATCCTACGAAGAAGGAGCATCACCATCGCACGGGGTCAGGTGGCTACCTCAAAGCCCGACCGTTGTGGGCCAAGGCTGAGAACGACCTTCTTGATAAAGGGGTCGAACCAGAGTCATTGCACTGGCCAGACAGTTGCCGAACTTGGTTCTTCGGGGTTGGCGGAACCTTGGACCCTGTAACAGGGAAGTGCGTTTGGACGATGGAGCAATTGCGAATACCACTCACAAAGCTTCAACACTATATTAACGCAGCGCAGGAAGGGACGTTCGTTCCAAATATAGAGAAGGACGAGCTCACAATGGCCGTCAGGAATCCTGAGCACCCTAGACAAACACGAGGCACGCCAGGCTCCGTTCCGTGGAAGGCTGGGTTTTCGGAAGCAGGCGGTTACAAATGCCAAGAGAGGAGGAGGAAGGTGGAGCAGAGCGAACTGCAGGAGCTGCACGCAACGGTACAGAAGCTAGAGGAACGAGATGCAGTTCGAAGCAAGGGACCTACCGAAGCTACCACCGAAGCTACCCCGTCATCTCAGTGGAGAAGCAGCATGGCTTCCACCGAGCAGCTTCAGCTGGAGCCTGTCTTCACGGCACTTGCTAGCTACCATGTGGATGCTATCACGGAGTCTCAACATTGCCACCTTATGACGCAATGGGAGAAGTACAAAGTCAAGGCGGTTGTCGGCTCTGTTCTACCGCCTGAACCCGTCGCAACTGTTCACTGCCGTCCAATTCCAGAAGGATATGCTAGGGTGACTGTGGAAGAAATAACGGAGGGATTTGAGGAGCTCGTGCTTGACCACCCTACCGATGACGGGGAGACTCGGCTGGGTTCTGCTTTGAAGACTCCATGCCTATGGAGGAAGGAGCTCATCAACCTTCCGAACTGGACGCCTCCGCCTCCTCCTCCTCCTCCGGCGAGTCAGGGCACTCTGCCTCCTCCTCCGCCCGCTCCTCCGGCGAGTGATCAGGGCACTCCGCCTCCTTCTCCGGCGCGTGGCGGCACTCCGCCTCCTCCTCTGCCTGCTCCTCCGGCGAGTGATCAGGGCACTCCACCTCCTTCTCCGGCAGATGGCGGCACTCCGCCTCCTTCTCCTCCTGCGCCGGCGCGCCCGACCAGCCAGCCTCCTCCTTCTCCGCCTCGTCAGCAAGGGCAGAAGAGACCCGCCACCGCTCCGGCTGCTCTGGCGCGTCGCGGTCCTTCTCCTCCGCCTCGTAAGCAACTAAAGAAGAAAGCCGCAGCCCCTCGGCCTGCTCCGGTGTCTCGCAGTACAGGGGGGAGGCAATACAGATTCGGTCCATCTCTCAAGACTCCAGAGAAGTTACCATACGAGATGACCGAGAAGGAAAACGAGGAGATCTGTCAAGCCCAAGTTAGGGACTACTTCGCAACGCAAAGAGCTAAGAGACATCCACCTCCGGAGGAGAAGATAGATCCGGTGAAAGCGAAGCGCACTTTGGATGCCCTGCACCGACCACCACCGTCTCCGCCGCAAACCAACTATGAGCGCATTACTAAAAAGACATATAAGGAAGCGAAGCGGTCGGGAAGTACTTGCAGTGACAAAAGGTTACAAGAACGAAGAACTGGGAAAAAAATTCCCCAACTCGGTGAACAAGTGAACCAATCGTGCCCCCCGCTCAAGGTGTCTAGAGATATCATCGCTAATCGTCCGGGGGTCTTGGCCGGTACCAATCCAGGAGATTACGATGATGCACATTTTGATATAATGGAGCCGGACGAATTCAAATACGAGTACAGAAAGCCTCTCGTCAAAGATGGAACTACTCTAACAATGATGATGCGAAGATTCCATGATTGGTACATGGAAACCTGTAGAAAGGCGCAGTCAGCTGGGAATAAAATCGATACTTTGACGCTGAAAGTTAAAGAGGATCAACACGACCTCGTTGGAATTGAGGAGTTGTCTGTTCCATTTGAGGAGTTCTTCCAGTTTTTCAATCTAAGGCCCTTGATAAATTAACGGTCACTTGCTACTGTATGTAAGTACTACTTTTGTCATTAAGTCTCTATATATAGATCAGCTCTTTCATTGCATGTATATATAATATCCTCACTATATTATGCAGATTGAAAATCGTCGAATGCGGAAAAGCTGAAATGTATGATATTGGGTTCATTAACACAAATCTCATAGATGAATTTATGGTTAAATTTCATGCCAAAGAAACCGAGCAAAACTTGCTACGATCGTTGGTAATAAATCAAAACAAAGATACAATACTCTTTCCTTACAACTTCAAGTGAGTGTTACTGTCTTGTGCATATTCTGTCTTCCTTAACTATTACTCGAGGTTATAGTTATTAATGTAACTGATGAGTTATATGCATGCGTGTGGAGTTTCCACTATATTCTCCTAGAGATTAAGCTTGAGCAGGGACTAGTAAGCGTCTTAGACTCGAGACGAAAAGATCGCAAGGAATCTGCGGACATGCCTAAAATGCTCGAGAAGTAAGTTGAGTCGATCATTATCGCACCATATCGGCAACTTTGTTCATTTCATGATATCAAGTAATTGTTTTCTTTTTCTCGTAGTGCTTGGAAAGTATTCACCGCACAAGTTTCGGGACTGCCGCGGGATCTGCAATGGAAATTCCCAAAAGTAAGTACTACTAGCTAGCTAGTTCCGCGCATCTCCCGTTGATTCTAGCTACTTTCATCAATGCCATTTATAATGTTTCATTATCAGTTTGATTGACCTCTATTTCTCATAAAGTGCTTGTGGAAGGAACTCGGAAATAATTACTGTGGATACTATGTCTGCAAGTTCATCTACAACGCAACAGCTAAGAATAGGCGTGGCTACTCTAAAAGACAATATGAAGTGCGTAAGCAAAAATATTCAAAAGTTCATTTTACTACCATCATTTCTGTTGAATTTCATTCATATCTATGTATTGACCCCCTTATTCAAATTAAATGTGGGAGATGCGGAATGAACTCCTACCACAAGATCGCATGCGAGCAATTCTGTCCCGGTTCCTGGGCGAACCGGGACATTTTGTCCCGGTTGGTGGCACCAACCGGGACAAAAGGCCCCCCTGCCCGGGCAAGCGGCAGCGGCCACGTGGTGCCTCATCTGTCCTGGTTCCTGGGCGAACCGGCACTAAAGGGACAGGGCTTTAGTGACGACCCTTTAGTATCGGTTCATGAACCGGGACAAATGGCCCTCACGAACCGGGACGAATGGGGGTTTTTCTACATTAGAGTTGTATTTTGGTCAGGCCTTTGACATGACATTGTATAGTACCATATTGGATATACTGGTTGCAAAGTGCTTTCACATGGTATTCCAGCGAAACAATTCCAACGTAAAAGAGGAGTTAGACAAGATGAACCTCCTGATAGCATCGTCTTTAGCCAGTTCTTAGAACATGACTAGTCAGCTCACTGAAGCCTCACGGCACGAGAATAAATTCCTGCAAGAGGAAAAGATGATACTACCATTGAGACTGGGCTTTCAGCTCCCGGGTGCAGGGTCACCCTCATGAACAGTAAATTCAAAATAATATGATCATATTTTGGTGCGGGCTCCTCGAGTGTTATTTCTGGCTGATAATTTGCAAGAAGATCAAAAGTTCGATCATATTTGATCCCCCAAAATTTCAGAGTTTTTCAATTTTATTTCATACTGTTTTGAAGTTACTGTTCTTGAGGGTGCTCCTCCACCTGTGAGCTGTCAAACTATTCGCTACTACCATTTGAGTCTCGCAGTACCATACCTGCTCTAGCACCATGCACAACATAGGACCCGTCCAAATTTAATATGACCCATCCAGACGGTGTTGCTTCCCATGGCGAGGTTTGCACACTCTGAACCGGTCCCTTGTGTAGCATACTGTCATAACAAATGACAGTTTTTCTTTTGAGACGGTAAACATCTGAATTCATCTTGATAGCTAATAAGAACTCAAGATAGGTGACCATGACTTATTTTTCTTCAGGTGGAGGTGGATTCTTTAGAAGAACTTATCTCATTCTGAACAAACCAACAACGCCAAGGTGTCATGAGTAGCATGCTTCTTGCAGTCTCATGTAGGGGTTCCAGCACATGGAATAGCAATTCCTTCCCAGCATGCAGAGTTGAGCGCCTGCACGGAACGACTATCCTTGGCTATCCAGAGGAGTGATCTCCCGGTAATTGTTGAGACGGACACATTACTTTCAGTTAAGATGTTCCATGGACGAGAGTAAGATAGATCGATTTATGCTTCTTTCAGTTAAAGTGTCATCTCATGTCGCTTCATGAAACTTATAGTACTCATGTTAGCTATTTACAAAATAAGGTTCGCCATAGCCTAGCAAGCTTTGCTCGTACTGAGGCTATTCTGGTGCCAACTTCCTTTGACATCCAACTCCAACATATAAAGAGTCTGTTCATGCATTCTGCTGCTCACACATGCTTGAATGGTAAGTACATCAAGTCGGTCATAGTGCCAGTTAATGTTCCTGCACCAAAAATGCAATGTACTTGTTAATATTCTTGGTTGTCTGCAAGGCTCATATCATTTCATTTATTTGGGTCGGACACTTCGTGTTAGTAAACCCAAATCCAAGGATTTTATCCCTTTCACTGCCTTTCTATCTTATTATTGTGGGAAACAACATATGGTCAAAGATTCAGTCCTGAGTTCGTCAATGCTCACGCCCCCATGTGTCAGATAGTGTTGATCCAATCACCGCAATGGGTTGTTAATCTCGTTTCCACATTTCTTACCCACGCTACTCAAAAACGCATCATAGCAGACTGACCATTAACATGCTATCATCGTCGGACAACTGCTCTAGTTGGTCAGCACTGGCGGTACATTGGATGACTCGTCACCAGTGACCGAGGTGCCACTCAGGTTCTACACGTTTACTTCAATCCCACATGCCCTTCTGAGTAATAATACATTACATCGTCTGTTATGAACTGTAATAATACAATGGACTGGATTGATGAGATGAATGCAAATGTCTGGTTGTGATAAATTATGTATTGATCCGTGATAGATTATTAGTCGTATCATTTGATGTGAATTATGATTATAGGGCCTACTGCAAAATAGAAATTAGTCTAACCCTGGAGTGAACATTACAACTCTATCGCAAAGTTCCTTTGTAGCTCAGAAGCGACAAGGATGCTTAATTCTTTCAATAGGTGCTAGGCCTAAATAAACTGAGGAAGGGATTTTCTTGAAGTACGACGCAACCGCCTACAATAAGATGGAGTATCAGCTCTAGTTTGGCAATATCAGAATCGACCAATGGTTGTGTAATTGAAGCGCCTTCTAATTAAAGCCCTGTTAGGTACCAATGTACACTCATTGTTTTTTTAATTAGATAAGTCAAGCTTTTTAGACATGGGGAGTGTTCTAAGGGCGGCACATGCACGCTTTTCAATCCTTTGATTAGGTGAGTCATCATACTTCAAGAAGAGGATAAAAATAGGATTACCATGCCATGCTAGCGTAAATCGACCACATTTAATTATACTAACATTTGACTAATCATACGATGATATAAAATATTCTAGGGAGTTTGATCCAAAGAAATTGATCGTATGAAATGAAGTCCAAACGAAATCAATTCATATGGACTGTAAATCGTCAGCTTACAAACGAATTTTTAAAAGAAACAGTACATATGATTAATAAATATCCATTGTAAATGTTTGAGCAGACATATTAGATAATTATCTAAAGGTCATACATAGAGAGATTTTAACAGAAAATATAAGACTACAATGCCTATTTAACCAAATGTAAATGCTATCTTAAATCAAACGTATTATGGCCGTTTTACAGAATGATCTGATAGAGATGATAGAAAATATTATGTGAAGTTGGATAACATAAACTTTATCGTAAGAAAGGAAGTGCGGAGGAATACTTAACTAAGATCAGACGGACTGTGAATCCTACGCACAAAACCGGACATTCCACACCGGGAATAAATCATAAGGATTACGTACAAATCCTGAACTAACAAACAGTGGATTTATATAGTTGTACATATATTATCAATTTCTACCCAGATAACATGGATTGCATTCCTGGAAACATAACATGGATGACACAGTACCTAGCTTAAGAGTGGAAATAGAAATAGAATAGTCCATCTAACTGAAATCTTCTTGTATACTCTGTGGTTGTAGTACATTAATTCATGAAGAAGTTTCTGTTATACATGTTCCAGGAAGAAATCGATCTTGAGAAATTGATAAATAAACTAAAAGGTTTACACGATCAAACTGGAATTAATTAATAACTGGGAGAAAATTGTTTAATAGCAGACGATAGCCATACATTCACCAAAATCGAAATAAACAGATCAAATCTCGCATCATGTGAGAACACTTTTCCCTGAGATCTACTAGTAAGTAGTAAACCACCATGTGATCAAAACATTCTCAGCGCGTGCCTGGCGTCAACCACCGAAGAAAAATGCTCTGATTGCTGATCTCCTTGTGGTCCCGCAGTTGTGTAAGGGTGCCCTCTGTGAGGTTTACCTGGAACACTGCATTGCACACGGCTAGGGAGCCGGCTTCGCTCTCGAACCTACGAACCACCACCAGCATCCCTGCGTCGACAGACGGCACCAGGTAGGACCTCAGGTTTAAGTGTAAGTGACCAGTAGCCTGCTGCTGTGTGGCCGCGTACACGAAGTGAGGCTGCGTGTGGAGCTCCAACTTGAGGATGTCGCCTGAACGGGTGGGGACGTAGAAGCTGCCGCCCAGGGAGAGGCTGCCATCGCTGTCCAACATCGTAAGCTCGGTGCCGTCCCCGTCGTCCTGGGCAAAGAAGAATTGCCACTGCCACATGGAGTCGCCGGGCTTGGCGTAGAGGACCATGTCAGCGGACGACACCGCCACGAGGAGCACCACGGTGGGCGTGGGAGCTTCGCCGTCTGAGGTCTTGTAAGATAAGTGTGGTGAGGAGATTGGGTAGGCCGGCGACGGCTCTGGTGACCGGGTTGCACAGGCGCAGCTTCTGCGTGCCCCCGCCTGAGGGTGAGCCTGAGGGTGAGGCAAAGAGCAAGCAGCCCTCGGCGCAGGCAAGCACCTTCCCGTACAGCCGAGGGATCTTGACTCCGATGAAGGCGCCGCTGAGGACATTCACGAACCTGACTTCCTCACCTTGGAATTGCATCTGCAGCATCTTCCAGTGGCGTGGGAAGAAACGCGGATTCATGCCCATGAGCTTTGGGGTCGTGACGGCGTCCCTCCACGGCTTGACGGTTCTCAGGCGGACGAAGTCCGTCACGTCGCTGCGCAGCAGGATCTCGGCCACCTTGGATACGAGGTCGTGCGGGAGATCGTCCCAGTTCACCTCACCAGTGATTGGGATGATACTGCAAACGAGATTCAGCAGATCTACGCTTAGCTTAATTTGAAACAAAACATGCATAAATATTCACGAGATGAGATCTAACGAATTGAAATCGGCCGAATTATATCAACAAGGCAACTAGTTCGCCTAGTCGGTCGTTGGGATGATACTGAGAATCGATTCAGCGGATGACCTCCAAACACGCATGCATACAACATATTCACTAGATGAGATCTAACAAACTGGAGTCAGCCGAGATTAAAATGTAAGTAGATGAGATCTAACATACTAGAAGAAGAATCTTTCTTGTACTTGTTACTAGACTTGACTTGTGGCATGTAAGTAGATAAGAGTAAACGCTTGACAATGTAAGAAGAACTTTTCTTGCGAAGATCATCATTGATTGCCTTTAAAAACACATGCTCTTGCTCAAGGTTGAGCTTTTCAAAGTGTAACTTCTCATGAGTCTTTAAAAGTTCACGATGATCTTCCAAGATAGTTTCATGAGCTAACTTAAGAGTGTTTATTTATTTAGTTAGGCGCTTAATCTTCTCCTTATCATTGTCATTCGTTTTATCTTGATTAGCATGATTAACTGACGTTTCATCATAGTATTCATCACTACAGTTGTCAACAAGTAAACCACCATCACCTAACAAGTCATCTCCATCACTATTGAAATCAACATACTCGGGGTGTGATACCTTTGGGCCTTTAGCCATGAAGCATCTTCCAATTCGTTCATTTGATGAGTCAAATATGTCGTAGGAGTTGGTTGACACGAGTGCTAGACCGGCAACACCTTCATCTTGAGTATATTCGGAGTCGGAGTGATAGCTTCTCTCGGAGTGATTGTTGGAGTCGGAGCCGGATACCCATTCACCAACATGATCTTGATGTCTTCATTTTGTGTAGCTCCTTGATGACTTGTCCTTCCTTTCCGAATCCTATAGTCCCGGTTTTCCGACATCGTATGCAAAAGTGCTAGACCAACATGATTTTGATATATTATATGTATTTTTATGAATTAGGATGATTTAGTTATGATTTTTTCAAGTTTGAAAATTGCCCTATAGTCCCGGTTTTCCGACATCGTATGCAAAAGTTATAGCTGTTTTACATTTTCCCTACACTTTTTTCAAAACATGTCCAAATTTAAGTTTTTTAATTTTCCTAACTAGTATATGTAGTAATATAACTACATCTCGAAGAATTTTATTTTTTGAATTTTTTATCATTTTCTTTTATATTTTTCAAAACTGAAATGGCGATATACGGGGGCGGGGGGGGGGGGTAGAGATTGAAAATTGCCCTTTAGTACCGGTTTGTGACACGAACCGGTACTATAGGTCAAACCCCTTTAGTACCAGTTCGTGGCACGAACCGGTACTAAAGGTTAGCCCTTTAGTACCGGTTCGTGCCACGAACGGGTACTAAAGGTGATCGCGGGGCCCCGGCCTGACGCCAGCCTGCCACCACCCCTTTAGTACCGGTTCGTGGCACGAACCGGTACTAAAGGTTCAAAACGAACTGGCATTAATGCATAGCCGTTAGAACCGGCACTAATGGTACCATTAGTACCGGGCTAAAATCGAACCGGCACTAATGTGTCTCACATTAGGTCGTTTTTCTACTAGTGTTTATTTAACGTTTCCAGTGTTTTTTTTAAACAGAGACAAAAGACTTGCCTCATTCAGTAATAAAGGAGAGGAGTTTTAGAGTACAGGTTAATGGCTCGACATCATAGCACGTCCGGCAACCATATCTTCCAATGAAACAGAGACAGAAGACTTTCCTTGCTTCTACTCTTGTAGAACTTGTTGAAGTTCTTCACCATTAGGCTCAATTCTTCATTGAAGGTTTGTTTCTCACTTGATGATGTGCGAGCTTCACATGGCTTTGTAAGCACCACTTGACTTGTTGTGGAGATCTTCCTTATCCTTGAGTGACACCTCATGAGCAACAATTCTTCCAATGACTTCCGTTGGCTTGAGATCTTTGTAATTGGGCATCATTTGGATAAATGTGCACACGGTATCATATTTTCCATCCAAGGCTCTTAGGATCTTCTTGATGACGAATTTATCGATCATCTCTTCACTTCCTAAGTCGGCAATCTCATTTCTGATGAGAGCAAGCCTAGTGTACATTTCAGCGACGCCTTCACCATCCTTCATTTTGAACTTGTCAAGTTGACTTTGAAGCACATCCAATTTGGATTCCTTGACGGAGTCGGTACCTTCATGCATATCAATCAAAGTATCCCAAATTTCCTTTGCATTCTCAAGACGGCTGATTTTGTTGAATTCTTCGGGGCACAATCCGTTGAAGAGAATATCACAGGCTTGAGCATTGTATTGCAGCATCTTCAACTCTTCCGCGGTAGCTTCACGGTTTGGTTCTCTCCCATCAAAGAATTCACCTTGCAAGCCAATACACACAATAGTCCAAACGGTAGGGTTATGTCCAAGAATATGCATTTTCATCTGATGCTTCCAAATAGCAAAATTTGTACCATCAAAGTAAGGACCTCTACGGTGGTAATTTCCCTCCCTAGACGCCATACTCTCCTAGGTTGTGAAACCAAGGCTATGACCACCAAAAGCTATGGAATTAAATCAAAGCAAATGAAGACTAAAGCTTTGATACCACTTGTAGGATCATAAGTATGTCTAGAGGGGGGGTGATTAGACTACTTGCCTTTTCCCAATTTTAGTTCTTGGCAGATTTTAGCAACTTAGCACAAGTCAAGCAATCAACCTACATATGCAATTCTAAGAGTATAGCAGCAGAATGTAAAACAATTGCATATGAAGGTAAAAGGGAGGAGTTTGAGGAAGCAAACACAATGTTGACACGGAATTTTTTTATCCGTGGTTCTGATAGATGGTGTTATCGTACATCCACGTTGATGGAGACTTCAACCCACGAAGGGTAACGGTTGCGCGTGTCCACGGAGGGCTCCACCCACGAAGGGTCCACGAAGAAGCTACCTGGTCTATCCCACCATGGCCGTCGCCCACGAAGGACTTGCCTCACTCGGGTAGATCTTCACGAAGTAGGCGATCTCCTTGTCCTTACAAACTCCTTGGTTCAACTCCACAATCTTGACGGAGGCTCCCAAATGACACCTTGCCAATCTAGGAGACACCACTCTCCAAGAAGTAACAAATGTTGTGATGATGATGAACTCCTTGCTCTTGTGCTTCAAATGATAGTCTCCCCAACACTCAACTCTCTCTCATGGGATTTGGATTTGGTGGAAAGAAGATTTGAGTGGAAAGCAACTTGAGGAAGGCTAGAGATCAAGATTTATGTGGTAAGAATGGAATATCTTGACCTCAACACAAGTGTAGGTGGTTCTCTCTCAGAAAATGTATGTTGGAAGTGTAGGGGTATATATAGCCTCCACGAATGGCTCTCTCCACGAATGAAGAGTGCGTGGAGGGGTATATATAGCCTCCACACAAAATCTAACTGTTACACACAACTTACCAAACTCGGTGGGACCGAATTGTGAAACTCGGTCAGACCGATTTAGTTCATAATGTGACCGTTAGGCATTTTGGTGGGACCGACATGTCAACTTGGTGGGACCGATATCGTTAGGGTTAGGGCATAACGTAATCTCGGTGCGATCGATTACACAAACTCAGTGATGCCGATTTTGGTAATAGACAAACAGAGAGTTGGTCAGGCAAACACGGTGGGACCAATTCACTCATCTCGGTTGAACCAAAATGTTATGAAAGGGAAACAGAGAGTTTGCATTGCAATCTCGGTGGGACCGATCGCTCATCTCGGTTGGAACGAAACGTTACGTAGGGAAACAGAGAGATTACAATCCCATCTTGGTGAGACCGAGATCCCTACCAGTCAGACCAAAAAGACCAGGGTTTCTGGCAATGGCTATGTCAACTGAACGGTGTCTCCGGATAGAAAGTTTCGGTGGAGCCGAGTTTGACTTTTGGTTTGGGACATATGTGGATGTGAGAAAGTAGGTGAGGGTTTTTGGAGCATATCACTAAGCACTTTGAGCAAGAAACTCATTAAGCAACACCTCACCCCCTCTTGATAGTATTGGCATTTCCTATGGACTAAATATGATCTTGGATCACTAAAATGAAAAATGTAGAGTCTTGTGCTTTGAGCTTGAGCCAATCCTTTTGTCCTTAACACTTTTAGGGGTCCAAGTTTCTCATCCTTGCCTTGCCAAACATTGAGTTTTCCTGAAATATTTATCTTGAAATAGCATTAGCTTAATGAGCTATATGTTGTTAGGAATTACCAAAACCACCTGGGATAGTTGCCCGAGGGCGCGGGAGGCAACGAGGTAGCGGTGGGGCTGATGGCGGGTCGCCCGGAGTCCCGCCAGAGAAAGTGTAGGGGGGAGGGGGCGACGTGAGGGAGAGGCACGCCTTTTACTCAACCGCCACACGCTGGAGTAAATTTAGGGAGAAGTTTGGGGAGAGGTGCCAGTTAGAGGAGCAAGATCGAAATTTTACTCTTCTAACCGGTTATAAGGGATAGGTTAGAAATTGCCCTAATTCAACAAATAAAATCTCCAAAACGAACAATGTTTTAGGAGTTGAACAACGTTAATTATAAGATTCCATGCAGATCTCTGAAGAAACAAGACATCACCACGTTTCCTAAAAAAGGACTATAACCACGTTCCTCTCTTTTCAGGTATAGATGCGGTCTGATGCGCTCTGCCATGCCTGTTTCCACAGCCACAATACATGGTAGCTCGTCCTCTTTTCTTCCCTCGAATGAAACCACGATCCAGTTCCCATCCAAGAAAATCGGTGGCAGATGGGCGTGTCATGTGGGATCTGCACATAGTCGCCGGTTGCCGGCTTTCACATGAGCAGTTCGACCGTGTCGCATATGCTCGATGCTGGGCGGACACAAGCATCGCAAATCCTGGACAAGAACATGAGGTTGATCTCCCTGCACGCATCGCCGATGGTGAAAAGGCTCCAAGCCTCCAACTCTGGAGCCATTAGCTTCCATTTTATGTCTTTGGTTCAGGTGAGGGGCTCGGTAAATTTTTCTTCTCGGTAGAGAAGCTCGGGCTCAACCTGGAAAGAGAATGAGCAATATGTTGGGTTGTATATATATTGTTGTAATGTAGTGTGTGCGTTGGTACACGAGTCTGTTACTCCTTATATGTAAACCTCTGATCAACTGATTCAGTGGGAGAGTTATTCCATGAGAGCATCTAGAATAGAAGATGTAGATGCAAAATACCTAACTTTTGCATCTCCGAGGGCCAAAAATACCTGTCCAAATAATGTTGTAGATTAAAAACATTACATCTCCGCCTCCTCGGGATGTAAATGACAACACCTCGTGCTGCAAACTCTGATCTCCACCCACAGAAGATGTAAAACGGCTGGTCGCACGCCAACCGCCAACCACCATTTCACTTCCTTTCCCCACCCACTTCGTCTGCCGTTGCTGCTCGCCCGCCCACCGCACCGCGCCAGATTCGGCCTCTCCACCACCCGTTGCTGGTTCCAGCGCATTTCGGCTGCCACCCGCCATGAATCGGGAAATTTTTCCGCTGCCGCCACCGCCGCTGCCCGAATCGTCCCCATTGCCATGTCCGCCATCGCCGCAGCCACCACCCGGTAGCCAAGCCTCCGCCCAGCCATCATCACACCGCCGTCCCGCCCGCACGCTATGAATCGGCCGCATTTCCCCCCACCACGCCGCCACCCACACCGCCACCGCCACCCGATTTGGCCACCAGGCATCACCGCCCAGTCCCCCAACCACAACCGCTGCCTTCAGCCGCCGCCACCCCTCCATCTGCCGCCAGCGGCGGTCCAATTCGACCACCACATTTCGGCCACCCCGCCCTGCCGTCGCCATGCCTTCGAGGAAGACCCTGAAAAGCAAGAAAAGGTTCTTCGGCGTGAGGGCGAAGCCCTCTAGCAACTTCGGGGTGGAGTTCAGTGACGCCGGCCACCTATTTTGGCTCGAAACCTACCCACCATCCATGAGGCCGCGCGTGCCTACAGCATGGCGGTGTGGCATGCCGGGAGGCCGATGAAGCACCTCAACTTCTTGGAGATTGAGACCCGGGCGGATGAGGAGTTGCTCCTGCCGAGGGGCATTCGCATGGAGGCGATCACAAAGACGAAGACGAAGAAGAAGCTCACCATAATCATTAGTCCCAGTGATAGCGACGAGGCAGCGATGGTGAGGTTCTCCTGTGAATATTCGGAGTATGTCCAGGCCGAGCAGGAGTTCTGGTGGAAGCGCAACCTTGAGGAGAAGAAGAAGGAGGAGGACGAAGCCAACCCCTCGACGATGATCTCCGTCAAGTCTGGCTGGTCGGACAGGGGTGACTCGGAAGAGGAGGACGAGGGGTGCGATGACCCGGAAAAGGACGAGTTCTGGGAGCAGTTCAGGAGCTCCGAGGAGGAGTAGTTTCATCCTCGAGTTATAGAAGTATGAACAAGTAGTAGTCGTTGGAGTAGTAGTTTGATGTATGTAGTAGTTTGAATTAGTAGTAGTCCTTCAAATTAGAATTATGTTTGATTATGTTATAGTTAGAACTATGTTGAATTATGTTTTAAACGAAGTAGTAGTTGAACAAGCTATGTTTGCATTATGATTGAAATGAACTAGTATTTGAAGTTTCTAAATTTTTACATCTCCAGTTTACATTACCTATTGGAGGAGTTGCAGTTTTACATCTCCGTTTTGCATCATCTGTCGGAGTTGGCCTTTTTTTTAAGATGAAAAAGGCACTTTTTGCAGACATAAATTTTTACATCTCTTGTTTTACATCTCCAAATTTGCATTTTCTGTTGGAGATGCTCTAAATTTGTATCAAGCCAAAATCCCTCCTCCGAATGACAGACTCCCATGGCGCCACCGACACATCTACCATCCCGGCCCTCTCTTCTCAGACCTCGATGAGTACGTACCGCATATCGAGCGAGCATCGATGGGGTGCCTACCTAGCAGGCAAGCGGCGACATCCACATGTCTGCCCCTTCCATATATTCTCAAGGTTCTTCCACCAGTAGAAAAGAGGGCATCAGACCCGGGTGCAGAGGGCCTTTAGTCCCGCTTCTCCAACCGGCACAAAATGATCGGCACTAATAGTCCACCACTTTTAGTCCCGGTCGTGTTATGAACCGGGACTAAAGGGGCTTCACGTGGCCGCTGTGGGTCGCCCAGGCAGGAGGACCTTTAGTCCCGGTTGGTAACACCAACCGAGACTAAAAGGCATCCACGCATCAGCAGCTGCTAGGTGTCGGGGCTTATTTTTTAAAGCAGGGGTTTAGGGGTTTTGGAGGGTTAGGGGTTTCATATTGTGTGAGCTAGCTACTACATATATATAGAGTGAAGTGACCTCTCTTTCTCCGTGCTTAGTCGACGCTAGCTACTACATATAGAGAGGACTCGGCTCTAGCTAGTAAGCAATGAAGGAACCATTAATTACACAACATCATCATGATCAATATATAGAGAGAAGTGACCTCCCTTTCTTCGTGCTTGTTGGTCGAACAACAAGTTCTCGTATATCTATTTGATGCTACTACATATACTACACGTTGATGCATATATACAATATAACATCTCTTATGATCCCTAACATCATCTACCAAGATCGCATTGAAATTCATGATGGTATTCTCCGTCTTTAGGTATGACGTGGTCAACAAAGAATCCCGCTAATTCCTCTTGAATTGCTCGTATGCGATCATTTGGTTGGATTTCGTCTCGCTTCCGCTAGATCTAATTTAAAGAAGGGGGTCAATATATATATGAATGAAACTCAACCCAATTGATGGTAAAAAAATAAAATTGTAAATATTGTTTACGGATATTAAATTGTTGTTCAGATAAGCCCCGCTCAGAGGTCGAGAGGCGCATGAACTTGCAAACGTAGTATCTACATAAATGATTCCCGGGTGCCTCCCACAAGCACTTCACAAGAATAGAGTTCAATCAAAATGATAATCAAGCATGATAATGGTATTGATGAAACTAAAATCAATGAGAGATGTGCGGAACTATCTAATACTACTTACTTTGGTGTGTGAAAATCGCAGCTCGGTTTTCTCTAGACCTGGTACCATTTTGGTGAACTTTTTTCAAACCCTGCCCGGCAAAGAAAATGATGAATTGATACCAGGAAATGAACCAAAGTTGCGAATATGGTGCGATAATGATTGAACTTACTTCTGTAGCATTTCGCTCATGTCCGCCCACTCCTTTTGCTCTTTACGTCTAGAATCCAAGACAATTACTAGTCCCCCGTCAAGCTTAATGGATAGCAGAATAAAGTGGAAGCTGTGCACGTAGAACTCATTAATTATAGTACTTAACCTCGAGTAAGTGAAACAGAATATGCACAAGACAGTAATTAACACTCACAAGAGTATTTGCCTTTTGTTTTGATGTCGAAGTAACGCGTTTAGCAAGTTTTCCTAGTAATGTCGGATCTCTTTTGTACCAAATATTTATTTACAGTATTTGGCCTAATGAACCCAATGTCATAGATTCGTCCTATTTTGCATTCGACAATCTTCAATCTGCACAATATAGCGAGGATAATTATATATACATGCAAATGAACGAGCTGAGCTAGAGACTTAATTACAAAAATAATACTTACATACAATAGCATGTAATGAGAGTTTTGTCAAGGGCCTCTTGATTGTATAATTGAAATAATTCTTCAAATTGAACGTACATCAGGTCGACGCCGATGAAGTCATGCTCATCTTTAATTCACAGCAAGATATTGTCGGTCCCATCCTTGCAGGTTTCCAAGTACCAGTTATGTAATCTTCGCATCATCGTTGATAGATGCGGGCGCTGCTCGGGTTTCACGAGAGGCTTCCCGTGCTTGTATCTCAAAGAGTGCTACTACCTCATCCATTTCAATTGTACATCATCGGGTAAGTAATCACCATGAATGGTACCAGGTGCAACCCTCGCGGGAAATTAGCGATATCGCTAAACACCTTGAGCAGGGGGCAGGATTGCATTTCTTGTTGCCGAGCTCGGGAATTGTTTTCACACTTCGTCATCTTCTAGCACTTTTAGTACTTCCCGACTGCTCCACTACATCAAATGTCCTTTCAATAATGCAGTCATAGTTTGATAGCGGCGGAGGTGGTGGTGGTCGCTTAAGGGCATCCAGAGTGCGGCTCACTTTTACCGGATCTATTTTCTCCTTTGGAGATGGATGTTTCCATTCAAAATGGGTCTTCACTTCGAAAGCCATGATGTCCTTGTTTTCCTCGTCACTCCTCTCATATAGTAACTTGGGAGGAGTCTTGAGGCTTGGACCAGCTCTGAATTTCTTCCCTATTGTACTGCTAGTCGCCTGAGCGGCGGCGGCTCTCTTCCGCCGCTGTTGCTGAGGCGGCGGAGTCCGCTGATGCGGAGGAGATAGTGGAGGCGGAGGAGTCCGCTGAGGCGGCGGAGATGGCTGACGTGCCGGAGACGACTAAGGCAATGGAGATAGCGGAGCCGGACTGTGTGGAGTCTACTGAGGGGCCTCCTCCGACCAAGTCTGCTGAGGGGCCTCCTCTGGGTGAGTCTGCTGATGCGCTGTCCAGTTGGGAAGCAAGATGTTTTCCTTTCTCCATAGATAGGTAGTCCATAAGGCATTTTCCAGACGAATATCCCCTTCACCTATAGGGTAGTCAAGCTCCAGCTGCTCGAATCTGTTAATTATTTCATCCACCCCGACAATAGCGAAGCCACCTGGAATTAGAGCAAAATGGAAAGTTGCATCAGGTCGATGAGGTAAGACATAGCCGACGGCCACCTTCAAGGTTAGGTTATGGCATTTCATAATTAGATGACAGTGTTCATTCTCCGTGATACCATCCACGGGGTAGTGAGGAGCCGTGATACCAGGCTGAACAAGCTCCGTGCAAGCCACACTACTTTTTCGCTAAGATGGTGGGGTAGCTTCATGGGCAGTATCCAATGAAGGATCTTCGTGGTGCTGTGATGGTGGGCCGTTAGCTCGCTGGCTCTCCAGTTCCTCTGGTTTTGCTAATCTTTGTTCCATCATTTGCATTTGGTCTGCTTCCTCTTTCTTATTTCTCCCTCGCCTTATATAAGTGGCACTACTGTCCAGAAACCCATACTTCCACGCAATGGAGCCTGATGTGCCATGTGTTCGTCCAGGGTGTTCAAGATTCCCGAGGGTCTTTGATAGCTCGTCCTTCTCTCTGTCGGGATGGAACCTCCCTTCCTGCACTTCCTAGATTGCTTCCTGAAGCTTTTTGACGTGTATTTCAAGTTGAGCTGTCATGTAAACACATTTCCCTGTTTCTGGGTTCAAAGTTCCCCTAACCCCGAAGAACAAGGCCTTGCCCGATCAGGCTAGTTCAATGTCTCTGGTTGGACCCCTGTAGCAAGCAGGTAGTTCTCAGCCTTGTCCCACGTAGGCTATATTTGGTTGTAGCCACCTGACAACGTAGGTCGTTCTCAAGGTTCTTCTCCCTCTCGAGATTTTTTCAGGTGTGCTACCTCTATATGTTAGCCATGCTTGCACGATCTACCCAACCTTGCATGCCAGAGCCTGGCGATGGTCTTTATGGGGGCATCTCCACAGGCCAGTGCTAGCATAGGAACGGAATTAATGTCGGAAGGAAAAAACAAGAGCAGTGCACTAAAAAAATACTAGATTTTCAAAGGGTTTATCTCGACGGATGAAAAATATGAAGCATATATCATCCATTCTCTCAGGTCATCGATTATGAAGAGCATGCATGTGCCACAGAGTTTTGATTCCAAGGAGTTGGTCACAAATATCAAAAATATGTACTATGATCATACCGAGCAGCTGTGGATCAAAGACGCTAGAAAATCCTCACTTCCCCTTTGTTGCTTGGAATTGACTACCACATGCAAGCTAGAGAGCATTAACAGGGTAGGCCATGGGCATAAAACCTTCAGAATAGTTGAGGCACGGACAAGCAGTAGCTAGAGTAAACATAGTGCATCGCAAGGCATGTAGGACTACACGAATTAAGAAACGAAGTGCTGCTGATCATGATGGCAGATGGTAAGAAACAATGAATAACTTGATCATATTAATAAAGAAACAACAGAAATAATTTAAAGATCACTTAGAATTTTTGTAACAGGCTATCATTGAGGAAATGCATGACCGCCCTGCCCATAAGAGAAGGAAATATTATATTGTCGACATGATTTATGTTCTCTCCTCGGTCCATAAAGGGTAGCAGTTCATGTTTATCTCAACCAACATGGTTGTGTTAGAACCTAGATGCACACGGGAATTAGAGTCCAATATTGTGACCAGGTTATCAAATTTAAATACTTTTAAAATTAAACATAACTTACATGACTATTGTCATATTCGGTAACATGTACACTATTATTGTGTTCCTGTTTGGTGTTCACAAACATGTCAATCGCGGGAAGCAGCTCTCCCAGGTTGAAGCTGTGTCCCAGTGTTATTCTTCCCATTGTTGTATTGAGAAGGGCGCCATATAGTCGCCAAAGAGGCGTGGGTTTTCGGACAACAGGCTCCATGGCACCAGTTTTACTGTTCACACGTGAAAAATATATCTTGAAGTTTCAAATAATTCTAGAAATAATACACAGGAACCTACGGATGTACACTTCATCTCTGTAGAAATTGACAACAGAATCACTTTGGTGTGAGCTGGGCAAGAAAAAAATCATTACTTCTAGCACATGCACTATTCACTGTAAAAATCCATTATTTTTTGTGCAGATCACACCAAGGCATATTTTATCATGAAACTTTACAGAGATATAGAATGCATCTCTATGTTCATGTGTAGTTGTTTCACTCCAGTCAAAGTTTTGTCTACCTCTCCACCTCCAGCTCTCGACTCTATCCCACCTTTATTAGCTACAAGACACAAATTTGGAGGGGAGAGTTAGTCCCGACCCTAGTTAGAGAGGACTGATATCAAAAGGTCAAACCACCCATCTTTTTCTCTTCTTTATTTGACAAAGTATTGTTTCTTTACGCCACATGTGATGTAGAATATTTTCATGTTCATCATGGATCTATAACTGTATTTCAAAGCCATCATTTGCTCACTATTTTAATATTTACAGCAAAATATATATTACAAAAATATTGTGAATGTACAAGGAAATAACAGTGATTATGACCATTAATATAGAGTTCAAATCTGTATTTTCTAACGTATAGGTACACACTATAAACCATCCTAAACTTGATGTCCACATGTGTCGCGAACAGCTTCACAGACCCTAAACTTTAGACACACATCTGCAGCAAGCAGCAAGCAGCATGGATATGTATCTTCTGCTCTACTTGGGTACTTTAAAATACTCCAAAAACATCTCAAAATCCCACGAATAAAAACTTGAATACTATCAGAAGATAGTTTTTCGGGTACTCTTAGTACTGTAGAGGGAGAAGTACAATACCATTAACCTAATAGCTCAATTTGTATGGTACAATGGATAAATTACAATCGGCCATTTTCTTTTGCTAATCGCAGTCCAGGTCCTTGTAGCCACAACGATCGTCTACTACCCCTAGTAGTCCTAGCTCGGACGTATGAAGCTATTGCTCCTACCAAGCTATTCTTGATGACCCCATTTCCTCCTCATCGACATTCATTTCGGAGTGGACTTTCTAAACCCTGGTATATTATTTGCAAAAAGAAACATGGTGTATGTACAACCCTCGATGTGTATTATCCAGTTTCAAATCAAGATTTGTGTGCTATCTCACTATCCTCACTACATAGAAACCTCTCATTTCAGCTGCTGTCAAGCAACATAATCTATAATCTTCAGAATTTGATCTTGAACAAAACCTTTAGACTGCAATGTGCAGAAAATATTTTTGATTTTTTGGTGCATCTCATAAAATATATTAAATGAGACTTTTCTGAATAAGCCATATCAGTTTGAGTATTTATTTTGCAGGAAAACATTTCCGATTTTTTTTATATATTGTGGTTTGAATGTATTTTTGACTTGCAAAGTTAAAGTTCAGTTATTTTTTCAAGAAATAAAAATGGAAAAATTGTGCTAGATGGGGGTGGAACTACACCCGGGTTTAATATTCATCATGGATCTATAGTTATATCTAACGTTGTACTCAATCGGCGACAATTAATTTGGATTTGAGGGTGTAGCATTTTCTCTCTATCTTTGCATTTACAGCAAGAAATATTAAGAAAAAAATTGTTCAAGGAAGAAATATTACATATCTATTTTGAAGTGTACAAACAAAATACTAGTTATGCCCTAGTAATATGGATTTCCAATGTTTCTCTTCTAACATAAAACTACACATTGTGACGCATCCTAAGTTTCATATCAGAGCTTCACATAACATATGCATCTTCTCCTCTACCTGGGTATGTTTGAATACTCCTAAACTTCACTCCTAGCATATTCCAAACATCCGGAAAATATATATAACATTATGAAAATAATTGCCAAGAAAACTAAATTATCCAGATACAGTGGCAATTATCTTGGTTAGGCCTATCTATGTTCACATTCCTCATGTCATTCAGACTGTAAAGGTCATCCGTATGTCCAACATCTTCAATATGATTCTTCGTTTGTGCCACTGGTTCAAATGAGGTTCTTACTGGAAAATTAGGAAGGCTTAGGAAAGGGTTGGCGATTTGTCCCACAATCAAACATAGAGAGGATCACATGTCCTCTCTAAACAAGGACAAATTCAAGATGATCATCAGATTACAGCTGCAATTATTTTGAGGGCATTCAAAGAAAGGACGGGTGGTTTTCAACCTACTAATATGCTCTTTCTTTTTATCCATAATTCAAGGATGTGAAGATATCTATTGCTTGGAAGGGCCTTTTAAGAAAGAGAAAATTGATATCTTTTGTGAGGCTTTCATTAAAGCATGTTGGAATGTCAATTGTGGACATTTATCATGGCGAAGTCACTCTTCGGAGTATTAATTCACCGCTGATTACTATTCTCCCAAAGAAGGACAATAAAGAAGGCGACAATGATTTTAGACACACACACACACACACACACACACACACACACACACACACACACACACACACACACACACACACACACACACACACACACACACACACACACACACACACACATATATATATATATAATATATATATAAGGTCGCGCTATTCGTCACCCGGGGTGAAGAATAAGTGAAGAATACTTATTCTTCACCCCAGCCATCCCCGTGCGCACGTCTAACCAGCCCCATGCGCCGGAGTAAGAAAACTTGCATGCAACGTAGGAGCCCCATGCGCCGGAGTAAGAAAACTTGCATGCAACGTAAGATTACAACAGTGCTCACCGTGCCCCCACCTAACCAGCTATTTGCACCGAAGTAAGGAATCCTTGCATGCAACGTAAAATTACTACATTACCAACCGCGCTTCGCGTGCATTTTGTGACACCGTAAGAAAACATGCATGAGCGATGTAAAAAAAGAAATTCCATGCTAGCCTGTGCGTGCGTGCCTCGAGTTCAGCAAATTGCTGGCCAACCTAAGAAAATTAGGAGTCCCAATGACAACCACCCATGAAGGGATATTTGCTGCTCGTGTAAGAAAATGGTAACCAGCGGAAGAAAAACAGGACTTGCGTTAAACCACAAATTGAACCAGCCAACATGAAAAAGATTGAGACCCGTTCTGAGAATTTGAGAGCTCACGTAAAAAGAATATCAGTAACACGTAGTATAATAATGAACTTTATCAACGCAATTATTTTATGTAAGATCTTCAACAAAGGTAGAAATTCTCGTATTTCTTATGTACATGTTCCTGAACACATAATGCATTTGTACTTTAATTAAGACGACCGATGTCTTGGCATGAGTAAATGTAAGAATTCATTTTTATCATGATACTTGACAATTGTAAAAAAATCATGATGCTTTACATCAAGAAGATGGAAGAATATACAGATTCGGAAAGCAAATAACTATGATTCATCTGTTTCTTCCAAGAAAGTACTTCCACTGACCACTTGGCTTTGTTTCCATGGGCTATTAGCTATTGTGTCCAGAGAAGATGGCATACCATCAAACCACGCATGAATTCACACCCAAAAAAGAAAGAAAACAATTCACACTGCAGCCACAATCTAGTGGACATCTAGCCAGATCAAGTGTTGTAGCCAGCTGAATCAAGATGGAGTCACTAAACAGGGATGCCTTAAAACTGGGACATAATGAGTTGGTATGTTTTGCTCATTTACCACCCACGACATCAAAAGCCTACAAGCGAAATAACCATGTTAAACTTACAAATCCTAAACTGACAATGATAAGAAGGGTTGGAAACATAAGGAAAGCAAGATCACATTATAAGTTTACCAACTACATTAATGGTATAGTCCACACAAAAAAACTACATTAACAGTAATATATTTCTGAGTCACATTAGACAAGGTAGCGATTCAATTAGCTCTAGAACAAATGTGTTAAGTATGAAAGTATTTTTCACAGTATTTGCATGTGCTACATTCTAATTTTTCTAGTGCAGGTGGCTCACTTCCCACCAAGACTAAATAGTAAGATAGATACTAAATATTCAGATCTAAATTTGTAGAGTGAGTAGCATGCCACAATAGGACATATAGAGTACATTAAATCTCAAGTATTTATGCTCGTTTCAAGAGTATGCCAAAACATAAGTTAAATCTTGGTAGTGAGTGAAGCAGACTATTGGAAAGTACAAATTCAATAAATAGGATTCTTCTGCTTTTACATGGCTGGCATGAATTATATCTTCGTAGTGACTACTGCATCACATAGTAAGAATAAAAAACTCAAAAATTCCATGTTGGATTTACCTTGACTGCTCAAATATGATGAGGGAACTTGGATTTTCAAAAAGAATTGCAAGTGAACTATAAAACACTAACATCGTTTAGCTCACAAAAACATAGATGAAAAACACTACATAACCTATACTATGAAAAGGTTCGGTGGATTCAGCATTTAGCTCACCTTGGGCCATACGAGGCTACAGTTTTGAGACAGGCCGTCAAAACGCAGGCTGGGACTGCACCATATGATCATTTTAAGAAGTATTTCTTTCTTATGAAGGCAGACAATCTTTAGGCTACAATTCATTTTACTGTGCAGTAATAATAAAATCTAACTAGATAAAAGTATATTTCGCCATTTCAGGTTCTGGCACCTGCAAAGGTTAATGTAATTGAATGGCTATCTTAATAGCTAAAAAACTAAAATACAACAATCAATGAGCGACTCAATGTAACATCACATTCATTCAGGATATAAGCATGCTTGTACAGAGATAACCAGATAGCTCCTCAAACCAAGTAGAACATCACATAGTAGCCAGCCAATTGATTGTACTATATCTATAAGATAGTAGCCCTGAAACATCAATTCAGCTCTAAATTTTGCTCCAATTCTTAACAAAGTTATGTAAAGCGAATATTAAAAAAATGGAATTGTTGACAAGAAGATTATTTCCTTGACAACACCTAATTTCCTGGCAGAGAAATATCAAAAGAAAACACCATATGTGCACGTAATCTGACATATATCCAGCAGCCAATGTTTAATTTCTAGTTTAGTTAGATACTGAATGTAAGGTGAAACGTCCCATTATACAAGAGGATTAATGAACCAGGCAAATTAAAGAAGAAGAAAAGAAATTTCTCAAAATGCTTCTGAACAGTTTTTTTAGACTATCCTTGCTCAACAACTAAACACTGATGTTGACTTATTTAGTGAAGCTTGTAGCTTCTTTTTCAAGTGTATCTCTTCAGCAACTGAGCTCTTTTTCCTGCAGGCCATGATTATTTGTAACAAAACACGGGAGGGCTGCCCTTCCAACAATAGAAAAACATTATATCATACAAAAACTTGCCAAGAGCAAGCGCAAAAGAAAAAAACACTAAGCCAATTACTCCAAGAGGAAAAAACAACTACTCAAATAGTCAAACCTGTCCTCAACCAACACACCAGCTGCCTAATGGAAACAGCAGAACTGTGCATTGATCATTGCCAAACTAGAGTTAAAAGTTATTACTTGGTCAAGTAGAAAGAACAAAGAATAAGAGACTGGAAAGATTATACAATTTTTCAAGCTATCAAAAGACTTTATGTTTACAATGATCACAAATCATCAAATCAAAATGCCAAACTTCTTTAGTGTTTTCTTATTTCCCGAATACGCAGAACTCATGTTTACAACTATCACAAATCATCAAATCAAAATGCAGGAACAAACTTGTTTGTGTGAAAAAGAAAGAAACAATAAAATCACCGTGTTCTTCTTCACCAAATTCTTCCTCTTCCGTTAGGCAGATCCGTGCACAGTGTGTTAAGACGATACACATATTAGAAAACAAATACGATGTATTACAGAGACTGAGGAAGCTAGACATAAAGGAGAGGAGCACCTCCAGCCACGGCGTCTCCTCTTATGTCTCTCTCCCCCTCTTTGACATGCCATTTAGCCCCTGCCTATCAACAACCATCGGTCCCTGGAGATATGCTTGCTATCTTGCTTGTGGACACATCCATCCGTGTTCTTCTTGCACACTGCCATTGGGAGAGTTGACAGGGTCATAAGAGGAGGGGCTATTGTATTTCACAAAAACTCACCTGTTCCACTCAGGCACTCAGACCATACAACATTGTCAGAAAATCATTAAGTGGTATAAAACTGCTATGGTACTACATACTGTTATGTTGCACCGGTAGCTATATAGATTGAAAAGTGGCACGCCTAGGGATGGCTCTAGCGATATAATTTCTACTGCAAAATTAATGACACAATAATCCTAGTTTTTATGTGAAAATTAATGATGACACACAAGCAGCTCAAAATTGATAGGGTTCCTACAAGTACGTGAGTTATTTAGTTCCAACTCCCACATGAGGTATATCTACTTTAAATCAAAACATACATGATAGGAAAGACAAATGCAATGTAAGCAGAAATCAATCACATCACTGTAGCCCACAAATCATTTTTTTATCTCTAGAAGGAAATGTTAGCAGCACCTCCAGAATCATTATTAAGTACATAGTAACAGACTAATGATGTTTGGAGCAGCTAATAGATACAGTAAGTATGGCCTTCAGTGATAGAGCAAAAACTTTTCTGAATAATAGATGTATATTTGCATATGGTGCATCTGATGAAACAAAAGTACAACCAAACAGTAATCTTGAAATAACAATCTGCAAGCTCTGAAAATTAGAAATGAAAATGAAAATTATTGGGGCAGGCAAGATTCTACTACATGTACGACTGCTACGAACTAGATTAGGGACTGAAGCAAATGAAAATTATTGGGGCAGGCAAGTATGGCTACATAGTAGTACATACCCATGTAACATACCTGATGACAGAATGATTAGTAGTAGAGCTCGAGGACGCTGGTTGTGGTTGCCTCCCGCTTGCCGGTCACGTTGTTAGCCACTCGGGTCCCTTCAACACCACCATCCGGAGAACCCAGATCCATCAGACATTAGTCCAATTGGGAGCACGAGGGCACCTGAGAGAGCAGATTGGGGTCTGTCCCGACTGATTTAGTGGCATGCAACTGAATATGGAAGGATGGATCTGGGGACGAGGAGGACGGATCCGAGGAGGCCGTGCTCGAGGAAGCTGTCAACCATGACGGCGGCACATCTCACCAGCGGGGCACACCAGGCCGCCCCAATCGCCCAGCGACCACCCCAGTGTTGACACCACGCCGCCGAGCAGCACGGCGCTCCGCGAGCAAAATCTCGCCGTGCCAAATCACGGAGCACGACGCCGCCGTATCCCCGCATGTTGTTCGCCGTCGATAATCTCGAACCGTTGGCAACCTTTTTTTAACTCAAGAAAAGAAAAGGACGTGGATGGAAGGTGGACGGGAACGTGGGCACATAAACGTAAAATTAGATAGATACCGGTGTAATTTTACAGCCTGGACACTGGCTGGTGCGGCTTAGTGCGTGGCCTCCGGCTCGGTAGATGGACTAGGGTGAGAAATAAGTAATTCCTCACCCAGGGTGTCTAATAGAGTATCTATCTCTCTCTCTCTCTCTCTCTCTATATATATATATATATATATCCAATTTAATTGTTCGAGCAAACATATTAGATAACTTTGCAAAGGTCATGCTCTTTAGGAATAGAGATATTCCCAAACCACAATAACTTACCGTCATGTCCTCATTTCTTGTGGGTTGCTCTTTAGGCATGTAGACGCGCTATCATTTTTGTATCAATTGATGCTCATTTTGATTACGTGGCTACCTACAAAATATAAATTAGTCTAACCCTGAATAGACAATACAACCAATTTTTACTAGGGACACTCTCTGGGATACAAGGAAACTGTTTTAGTCGATTTTACAAATGGAACCGACTGGGATGCTTAACAATTCCAATTGGTTCTAAGGGCTGAATAAACTGTGGTGGAGAATTTTTTGAAGTACTTATGCAACCGCTTACAAAAGATGGAGTATCAGCTCTAGTTTGACATTGTCATGCCGACCAAGGGTTGTGTAATAGAATAACCTTCTAAAGGCTTGCTATGTACATCTACTTGCGTCCATATTTATAAGGCCCTCTTAGTTTGGGTCCAATTTTGACTACAAATTCAACTAAACACATATGAACTACATGTCAAAAAATTATACCGAAACCTCTTCTGAATACAAATCCCATAGTGTACTTTTTATAGCATATACCTCATATTTATTAGTGGCATAGATGATCACAATATTATCCAAAATATGAGGAGGCCCAGTAAAGCCAAAACGAGGGAGTAGTGTATGCTAACAATTTTGATTCATTTATTAGATAACCTTGCAAGGACATGCTTTTTAGATATAGAGAGTTTTCCAAGGGTCGCACATGAACTTTTTTCCTCTCTTTGATTGGGCAAATTATCATACCACAAGAACATAAAAAATAGTACTACTATGCACTGCCAGCTTAAATCTAACAGATGTGTACACATGCATGTTTGACTGATCATATGATAATGATAGATAATATTATAGGGAATTTGTTCTAATATGAAATTTCTCGTATAAAATGAAGTCCAAAAGAACTCTTCATTTCATATATATGCACTGCAAATCCTAACTATTATAAACACTGTTAACGTATTTTACGAGAAAAATACATATGATTTTTTATATCCAGTAAATCATTGAGAAGACAGATTAGATAACTTTGCACAGCTCATGATGCGTTTTAGACATAGGGAGATTGTCAGATCACAGTAACAGATAAAAAAGCATAGGAGTACAGTCTCATTGCAACTTAAATCAACCTTATTTTTGTGCCCTGTTTGACAAATAATTGATATGAAAATGAAAGACAATATTCTGTGAAGTTGGTTCTCATGAAATTCCTTGTGTGAAGTGGAGTGCAAAGAAATTCTTAGGAATCAAAAAAGATGGATTGCGAATTCTACGAATCAGATATTCCACACACGGGATAAATCATAAGGATTACAAATCGGGCTAAGAAACAACGGATTTAGTTATACATATATATTATCAATATCTCCGCAGCCGCTAGATATATAACATGATGGATTGCATTCCTGCTGAGAAAAAAACATGTGGATTGGGGAAGCTATACTTTATAGGTTGAGACAAAATAGAATAGTGCATCCAACAGAAATTCGAGACACACTATATATAGCCATGAATATAGTCATGCAAGCACTTTTGGGTCCCATCATTACTCCCTTCACTGCGTACCGAGCGTCAACCACTGGTGGAAAATGCTCCGATTGCCAATGTCCTACTGGTCCTGGAGTAGGGTAAGGGTGCCCTCTAAGAGGTTCACATGGAACACACGGGATGTGGCTGCTGCGTGACCGGCATGGTTCTCGAACCTACGAACCACTAGCAGCATCCCTGCGTCAACAGACGGCACCAGGTAGGACCTCACGTGTAAGTATAACTGACTAGCCTGAGTAGCCTCCTGCCTGGCCGCGTACACGAAATAAGGCTGCGGCTCGCGCTCCAACTTCAGCACGTCTCCGGTGAGGGACGGGACGTAGAAGCGGCCACCAAGGGAGAGGCCGCCCTCGCCATCGAACAACGGAAGCTCGTTTGGGGCGAAGTATCGCCACTGCCACACAGCGTCGCCCGGCCTGGCGTACTTCACGACCATATGAATGGAAGACAGCGCCACGAGGAGCACCACCGTGGGAGCGAGAACAGCGTCGTCCTCACCCTCGTCGTCGTAGATGATTCCTGCGGCCTTGACATCCCCTGTCATCTTAACGCCGTTCGCCCTAATCCAGAAGAAGGGAGTGGGCAGGTCGGCGACGGCTCCTGTCACCGGGTTGAACATGCACACCTTGTGCGTGCCCGAGGCCAAGAGCAGGCAGCCCTCAGCGCTGGCAATGACTTGACCGTGCTCCTGAGGGATCTTGACCCGGATGGAGGCGCGGGTGAGGACGTTCACGAACCTGGCTTGCTCTCCTTGGATCTGCAGCAGCTTCCAGTGGCGTGGGAAGAAACGCGGATTCATGCCCATCAGCTTCGGGTCCGTGACGGCCTCCCTCCACGGCTTGACAGTTCTCAGGCGGACCAAGTCCGTCACGTCGCTGCGCAGCAAGATCTCGGCCACCTTGCATACGAGGTCGTGCGGGAGGTCGTCCCAGTTCCCCTCATCGGTCATTGGGATGATACTGCAAATCGATTCAGTGGATCTACGCTTAGCTTAAACGGAGCATAATTCGAAACCAAACACGCGTGCATACAACATATTCACGAGATGAGATCTAAGGAATTGGAATCAGCCGAATTATCAACAAGGCAAGTAGGAAATAGATCCGCAAGCAAGAACATCTAATTAATTTACGGACCTTTCATGGCCGCCGTCGTCGGCGCCGGGAATGAAGCCATAGACTGGCCGGCCAATCACCGGTTCCATAGAGGAAACGGCGGCGGCTACAGGGAGCTGCTTGTCCCTTGGATGGCTGCGGCTAGGGTTTGGGCTGGCGATTGAAGAGGGCCTGGGATGGATTGGATTAACTTATACGGTGGCGGGCATGTAGAAATGGAAAGGAGGAATGGCGGGCAAAACGCGCTGGCCGCCATGTACAAATGGAAAGCAGGAATGTCGGGCAAAACGCGGAGACAGGGAGGTGGTACGAACAGCTAGCACACCACATTAATGTATACTTAATTTCTCGTGAGAATTAATTGCCGCGCCCTCAGCCATTGGATGCCCATCCAACGGCCTGTCCAGCTTATATGAATTATTAGGTTGAGACTAGGAGTATTGTGTCACGCGCCAGGAAAACAGATTGAAGGAGAGACAGGTCGGAGCATGCTGTACAAGTGATAGAAACTTTCTTAAACTAACATTCTATAGGTTTTCTTTCTCCCTTTGATTTCAAAATACATTATTTCTCTCGTTTGCGCACGCAAAATCAATTCTAAGATGATTTCAGTCATTTTAATGGGCAGCGAGCCCATTGAAAGGACGCTGAAACATATGCTTAAAAATTTCTATCGGACGGGCGAGCTTCAAGTAGGGGGCTCGGAATGGGCCAACTGCTTAAAATGTTTAATTGAATGAAATACGACATAATTGTTAATTCTTGAAAAGGCCCTCGGCCATTCCCGTGTCGCACCGCTTGGGCTACTCGGGGGGCATATATACTCAGCTCACCGCCGGAAGCCCCCTCTAGCGCCTCCTCTCCTCCGCTACTGTCGCGAGCCCTTGACGTTGTGGCGGTGGCTCCTGCACACCCCCCCCCCAAAGGCGGCATGGGGAGAACTGGGTGGCTGCAGTAGTCCGATCGGCGGGTCGGCTAGTGTCACAGGATATAGTGGTGTGGGCGCGCGTACTCCGCGTCTCGGCGTGTGGGGGACGTCACCGCTACTGTTGGGCCTGCTCGCCGACGCTTGGCACTACTAGGGAAACTTATAGGTAGACGCTTACTAGTGGCGCGGGTTTATACCCCTTGATACTGCTACTTACTAGTAGCGCGCGTTTAGTAGCGCGGATTTATAACCCTCGCTACTACTAAGTGGTCTCTAACGTGCCCCCCGGGACATTCCATAGTAGTAGCGAGGGGTATAAACCCGCACTACTACTAAGTTGATAGTAGTAGCATGGGTTTATACCCCTCGCTACTACTAAGTACAAGGTAGGTGAAGTCCCCATATCCTCGGTTGAATCCCTCCTCTCTCACTCACTCACTCTCTCCCCTCTCTCCATAGGCTCTCCCATGGTGGTTCTGCCTAGGCACACCTCCTCCTCCCTGGCGCCCATCTAGTCCACCTCATCGCGCCGCTGGCATGTAGGAGCTCGCCCGTCTTCCGCCTCACATCCATGCTACCACGACGGAGCACCTCAGCACCGGTGACCAGCCCCGTTACGCCCTCCATCTCCTTCCTTTTTCCCTTGTTTCTCTTTTTCCCTCTCCCTCTCCCTCCTGTTTTACTCACCTCCCATGCCCATGCCTGCGCAGGTTGCCGACATGGCCAACCAGGAGCTCTCTTGCCTTGGCCGCGAAGAGAATCCTCACACCGTCATCTTGCTCTACACTGGATCTCGTCCCTCTCCAAAAGCCGTGGCCGGATCAGGTCTGCCGCTGCCTGTCCACACCTCCGGCAACCCCCGTCGTCGATGCATCGAATCATTGACACAATGCATGGGGTCAAGACTTTTTTTGGTTTTTGAAATTAATAGTAGTAGCGAGGGTCAGACACACGCTATAGATAGTTAGTAGTGGCGTGTGTGGAACCCGCATTACTACTAACACACGTATGAGTAGCGTGGGATGCACCGAGCTACTACTACCAGTTAGCTGTAGCATCGTAGTAGTAGCGCAGGCACCCGCAATACTACTAGCTGTTTAACCCATGCTACTACTAGGATTTTTCCTAGTAGTGTGGGCGTAGTGTGTGCAGGCTCTTCCCTCGATAGCGGATCTGGCTGATGTGCCTCGATTCATGCAAGGTAACGGCTTGCGCATGTGTGGGTGACCTTGGGTGGCGGTGCGCTATCCTCGTCCAATGGTTACCACGGTTTATGTGCTGGAGGGTTTGGTCTACTCGGATTTGAATCAATGGGTTCAGATCCGCTCGTTGGTGGGCGGAGTGTGTCCCTGCTTGGCCGGGCTAGCAGTCGTGTGTGGTTGGTGACTTGGGTGAGAAGGTGGTGGGAGGGGTGGTGGCGCCGTGGTGTGCGGTCACATGAGTGCAAGTGTGGGGTGTAAGATCTTCTGTAGTAGCAAGGTTGGAGGATGGTGGCACATGGCGGTCCGCACTTGGAGCTGATAGCGTGGCTACAATGGCGGCATGAGGGATCATGATGGTGTTGCTAGCTGTGTGGGTGGTGGTGACATGATGAGCATGGTTGATCACCGCCAATGGCGGTTTGGCTGGATAGGTTGTGGCGATGATGTGTTTGGTGAGCTCTGGGTGAAAACCTAGCTCGACCCCAGTCAATGCCAGCCTCGGCAGTGTTGACGTTAAGTCCCTCCACCTTGCCTTGTCATCTTGGTCTCGTGCTTTCGTGGTAAAAACCCAATCTTCGTCCTAGGTCGAAACATCCCTCATTGGCGATCCTCGCATCATCCCCTTAGGGGCGATGGCTTGGAGGTCCGGCCTATCGTCAGTTGGTGATGAATCCTGCAACTTTGTTAGCTTCATCATTAGCTAGGGATGGGTGCGTCCTAGGGGCCGGTGTGGAAGTCAAAGCGGCAAATCCTGAAGTGTCATTTGCTTGGCTTAGCCCCTTGGGCGGCAATTTCATCGACTAGGATAGTTAGCAGCTTCGAAGCTTGTGTAGAAGTCGGAGCGGCGGCTCTAGAGATCTCCATTGTGATGGTGCTGGTGTTGGTTGCTAGGTCAATGGAGTCATAGACTTGGTTGGTGCGCGGCCTCGCGATCAGTGTGGACGTTCGAGCGATCGCTCGGAAAACCAGTGTTGGGTGGTTGGGTGTCGTCTCTTGTCACTTAGGTGGCAGTGTCGTCGGCTTGATTTGTGCGTAGCCTCAGGGGTCCTTGCTCTGGCGTGATGCCGCAACTCCAGAAAAAAAGGAGGAAGGAAAGAGGAGGGTAGGAGGAGGAAGGAAGAGCAGACAAGGTGAGGACATAAGGGAGAGAGGAAAAGAGAAGATAAGGAAGACAGAGAGAGAGAGAGGGAGGGAGGGAGAGAGAGAAAGAGAGAGAGAAGGGTAAGGCACTCGTAGCCTTTGGGTCTAAGCAAATCTAACGGCTATAATGCGTGATCCGTGGGAGCACTATGTTAGACCAATCCGAATGCAGCATTTGCAAGCCGGCTACATGGAAAAAGATAATCGGCTTATAATTGGATAAGCCGGGTGCAAAACAAAACACTCAGCAAACATATTTTTTCGATTTTTCTTTTTTCTTTTTTCTTTTATTTCTCCTCTTATCTTTTTCGATAAGGGCTAAACATACACTCATCAACATGAATAGGATTTATAATTTTTTTTCATGTATTGATATTATATTTTCGTACCATTTTCACTTAATATCTAGAAATGCGCTCATTCGCTTAATATAGCAAACGAATTCCGAAAAGATTTTGACATGAATCATGTAATGGAGGATCTTGTGTGTAGAGAAAAAAAATCAAGGCCAACAGTAAGTAGTGGTCACATTGCCATGAAACATGATACATGTTCCCTCCTGAAACCATGTATCTTCCTCGAAGATGGTCTGGTTTCCTGTATAATCCCAAAAATTTCTTAGTAGCTGAATAATCCAAAGAAGAAGCATTGGTAAGATAGCAGTGCTTGTGCACGTTGATCACATACGGAGAATTTAGATTTTCTAGACATGACATTACTTTTACTTTCATCTTGTCTACTTTTTTGTCGTATGCGTCATTACGTAAAATGGTCTCCTTCGGTACTCCGAGCGAAATGTGAACTGGATGCGTTGACATAATCTTATATCATACCCGTAAATCTGTGTACGGATAAACCTTGTGTGCATGCAACTTCAGATAAAAGCCAAGATTGTACTTACAACTTTTATGCCAGACTACTCGGCACTGTTTATCTGCAATGCTAGTCAGAAAATTACTGACACCTTCCTATGTGATTAGTGCTGGTAAAAAAAAACAGCGCGAATCTCGAAGTTCCTCAATCATACGGTGACTACGTGGGTGGCATCTATCCCCGGTGGCATGAAACTGTTTTTTTTAATTAGGTAAGTTTGCAAGGTCATGCTTTTGAGACATGGGGAGTGTGCTAAGGGTGGCACATGCACGCTTTTCATTTCTTTGATTAGGCGAGTCATCATATCAGAAGAAGAGAAAAAATAGGAGTACCATGCCATGCTAGCTTAAATCGAATAGATTTAATTATACAGACATTTGACTAATCATACGATGATAGAAAATATTCTCGGGAGTTTGATCAAATGAAATTATCGTATGAAATGAAGTCCTAACGAAATCAATTCATATGGACTGTAAATCATACAAATGGTTGTTTATAAGAAACAGTACATATGAGTAGAAAACGGGCCTTTAGTTCTGGTTCGAGAGGGCCATTAGTCCCGGTTCTGGAACCGGGACAAAACAAATGGGATTAATGCCCAAAACCTTTAGTCCCGGTTGGCTTATGAACTGGGACTAAAGGAGCTCCACAGGACAAATGATTTTTTATAAGAAACAGTACATATGATTAATAATATCCGTTGTAAATGTTTGAGCAAACATATTAGATAATTATGCAAGGGCCATGCTGATTCTAACAGAAAATATAAGACTAAATTGCCCATTTATCAAAATGTAAATTCTAACTTAAATCAAACATATTATGGCCATTTGACTGAACGATCGTATGGAAATGATAGGAAATATTATGTGAAGTTGCATAAAATAAAATTTCTCGTAAGAAAGGAAGTGCAGAGGAATACATAACTAAGCTCAGACGAACGGTGAATCCTACGTACAAAACGGGACATTGCACACGCGTGGATAAATCATAAGGATTAAGTACAAATCCTGAACTAAAAAACAGTGGATTTATATAGTTGTACATATATTATAAATTTCTACCTAGATAACATAGATTGCATTACTGAAAACATAACATGGATGAGGTAGTAGCTAGGTTAAGAGTGGAAATAGAATAGTCCATCCAAGTGAAATCTTCGTGTCAAACACTCATACTCAGTTGTTTTGGTACATTCACGAAGATTCTGTTATACATGTTCCAGGAAGAAATCGATCTCAAGAAATTGATAAATAAACTAAAAGGTTTACACGATCAAACTGGAATTAATTAACAACTGAGAGCAAATTGTTCAGTAGCAGACGATAGCCATACATTCGCCAAAATCGAAATAAACATACAAAATCTCTCATCATGTGAGCACACTTTTCCCTGAGATCTAGTATAACTAGGACACTCTCAATGCGTGCCTAGCGTCAACGACCGGAGAAATATGCTCCGACTGCTGATGTCCTTATGGTCCTGCAGTCGTGTAAGGGTGCCCTCTGTGAGGTTCACCTGGAACACTGCATTGCACACGGCTAGGTAGCCAGCATGGCTCTCGAACCTACGAACCACCAGCAGCATCCCTGCGTCGACAGACGGCACCAGGTAGGACCTCAGGTTCAGGTGTAAGTGACTAACCTGACCTGTTGCCTCCTGCTGCGTGGCCGCGTACACGAAGTGAGGCTGCGGCTGGAGCTCCAACTTGAGGACGTCGCCTGAGCGGGTGGGGACGTAGAAGCTGCCGCCCAGGGAGAGGCTGCCATCGCCGTCCAACAGCGGAAGCTCGGCGCCGTCCCCCTCGTCCTGGGCGAAGAAGAACTGCCACTGCCACATGGAGTCGCCGGGCTTGGCGTAGAGGACCATGTCGGCAGAAGACGCCGCCACGAGAAGCACCACGGTGGGCGTGGGAGCTCCGCCGTCGATGTCGTAGATGATTCCTGCGGCCTTGAGGTCTTGTGAAATAAGTGTGGTGTGGAGATTGGGTAGGCTGGCGACGGCTCTGGTCACAGGGTTGCACAGGCGCAGCTTCTGCGTGACCCAGCCTGAGGGTGAGGCGAAGAGCAGGCAGCCCTCGGTGCAGGCAAGGACCTGCCCGTAGTGCCGAGGGATCTTGACCCGGATGAAGGCGCCGGTGAGGACGTTCACGAATCTGGCGTGCTCACCTTGGCCTTGGACGAGCATCGGGAAGAAGCGCGGATTCATGCCCATGAGATTAGGGGCCGTGACTGCGTCCCTCCACGGCTTGACGGTTCTCAGGCGGACGAAGTCCGTCACGTCGCAGCGCAGCAAGATCTCCGCCACCTTGCGTACGAGGTCGTGCGGGAGGTCGTCCCAGTTCGCCTCATCAGTCATGGGGATGATACTGCAAAGGAGATTCAGTGGATCTACGCTTAAGTTAATTTGAAACAAAATATGCATAAATATTCACGAGATGAGATCTAATGAATTGGAATCAGCCGAATTAGATCAACAAGGCAACCAGAAAATCGATCCAACATCTAATTCGCGGACATTTCATGGCCGCTGGGATGATTCTGCAAATCGATTCAGCGGATGAGATCTAAACAAGCATGCATACAACATATTCACTAGATGAGATCTAACATACTGAAATCAGCCGATATTATATCAACAAGGCAACAAGGAAAGAGATCCACAAGCAAGAACATCCAATTAATTTACGGACCTTTCATGGCCTCTGGCGTCGTCGCCGGGAATGTTAACCTCTGGTTCCATGGTGGAGGCGGCGGCGGCGGCTACAGGGGGCTTCTCGACCAGTCCCATGGTTGGTGGCGCCTAGGGTTTAGGGCTGGCAGCTTGGAGATGGCCGGGGTGGATGGGATCAACTTATACGGTGGCGCCCATGTAGAAATGGAAAGGAGGAATGAGCCAAAACGCGGAGAAGGGAAGGTGGTACGAACAGCTAGCACACCACATGATGTGAATTAATTTCTCGTGACAATTTCTTTGCCCTCAACCGTTTGATGCCCATCCTATGGCCTGCCAAGCTTCTACTGATGATTCGCTGAAGACTAGGAGTATCTGTCACGCGCCAGGAAAACGGATCCAAGCAGATACAGGTCGCAGCATGCTGTACCACTGATAGAAGCTTTCCTAAAGTAAAAATCTATAGGTTTCCTTTCTCATTTTGATTTAAGAATACATTATTTCTCTCTTTTGCGCGCGCAAAATCAGTTCTAGGACGATTTTAGATGCATTTCAATGGGCAGCGAGCCCATTGAATGAACACTATAAAAAACGTATGTTTTGAGAATTTCTATCTGCGACCGCTTGGAAAAAGCGGGTAGCCACCTCAAAGAAAATCAACGACTAAAAAAAAAAGAATTTCTATCTGCTAGTCCAGCAAGTGTTGCCAATATATTTGATCATTGTTGGACGGTATTTCAAATAGTTTCAAAACGCTAATAAGGGTGGGAGCGTATGCCTTACTTTGGTCGCTTCGACTATGTAGAAATGATTTGATTTTTAGTGACAAAAATGTTTCTCCTTTGCAGGTTATTTTCCGTTGTACACACTCGCTTCGTACATGGTTTACGCTACAACGACCACAGACCAACCGCTATGCAAGGCGGTATATACGCGGTTGGAGCAGACAACTCCAAAGGTTTTTTTTTAACATGGATGGCACCATCTCAGGGTCGATCCACTTCCGGTTTCGACGTAGGCATAGTGTCCCTCTATAGGAGTCTACAATGATTGATTTATCGGTTTCGTTACATTTTCTATTGTCAGACTTTTGATGTTTGGCTATGTGTGTCCTAATTATGCAGAGGATGGATGTTACTTATAATATTTTATATCCGCTTGACGCTACATTTGACAAAATAAACTCATTCTATATAAAGAAAAAATAATTTCTATCTAAGAGTCCTGCTGCAAGAAAGCTCCGGACGAAGTTTTTCTTCACTTGGCCCGTGAATGTAGCTAACTGTTTGAAATGTTGATTTGCTTAATTCCCTGGGGCATAAAGCTGAGCTTCAGACAGCTAAGGAGGGTTTTTTTCCAACATGGATGGCACCACCTCAGGATCGACCCACTTCCGCTTTCGACGTAGGCATAGTGTCGCTCTATATATAGGAGTCTACAATGATCGATTTATCAGTTTTGTTACATTTTTTATTGTCAGACTTTTGATGTTTGGCTATGTCACTAGTAGAAAAAGGGCCTATTGTCCCGGTTGATAAGGGCCTTTTGTCCGGGTCGTTGAACCGGGACTAAAGGGTCGGTACTAATGCCTCCCACCTTTAGTCCCGGTTGGTAACACCAACCGGAACTAAAGGAAATTTTATGAAAAAAAATTTGAAATTTTTTTTGAAATTTTTTTATTTTCAAATTTCTGAATTATTTTAACCTCTAATCTGTAATCAGCACCCCTCATCACTGCTCAATTTATCCTCTAATCTCTAATCACTCTCATCATTCCAAATCATCTAACTTCCCGAACGATCACCCATCCTCCCACTCCCCCAGCCTGAGCATGCTTAACTTCCGGATTCTATTCTCCCTCGTTTCCAAGTCTGCACTTATTGTTTTCCTGACAATAGTAAGATGTCAATCCTATTAACCCTCAGGAGTTTTGCTTGAGCATGAAGTGACACATTTCACTGTTTGAGTTTCAAACTATTGTTTAAAAAAAATTATTTAGAAAACAATAGTTATTTTGAATAATTGGTTTGACCATTGTTTGATCATAGTTTGACCATAGTTTGACCACAGTTTGACCAGATTTGACCAAAATTCAAAATAACTGAACAAATTATTTAGTAACACTAATATTCTAGAATAATTGGTTTGACCATTGTTTGACCATAGTTTGACCACAGTTTGACCACAGTTTGACCATAGTTTGACCAGATTTGACCAAAATTCAAAATAACTGAACAAATTATTTACTAACACTAATATTCTAGAATAATTAGTTTGACCATTGTTTGACCATTGTTTGACCATAGTTTGAAATATTTTCCTTTTTTTCCACTCTAGATCTTAAAAGCCTCGTAACTTTTTTTCTGTTAGGTTTTTGAGGATTTTGAAAATGTTTAACGGGGTTCCCATATCCGTAATTTGGATGTAACTTTTCAAGTAGATGATTTTTCATATAAAAAACTTTTTCATCCGAGTTAGTATGCAAAAGTTATGCCCATATTTACAAATTCCAGAGAGATTTTGCAAATAAAGTCGAAATTAACATTTGCAAATTTTCCCAACAACTAGACCACATATCACATGGGAAACTTATTTTCTTTTATTTTTTTGACATTTCCATCATTTTCTTTTATTTTTTTTAAACTGAAAAGGCGATCCAAGGGGGGTAGAGTTTGAAAATGGGACCTTTAGTACCGGTTCATGGCACGAACCGGGACTAAAGGTCTCAACCCCATTAGCACCGATTCGTGCCCCAAACCGGGACTAAAGGTCTAATCTTTAGTCCCGGTTTGAGGCATGAACCGGGACTAATGGGCATCGCACCCTTTAGTCCCGGTTTGAGGCACAAACCGGGACTAAAGGGCACAGGTGAACCGGGACTAATGCCTTAGCCGCACGAACCGGGATAAATGCTCACATTAGTCCCGGTTCATGATTGAACCGGGACTAATGTGAATATTGGCCCGGAACCATAGCCCTGTTTTCTACTAGTGTGTGTGTCCTAATTATGCAGAGGCCGGATGTTACTTGTAATACTTTATATCGGCTTGATGCTACATTTGAGATAATAAACTTATTCTTTATAAAGAAAAAATAATTTTTATCTAAGAGTCCAGCTGCAAGAAAGCTCTGGACGAAGGTTTTCTTCACATGGCCCCTGAATATAACAAACTGTTTGCAATGTTGATTTGTTAATTCCCTGGGCCATAAAGCTGAGCTTCAGACAGCTACGGAGGTTCTTATTGCAACATGGCTGGCACCGCCCCAGGATCGATCCACTTCGGCTTTCGACATAGGCATAGTGTTGCTCTATAGGAGTCTACAATGATCGATTTATCGGTTTTGTTGCATTTTCTATTGTCAGACTTTTGATGTTTGGCTATGTGTGTCGTAATTATGCAGAGGCTGGATGTTACTTATAATATTTTATATCCACTTGGCGCTACATTTGAGATAATAAACTCGTTCTTTATAAATGAAAAATAATTTCTATCTAAGAGTCCAGCAGCAAGAAAGCTCCGGACGAAGGTTTTCTTCACATGGCCCCTGAATGTAGCTGACTGTTTGAAATGTTGATTTGCATAATTCCCTGGGGCATGAAGCTGACACTAGTAGAAAAAGGGGCAAATCTGAGACACATTAGTGCCGGTTTGATTTTGAGCTGGCACTAATATGTCCATTAGTGCCGGTTCCAACGGCTAGCCGGCCGTTCTCATTAGTACCGCTTCGTGGCGAACCTTTAGCACCGGTTCTTGCCACGAACCGGTACTAAAGAGAGTGGTGGTAGGATGTTGTCAGTCTGGGGCCCGTCCAACACCTTTAGTACCGGTTCGTGGCACGAACCAGTACTAAAGGTCGACGTACATAAACCCTTCATCCACCCGAGCCACTCTGTTCTTCCCCTTTCCCCTCACTTCCTCTGTTCTTCCCCTCTCTTCCTCGAACTCCTCACAAATTTTACCCAAAATTTGTCAAGATTTGAAGGGCCCCATCCATTCAAATGATCACAAAGGTTAGCAACTTTGTCCTTTCAACTCTCATTGCTAGATTAGGTCTTGCAATGCTTTGTATAGTGATTAATTTGGGAGGAATTATATTTGCTAGTATTTGATTTATATGCAATTTGAGGTCAAAATAACACTTAGTTTGCATATGTAGGTGTGGTTTACTTAGTGCCTTCTAAATCTCTGTCGTAACCACCGTCGATCGCCCGCACCGTCCCGTCGCCGGCACCACCTTGTGGTGAGGCTCTTGTTCATGAATGTTTTACATTACCAAATTGATGTTTGTGTGATTTGGCTATATAGTTACTCGTGTAATTATCTTACCCGTACGTTGTTTGTTATACATAGTGCCATGGTTTTGATATCCGTCCCCGTCGGCCCTCGTCCTTATTATGATTCGGATGTGGTATATTCTCTTTTAAAACTAGTTGTTGCATTTCGTGTTTATGAAAAATTATGCCCGTCAAGTTGACATAGATATTTTTATCTAGGAGGTATGTGAACCGGAAATTCCAACCGACCCTATTGTAGAGAGGTTAAATTTAGTTGAAAGAGAAAATGAGTATTTGAAAGAAAAATTGAAAAGAATTGAGGGGGAGAAGATGGAATTGGAGTTGCATGTTGCCGATGTCGTCGATGATCACAAGATCAAGATGGAGAAAATGAGGTTGAAGATTAGAAAGATTAGAAAATATGCCATTGATAGTGTGGCTTGGTATCATTATGCTGTTGGATCAATTGTTACCTTAGTTGCGATCTTGATCGCATTTGTTGTTGCATTTAAATTCTTTAGCTAGAGAGTTATTTGTATGTTGCATTTAATTAAGTGCTGTATATGAACTTTATGTATGAACTTGTATTAATTTGGTCTATTCGGTGTTGTGTAATGAAGATGAGCCAATAATGGATGTATGATGACCGATGCTCTCCCGAGTTCATTAATGGTGTGCATACTTTTCTGCTTGCCGCTGAGGCAGACAGGCGGGCGGATGGTTTTATGCCTTGTCCATGTGCTGGCTGTAAGAATGGTCACAGTTACTCTACATCAAGAACCATTCACGTCCACCTATTTGAGTCCGGTTTCATGCCCCACTATAATGTTTGGACCAAGCACGGAGAAATAGGGGTTATGATGGAAGACAATGAAGAAGAAGAGGACGACGACGGCTATCCTGGCCATGGGTTCCCTGAATACGATGATACAACAATGGGGGAAGAAACTGAGCCGGCAATGCGGGAAGAAGCTGAAGAAGAGGCATCAAATGAGCCCGCTGATGATCTAGGTCGGGCCATTGCCGATGCAAAGAGAAGATGCGCAAGTGATCTGGAGAGGACGAAGTTGCAGCGCATGTTAGAGGATCACAAGAAATTGTTGTACCCGAATTGCGAAACTGACAAAAAAAAGTTGGGCACAACACTTGAATTGCTTCAATGGAAGGCAGAGAATGGTGTATCTGACAAGGGATTTGGAAAGTTGCTGGTAATGATAAAGAATATGCTTCCAAAGGACAACGAATTGCCCCAGAGTACGTATGAAGCAAAGAAGGTTGTCTGCCCTCTAGGATTAGAGGTGAAGAAGATACATGCATGCCCTAATGACCGCATCCTCTACCGCGGTGAGTACGAGGATTTGAACGCTTGCCCGGTATGCGGTGCATTGCGTTATAAGATCAGTCGCGATGACCCTGGTGATGTCGAGGGCGAGCGCCCCAGGAAGAAGACTCCTGCCAAGGTGATGTGGTATGCTCCTATAATACCACGGTTGAAACGTTTGTTCCAAAACAAAGAGCATGCGAAGGCGATGCGGTGGCACGCAGAAGACCGTAAGAAAGACGGAAAGTTGAGAGTACCCGCTGACGGTTCGCAATGGAGAAAAATCGAGAGAAAGTACTGGGAGGAGTTTGCAGGTGACCCAAGGAACGCATGGTTTGGTCTAAGTGCATATGGCATTAATCCTTTTGGGGAGCAGAGCAGCAACCATAGCACGTGGCCTGTGACTCTATGTTTGTATAACCTTCCTCCTTGATTGTGCATGAAGCGGAAGTTCATTATGATGCCAGTGCTCATACAAGGCCCTAAGCAACCCGGCAACGACATTGATGTGTACCTAAGGACATTAGTTGATGAACTATTACAGCTGTGGAATGGAACAGGTGTATGTGTATGGATGAGAACGGACAGGAAGAATTTGACCTAAAGGCGTTGCTGTTCGTGACCATCAATGATTGGCCTGCTCTCAGTAACCTTTCAGGACAGACAAACAAGGGATACCGCAGATGCACGCACTGTTAGGATGATACCGACAATATGTATTTGGATAGTTGTAGGAAGAATGTGTACCTGGGACATCGTCAATTTCTTCCGACAAGGCATCCCGTAAGAAAGAAAGGCAAGCATTTCGAAGGTGAGGCGGATCACCGGACGAAGCCTCGCCACCATACTGGTGCTGATGTACATGATATGGTCAAGGATTTGAAGGTAATCTTTCAAAAGGGTCCTGGCGGACAACCTGTTCCGAAGGACGCTGACGGACGCGCACCCATGTGGAAGAAGAAATCTATATTTTGGGACCTGCCATATTGGAAAGACCTAGAGGTCCGCTCCGCAATCGACGTGATGCACGTGACGAAGAATCTTTGCGTGACCCTGCTTGGCTTTTTGGGCGTGTATGGAAAGACAAAAGATACACCAGAGGCACGGGGGGACCAGCAACTTATGCACGGAAAAGACGGCATACATCAGGGTCAGGCCAGCTATGCTTTTACCAAAAAAGAGAAGGAAATCTTCTTTGAATGCCTGCTCAGCATGAAGGTACCGTCTGGCTTCTCGTCGAATATAAAGGGAATAATAAATATGGCAGAGAAAAAGTTCCAGAACCTAAAGTCTCATGACTGCCACGTGATTATGACGCAACTCCTTCCGGTTGCATTGAGGGGGCTTCTACCGGAAAACGTTCGATTGGCCATTGCGAAGTTATGTGCATTCCTCAATGGAATCTCTCATAAGGTAATCGATTCAGAAATCATACCAAGGTTACAGAATGATTTGGTGCAATGTCTTGTGAGTTTCGAGTTGGTGTTCCCACAATCCTTCTTCAACATCATGACGCACGTCCTAGTTCACCTTTGCGAAGAGATTAACGTTTTGGGTCCTGTATTTCTACACAATATGTTCCCCTTTGAGAGGTTCATGGGAGTCTTGAAGAAATATGTTCATAACCGTGCTAGGCTAGAAGGAAGCATCTCGAAGGGCCATGAAAATGAGGAGGTCATTGAGTTCTGTATTGACTTTATTACCGACCTTAAGCCGATTGGTGTTCTTGAATCACGACATAAGGCCATACTGGATGGAAAAGGCACGCTAGGAGGGCATCAAATAATATGTATGGACGGGCATTCTCTCACTGAAGCACACTACACAGTTCTACAGAATTCCACCTTGGTGGCTCCGTATATGGAGGAACACAAGAATTTTCTACACTCCAAACACCCGAAGAAGTCTGGCGACTGGATTACACACGAACAAATGAGGACTTTTGCCGGTTGGCTGCAGAAACGTGCCCTGAATGATGGCGATATTCAAAATGACCTGTACTCGCTGTCCCAGTTACCATCTTCGAATATATTGACTTTCAAAGGGTACCAGATAAATGGGAATACATTTTACACGATCGCCTAAGATAAGAAGAGCACCAACCAAAACAGTGGTGTCCGCTTTGATGCAACAACCAACATGGGAAAGGAAACATTTTATGGTTACATAGAGGACATATGGGAACTTAACTATGGAGGTGATTTGAAGGTTCCTTTGTTTCGGTGCAAATGGGTCAATATGATACGAGGCGGGGTAACTAAAGACCCGCAGTACGGAATGACAACAGTGGATCTCAACAATCTTGCATATGCAGACGAACCATTCGTCCTAGCCAATGATGTGGCGCGGTGTTTTTAAGTGATAGACATATCTACCAGGCCAAGAAAAAGAAAAGATAAGGAAGCGAATGGATCATACGACGAGCCAAAGCGCCACATAGTTCTTTCAGGAAAAAGAAACATCGTGGGAGTGGATGACAAGACAGACATGTTAGAAGATTATGAAAAGTTTGATGAAATTGCTCCATTCACAGGGAATATTGACCCGAGCATCCAGTTAAATGATGAAGATATTCCATGGCTACGGCGCAAAGGGACACACGCGAAGAAAAAGTTTCACACCCAAAGATCTGGGATGTGATCGGCTTCACTATCATCACTTTCTTCTGTGTTTCACACCCAGGAGGGAATCTTTGTAATAGTTAGGGTAGTTATGTGTTTTGGCATTTGAAACACGAAGAAATTTTATGTGCAAACAAATTCTTTTCATGCATTTACTGATTTTTAATTAGATAAGTCAAGCTTTTTAGACATGGGGAGTGTGCTAAGGGCGGCACATGCACGCTTTTCAATCCTTTGATTAGGTGAGTCATCATACTTCAAGAAGAGGAAAAAAATAGGATTACCATGCCATGCTAGCGTAAATCGACCACATTTAATTATACTAACATTTGACTAATCATACGATGATATAAAATATTCTAGGGAGTTTGATCCAAAGAAATTGATCGTATGAAATGAAGTCCAAACGAAATCAATTCATATGGACTGTAAATCGTCAGCTTACAAACGAATTTTTAAAAGAAACAGTGCATATGATTAATAAATATCCATTGTAAATGTTTGAGCAGACATATTAGATAATTATCTAAAGGTCATACATAGAGAGATTTTAACAGAAAATATAAGACTACAATGCCTAATTAACCAAATGTAAATGCTATCTTAAATCAAACGTATTATGGCCGTTTTACAGAATGATCTGATAGAGATGATAGAAAATATTATGTGAAGTTGGATAACATAAACTTTATCGTAAGAAAGGAAGTGCGGAGGAATACTTAACTAAGATAGACGGACTGTGAATCCTAACCACAAAACCGGACATTCCACACCGGGAATAAATCATAAGGATTACGTACAAATCCTGAACTAACAAACAGTGGATTTATATAGTTGTACATATATTATCAATTTCTACCCAGATAACATGGATTGCATTCCTGGAAACATAACATGGATGACACAGTACCTAGCTTAAGAGTGGAAATAGAAATAGAATAGTCCATCTAACTGAAATCTTCTTGTATACTCTGTGGTTGTAGTACATTAATTCATGAAGAAGTTTCTGTTATACATGTTCCAGGAAGAAATCGATCTTGAGAAATTGATAAATAAACTAAAAGGTTTACACGATCAAACTGGAATTAATTAATAACTGGGAGAAAATTGTTTAATAGCAGACGATAGCCATACATTCACCAAAATCGAAATAAACAGATCAAATCTCGCATCATGTGAGAACACTTTTCCCTGAGATCTACTAGTAAGTAGTAAACCACCATGTGATCAAAACATTCTCAGCGCGTGCCTGGCGTCAACCACCGAAGAAAAATGCTCTGATTGCTGATCTCCTTGTGGTCCCGCAGTTGTGTAAGGGTGCCCTCTGTGAGGTTTACCTGGAACACTGCATTGCACACGGCTAGGGAGCCGGCTTGGCTCTCGAACCTACGAACCACCAGCAGCATCCCTGCGTCGACAGACGGCACCAGGTAGGACCTCAGGTTTAAGTGTAAGTGACCAGTAGCCTGCTGCTGTGTGGCCGCGTACACGAAGTGAGGCTGCGGGTGGAGCTCCAACTTGAGGATGTCGCCTGAACGGGTGGGGACGTAGAAGCTGCCGCCCAGGGAGAGGCTGCCATCGCTGTCGAACATCGTAAGCTCGGTGCCGTCCCCGTCGTCCTGGGCAAAGAAGAATTGCCACTGCCACATTGAGTCGCCGGGCTTGGCGTAGAGGACCATGTCAGCGGACGACACCGCCACGAGGAGCACCACGGTGGGCGTGGGAGCTTCGCCGTCCACGTCGTAGATGATTCCTGCGGCCTTGAGGTCTTGTAAGATAAGTGTGGTGAGGAGATTGGGTAGGCCGGCGACGGCTCTGGTGACCGGGTTGCACAGGCGCAGCTTCTGCGTGCCCCCGCCTGAGGGTGAGCCTGAGGGTGAGGCAAAGAGCAAGCAGCCCTCGGCGCAGGCAAGCACCTTCCCGTACAGCCGAGGGATCTTGACTCCGATGAAGGCGCCGCTGAGGACATTCACGAACCTGACTTCCTCACCTTGCAATTGCATCTGCAGCATCTTCCAGTGGCGTGGGAAGAAACGCGGATTCATGCCCATGAGCTTTGGGGTCGTGACGGCGTCCCTCCACGGCTTGACGGTTCTCAGGCGGACGAAGTCCGTCACGTCGCTGCGCAGCAGGATCTCGGCCACCTTGGATACGAGGTCGTGCGGGAGATCGTCCCAGTTCACCTCACCAGTGATTGGGATGATACTGCAAACGAGATTCAGCAGATCTACGCTTAGCTTAATTTGAAACAAAACATGCATAAATATTCACGAGATGAGATCTAACGAATTGGAATCGGCCGAATTATATCAACAAGGCAACTAGTTCGCCTAGTCGGTCGTTGGGATGATACTGAGAATCGATTCAGCGGATGACCTCCAAACACGCATGCATACAACATATTCACTAGATGAGATCTAACAAACTGGAGTCAGCCGAGATTAAAATGTAAGTAGATGAGATCTAACATACTAGAAGAAGAATCTTTCTTGTACTTGTTACTAGACTTGACTTGTGGCATGTAAGTAGATAAGAGTAAACGCTTGGCAATCTAAGAAGAACTTTTCTTGCGAAGATCATCATTGATTGCCTTTAAAAACACATGCTCTTGCTCAAGGTTGAGCTTTTCAAAATGTAACTTCTCATGAGTCTTTAAAAGTTCACGATGATCTTCCAAGATAGTTTCATGAGCTAACTTAAGAGTGTTTATTTATTTAGTTAAGCGCTTAATCTTCTCCTTATCATTGTCATTCGTTTTATCTTGATTAGCATGATTAACTGACGTTTCATCATAGTATTCATCACTACATTTGTCAACAAGTAAACCACCATCACCTAACAAGTCATCTCCATCACTATTGAAATCAACATACTCGGGGTGTGATACCTTTGGGCCTTTAGCCATGAAGCATCTTCCAATTCGTTCATTTGATGAGTCAAATATGTCGTAGGAGTTGGTTGACACAAGTGCTAGACCGGCAACACCTTCATCTTGAGTATATTCGGAGTCGGAGTGATAGCTTCTCTCGGAGTGATTGTTGGAGTCGGAGCCGGATACCCATTCACCAACATGATCTTGATGTCTTCATTTTGTGTAGCTCCTTGATGACTTGTCCTTCCTTTCCGAATCCTATAGTCCCGGTTTTCCGACATCGTATGCAAAAGTGCTAGACCAACATGATTTTGATATATTATATGTATTTTTATGAATTAGGATGATTTAGTTATGATTTTTTCAAGTTTGAAATTGCCCTATAGTCCCGGTTTTCTGACATCGTATGCAAAAGTTATAGCTGTTTTACATTTTCCCTACACTTTTTTCAAAACATGTCCAAATTTAAGTTTTTTAATTTTCCTAACTAGTATATGTAGTAATATAACTACATCTCGAAGAATTTTATTTTTTGAATTTTTTATCATTTTCTTTTGTATTTTCCAAAACTGAAATG
>NC_041383.1:29355204-29372015 GCF_002162155.2 Triticum dicoccoides
TGAAAATTGCCCTTTAGTACCGGTTTGTGACACGAACCGGTACTATAGGTCAAACCCCTTTAGTACCAGTTCGTGGCACGAACCGGTACTAAAGGTTAGCCCTTTAGTACCGGTTCGTGCCACGAACGGGTACTAAAGGTGATCGCGGGGCCCCGGCCTGACGCCAGCCTGCCACCACCCCTTTAGTACTGGTTCGTGGCACGAAGCGGTACTAAAGGTTCAAAACGAACTGGCATTAATGCATAGCCGTTCGAACCGGCACTAATGGTACCATTAGTACCGGGCTAAAATCGAACCGGCACTAATGTGTCTCACATTAGGTCGTTTTTCTACTAGTGTTTATTTAACGTTTCCAGTGTTTTTTTAAACAGAGACAAAAGACTTGCCTCATTCAGAAATAAAGGAGAGGAGTTTTAGAGTACAGGTTAATGGCTCGACATCATAGCACGTCCGGCAACCATATCTTCCTATGAAACAGAGATAGAAGACTTTCCTTGCTTCTACTCTTGTAGAACTTGTTGAAGTTCTTCACCATTAGGCTCAATTCTTCATTGAAGGTTTGTTTCTCACTTGATGATGTGCGAGCTTCACATGGCTTTGTAAGCACCACTTGACTTGTTGTGGAGATCTTCCTTATCCTTGAGTGACATCTCATGAGCAACAATTCTTCCAATGACTTCCGTTGGCTTGAGATCTTTGAATTGGGCATCATTTGGATAAATGTGCACACGGTATCATATTTTCCATCCAAGGCTCTTAGGATCTTCTTGATGATGAATTTATCGATCATCCCTTCACTTCCTAAGTCGGCAATCTCATTTCTGATGAGAGCAAGCCTAGTGTACATTTCAGCGACGCCTTCACCATCCTTCATTTTGAACTTGTCAAGTTGACTTTGAAGCACATCCAATTTGGATTCCTTGACGGAGTCGGTACCTTCATGCATATCAATCAAAGTATCCCAAATTTCCTTTGCGTTCTCAACACGGCTGATTTTGTTGAATTCTTCGGGGCACAATCCGTTGAAGAGAATATCACAGGCTTGAGCATTGTATTGCAGCATCTTCAACTCTTCCGCGGTAGCTTCACGGTTTGGTTCTCTCCCATCAAAGAATTCACCTTGCAAGCCAATACACACAATAGCCCAAACGGTAGGGTTACGTCCAATAATATGCATTTTCATCTTATGCTTCCAAATAGCAAAATTTGTACCATCAAAGTAAGGACCTCTACGGTGGTAATTTCCCTCCCTAGACGCCATACTCTCCTAGGTTGTGAAACCAAGGCTATGACCACCAAAAGCTATGGAATTAAATCAAAGCAAATGAAGACTAAAGCTTTGATACCACTTGTAGGATCATAAGTATGTCTAGAGGGGGGGGTGATTAGACTACTTGCCTTTTCCCAATTTTAGTTCTTGGCAGATTTTAGCAACTTAGCACAAGTCAAGCAATCAACCTACATATGCAATTCTAAGAGTATAGCAGCGGAATGTAAAACAATTGCATATGAAGGTAAAAGGGAGGAGTTTGAGGAAGCAAACACAATGTTGACACGGAATTATTTTATCCGTGGTTCTGATAGATGGTGTTATCGTACATCCACGTTGATGGAGACTTCAACCCACGAAGGGTAATGGTTGCGCGTGTCCACGGAGGGCTCCACCCACGAAGGGTCCACGAAGAAGCAACCTGGTATATCCCACCATGGTCGTCGCCCACGAAGGACTTGCCTCACTCGGGTAGATCTTCACGAAGTAGGCGATCTCCTTGTCCTTACAAACTCCTTGGTTCAACTCCACAATCTTGACGGAGGCTCCCAAATGACACCTTGCCAATCTAGGAGACACCACTCTCCAAGAAGTAACAAATGTTGTGATGATGATGAACTCCTTGCTCTTGTGCTTCAAATGATAGTCTCCCCAACACTCAACTCTCTCTCATGGGATTTGGATTTGGTGGAAAGAAGATTTGAGTGGAAAGCAACTTGAGGAAGGCTAGAGATCAAGATTTATGTGGTAAGAATGGAATATCTTGACCTCAACACAAGTGTAGGTGGTTCTCTCTCAGAAAATGTATGTTGGAAGTGTAGACATGTTCTGATGGCTCTCTCCACGAATGAAGAGTGCGTGGAGGGGTATATATAGCCTCCACACAAAATCTAACTGTTACACACAACTTACCAAACTCGGTGGGACCGAATTGTGAAACTTGGTCAGACCGATTTAGTTCATAATGTGACCGTTAGGCATTTTGGTGGGACCGACATGTCAACTCGGTGGGACCGATATCGTTAGGGTTAGGGCATAACGTAATCTCGGTGCGACCGATTACACAAACTCAGTGATGCCGATTTTGGTAATAGAAACAGAGAGTTGGTCAGGCAAACACGGTGGGACCAATTCACTCGTCTCGGTTGAACCAAAACGTTATGAAAGGGAAACAGAGAGTTTGCATTGCAATCTCGGTGGGACCGATCGCTCATCTCGGTTGGAACGAAACGTTACATAGGGAAACAGAGAGATTACAATCCCATCTTGGTGAGACCGAGATCCCTACCAGTCAGACCAAAAAGACCAGGGTTTCTGGCAATGGCTATGTCAACTGAACTCGGTGTCGCCGGATAGAAAGTTTCGGTGGAGCCGAGTTTGACTTTTGGTTTGGGACATATGTGGATGTGAGAAAGTAGGTGAGGGTTTTTGGGGCATATCACTAAGCACTTTGAGCAAGAAACTCATTAAGCAACATCTCACCCCCTCTTGATAGTATTGGCATTTCCTATGGACTAAATATGATCTTGGATCACTAAAATGAAAAATGTAGAGTCTTGTGCTTTGAGCTTGAGCCAATCCTTTTGTCCTTAACACTTTTAGGGGTCCAAGTTTCTCATCCTTGCCATGCCAAACATTGAGTTTTCCTGAAATATTTATCTTGAAATAGCATTAGCTCAATGAGCTATATGTTGTTAGGAATTACCAAAACCACCTGCGATAGTTGCCCGAGGGCGCGGGAGGCAACGAGGTAGCGGTGGGGCCGATGGCGGGTCGCCCGAAGTCCCGCCAGAGAAAGTGTAGGGGGGAGGGGGGCGACGTGAGGGAGAGGCACTCCTTTTACTCAACCGCGACGCGCTGGAGTAAATTTAGGGAGAAGTTTGGGGAGAGGTGCCAGTTAGAGGAGCAAGATCGAAATTTTACTCTTCTAACCGGTTATAAGGGATAGGTTAGAAATTGCCCTAATTCAACAAATAAAATCTCCAAAACGAACAATGTTTTAGGAGTTGAACAACGTTAATTATAAGACTCCATGCAGATCTCTGAAGAAACAACACATCACCACATTTCCTAAAAAAGGACTATAACCACGTTCCTCTCTTTTCAGGTATAGATGCGGTCTGATGCGCTCTGCCATGCCTGTTTCCACAGCCACAATACATGGTAGCTCGTCCTCTTTTCTTCCCTCGAATGAAACCACGATCCAAGTCCCATCCAAGAAAATCGGTGGCAGATGGGCGTGTCATGTGGGATCTGCACATAGTCGCCGGTTGCCGGCTTTCACATGAGCAGTTCGACCGTGTCGCATATGCTTGATGCTGGGCGGACACAAGCATCACAAATCCTGGACAAGAACATGAGGTTGATCTCCCTGCACGCATCGCCGATGGTGAAAAGGCTCCAAGCCTCCAACTCTGGAGCCATTAGCTTCCATTTTATGTCTTTGGTTCAGGTGAGGGGCTCGGTAAATTTTTCTTCTCGGTAGAGAAGCTCGGGCTCTACCTGGAAAGAGAATGAGCAATATGTTGGGTTGTACATATATTGTTGTAATGTAGTGTGTGCGTTGGTACACGAGTCTGTTACTCCTTATATGTAAACCTCTGATCAACTGATTCAGTGGGAGAGTTATTCCATGAGAGCATCTAGAATAGAAGATGTAGATGCAAAAATACCTAACTTTTGCATCTCCGAGGGCCAACAATACCTGTCCAAATAATGCTGTAGATTAAAAACATTACATCTCCGCCTCCTCGGGATGTAAATGACAACACCTCGTGCTGCAAACTCTGATCTCCACCCACAGAAGATGTAAAACGGCTGGTCGCACGCCAACCGCCAACCACCATTTCACTTCCTTTCCCCACCCACTTCGTCTGCCGTTGCCGCTCGCCCGCCCACCGCACCGCGCCAGATTCGGCCTCTCCACCACCCGTTGCTGGTTCCAGCGCATTTCGGCTGCCACCCGCCATGAATCGGGAAATTTTTCCGCCGCCGCCGCCGCCGCTGCCCGAATCGTCCCCATTGCCATGTCCACCGTCGCCGCAGCCACCACCCGGTAGCCAAGCCTCCGCCCAGCCATCATCACACCGCCGTCCCGCCCGCACGCTATGAATCGGCCGCATTTCCCCCCACCACGCCGCAACCACACCGCCACCGCCACCCGATTTGGCCACCAGGCATCACCGCCCAGTCCCCCAACCACAGCCGCTGCCTTCAGCCGCCGCCACCCCTCCATCTGCCGCCAGCGGCGGTCCAATTCGACCACCATATTTCGGCCGCCCCGCCCTGCCGTCGCCATGCCTTCGAGGAAGACCCTGAAAAGCAAGAAAAGGTTCTTCGGCGTGAGGGCGAAGCCCTCTAGCAACTTCGGGGTGGAGTTAAGTGACGCCGGCCACCTGTTTTGGCTCGAAACCTACCCACCATCCATGAGGCCGCGCGTGCCTACAGCATGGCGGTGTGGCATGCCGGGAGGCCGATGAAGCACCTCAACTTCTTGGAGATTGAGACCCGGGCGGATGAGGAGTTGCTCCTGCCGAGGGGCATTCGCATGGAGGCGATCACAAAGAAGAAGACGAAGAAGAAGCTCACCATAATCATTAGTCCCAGTGATAGCGACGAGGCAGCGATGGTGAGGTTCTCCTGTGAATATCCGGAGTATGTCCAGGCCGAGCAGGAGTTCTGGTGGAAGCGCAACCTTGAGGAGAAGAAGAAGGAGGAGGACGAAGCCAACCCCTCGACGATGATCTCCGTCAAGTCTGGCTGGTCGGACAGGGGTGACTCGGAAGAGGAGGACGAGGGGTGCGATGACCCGGAAAAGGACGAGTTCTGGGAGCAGTTCAGGAGCTCCGAGGAGGAGTAGTTTCATCCTCGAGTTATAGTGGTATGAACAAGTAGTAGTCGCTGGAGTAGTAGTTTGATGTATGTAGTAGTTTGAATTAGTAGTAGTCCTTCAAATTAGAATTATGTTTGATTATGTTATAGTTAGAACTATGTTGAATTATGTTTTAAACGAAGTAGTAGTTGAACAAGCTATGTTTGCATTATGATTGAAATGAACTAGTATTTGAAGTTTCTAAATTTTTACATCTCCAGTTTACATTACCTATTGGAGGAGTTGCAGTTTTACATCTCCGTTTTGCATCATCTGTCGGAGTTGGCCTTTTTTTTAAGATGAAAAAGGCACTTTTTGCAGACATAAATTTTTACATCTCTTGTTTTACATCTCCAAATTTGCATTTTCTGTTGGAGATGCTCTAAATTTGTATCAAGCCAAAATCCCTCCTCCGAATGACAGACTCCCATGGCGCCACCGACACATCTACCATCCCGGCCCTCTCTTCTCAGACCTCGATGAGTACGTACCGCATATCGAGCGAGCATCGATGGGGTGCCTACCTAGCAGGCAAGCGGCGGCATCCACATGTCTGCCCCTTCCATATATTCTCAAGGTTCTTCCACCAGTAGAAAAGAGGGCATCAGACCCGGGTCCAGAGGGCCTTTAGTCCCGCTTCTCCAACCGGCACAAAATGATCGGGACTAATAGTCCACCACTTTTAGTCCCGGTCGTGTTATGAACCGGGACTAAAGGGGCTTCACGTGTCCGCTGTGGGTCGCCCAGGCAGGAGGACCTTTAGTCCCGGTTGGTAACACCAACCGAGACTAAAAGGCATCCACGCATCAGCAGCTGCTAGGTGTCGGGGCTTATTTTTTAAAGCAGGGGTTTAGGGGTTTTGGAGGGTTAGGGGTTTCATATTGTCTGAGCTAGCTACTACATATATATAGAGTGAAGTGACCTCTCTTTCTCCGTGCTTAGTCGACGCTAGCTACTACATATAGAGAGGACTCGGCTCTAGCTAGTAAGCAATGAAGGAACCATTAATTACACAACATCATCATGATCAATATATAGAGAGAAGTGACCTCCCTTTCTTCGTGCTTATTGGTCGAACAACAAGTTTTCGTATATCTATTTGATGCTACTACATATACTACACGTTGATGCATATATACAATATAACATCTCTTATGATCCCTAACATCATCTACCAAGATCGCATTGAAATTCATGATGGTATTCTCCGTCTTTAGGTATGACGTGGTCAACAAAGAATCCCGCTAATTCCTCTTGAATTGCTCGTATGCGATCATTTGGTTGGATTTCGTCTCGCTTCCGCTAGATCTAATTTAAAGAAGGGGGTCAATATATATATGAATGAAACTCAACCCAATTGATGGTAAAAAATTAAAATTGTAAATATTGTTTACGGATATTAAATTGTTGTTCAGATAAGCCCCGCTCAGAGGTCGAGAGGCGCATGAACTTGCAAACGTAGTATCTACATAAATGATTCCCGGGTGCCTGCCACAAGCACTTCACAAGAATAGAGTTCAATCAAAATGATAATCAAGCATGATAATGGTATTGATGAAACTAAAATCAATGAGAGATGTGCGGAACTATCTAGTACTACTTACTTTGGTGTGTGAAAATCGCAGCTCGGTTTTCTCTAGACCTGGTACCATTTTGGTGAACTTTTTTCAAACCCTGCCCGGCAAAGAAAATGATGAATTGATATCAGGAAATGAACCAAAGTTGCGGATATGGTGCGATAATGATTGAACTTACTTCTGTAGCATTTCGCTCATGTCCGCCCACTCCTTTTGCTCTTTACGTCTAGAATCCAAGACAATTACTAGTCCCCCGTCAAGCTTAATGGATAGCAGAATAAAGTGGAAGCTGCGCACGTAGAACTCATTAATTATAGTACTTAACCTCGAGTAAGTGAAACAGAATATGCACAAGACTGTAATTAACACTCACAAGAGTATTTGCCTTTTGTTTTGATGTCGAATTAACGCGTTTAGCAAGTTTTCCTAGTAACGTCGGATCTCTTTTGTACCTAATATTTATTTACAGTATTTGGCCTAATGAACCCAATGTCATAGATTCGTCCTATTTTGCATTCGACAATCTTCAATCTGCACAATATAGCGAGGATAATTATATATACATGCAAATGAACGAGCTGAGCTAGAGACTTAATTACAAAAATAATACTTACATACAATAGCATGTAATGAGAGTTTTGTCGAGGGCCTCTTGATTGTATAATTGAAATAATTCTTCAAATTGAACGTACATCAGGTCGACGCCAATGAAGTCATGCTCATCTGTAATTCACAGCAAGATATTGTCGGTCCCATCCTTGCAGGTTTCCAAATACCAGTTATGTAATCTTCGCATCATCGTTGATAGATGCGGGCGCTGCTCGGGTTTCACGAGAGGCTTCCCGTGCTCGTATCTCAAAGAGTGCTACTACCTCATCCATTTCAATTGTACATCATCGGGTAAGTAATCACCATGAATGGTACCAGGTGCTACCCTCGCGGGAAATTAGCGATATCGCTAAACACCTTGAGCAGGGGGCAGAATTGCATTTCTTGTTGCCGAGCTCGGGAATTGTTTTCCCACTTCGTCATCTTCTAGCACTTTTAGTACTTTCCGACTGCTCCACTACATCAAATGTCCTTTCAATAATGCAGTCATAGTTTGATAGCGGCGGAGGTGGTGGTGGTCGCTTAAGGGCATCCAGAGTGCGGCTCACTTTTACCGGATCTATTTTCTCCTTTGGAGATGGATGTTTCCATTCAAAATGGGTCTTCACTTCGAAAGCCATGATGTCCTTGTTTTCCTCGTCACTCCTCTCATATAGTAACTTGGGAGGAGTCTTGAGGCTTGGACCAGCTCTGAATTTCTTCCCTATTGTACTGCTAGTCGCCTGAGCGGCGGCGGCTCTCTTCCGCCACTGTTGCTGAGGCGGCGGAGTCCGCTGATGCGGAGGAGACAGTGGAGGCGGAGGAGTCCGCTGAGGCGGCGGAGATGGCTGACGTGCCGGAGACGACTAAGGCAACGGAGATAGCGGAGCCGGACTGTGTGGAGTCTACTGAGGGGCCTCCTCCGACCAAGTCTGCTGAGGGGCCTCCTCTGGGTGAGTCTGCTGATGCGCTGTCCAGTTGGGAAGCAAGATGTTTTCCTTTCTCCATAGATAGGTAGTCCATAAGGCATTTTCCAGACGAATATCCCCTTCACCTATAGGGTAGTCAAGCTCCAGCTTCTCGAATCTATTAATTATTTCATCCACCCCGACAATAGCGAAGCCACCTGGAATCAGAGCAAAATGGAAAGTTGCATCAGGTCAATGAGGTAAGACATAGCCGACGGCCACCTTCAAGGTTAGGTTATGGCATTTCATAATTAGCTGACAGTGTTCATTCTCCATGATACCATCCACGGGGTAGTGAGGAGCCGTGATAACAGGCTGAACAAGCTCCGTGCAAGCCACACTACTTTTTCGCTAAGATGGTGGGGTAGCTTCATGGGCAGTATCCAATGAAGGATCTTCGTGGTGCTGTGATGGTGGGCCGTTAGCTCGCTGGCTCTCCAGTTCCTCTGTTTTCGCTAATCTTTGTTCCATCATTTGCATTTGGTCTGCTTCCTCTTTCTTATTTCTCCCTCGCCTTATATAAGTGGCACTACTGTCCAGAAACCCATACTTCCACGCAATGGAGCCTGATGTGCCATGTGTTCGTCCAGGGTGTTCAAGATTCCCGAGGGTCTTTGATAGCTCGTCCTTCTCTCTGTCGGGATGGAACCTCCCTTCCTGCACTTCCTAGATTGCTTCCTGAAGCTTTTTGACGTGTATTTCAAGTTGAGCTGTCATGTAAACACATTTCCCTGTTTCTGGGTTCAAAGTTCCCCTAACCCCGAAGAACAAGGCCTTGCCCGATCTGGCTAGTTTAATGTCTCTGGTTGGACCCCTGTAGCAAGCAGGTAGTTCTCAGCCTTGTCCCACGTAGGCTATATTTGGTTGTAGCCACCTGACCACGTAGGTCGTTCTCAAGGTTCTTCTCCCTCTCGAGATTTTTTCAGGTGTGCTACCTCTATATGTTAGCCATGCTTGCACGATCTACCCAACCTTGCATGCCAGAGCCTGGCGATGGTCTTTATGGGGGCATCTCCACAGGCCAGTGCTAGCATAGGAACGAAATTAATGTCGGAAGGAAAAAATAAGAGCAGTGCACTAAAAAAATACTAGATTTTCAAAGGGTTTATCTCGACGGATGAAAAATATGAAGCATATATCATCCGTTCTCTCAGGTCATCGATTATGAAGAGCATGCATGTGCCACAGAGATTTGATTCCAAGGAGTTGGTCACAAATATCAAAAATATGTACTATGATCATACCGAGCAGCTGTGGATCAAAGACGCTAGAAAATCCTCACTTCCCCTTTGTTGCTTGGAATTGACTACCACATGCAAGCTAGAGAGCATTAACAGGGCAGGCCATGGGCATAAAACCTTCAGAATAGTTGAGGCACGGACAAGCAGTAGCTAGAGTAAACATAGTGCATCGCAAGGCATGTAGGACTACACGAATTAAGAAACGAAGTGCTGCTGATCATGATGGCAGATGGTAAGAAACAATGAATAACTTGATCATATTAATAAAGAAACAACAGAAATAATTTAAAGATCACTTAGAATTTTTGTAACAGGCTATCATTGAGGAAATGCATGACCGCCCTGCCCATAAGAGAAGGAAATATTATATTGTCGACATGATTTATGTTCTCTCCTCGGTCCATAAAGGGTAGCAGTTCATGTTTATCTCAACCAACATGGTTGTGTTAGAACCTAGATGCACACGGGAATTAGAGTCCAATATTGTGACCAGGTTATCAAATTTAAATACTTTTAAAATTAAACATAACTTACATGACTATTGTCATATTCGGTAACATGTACACTATTGTTGTGTTCCTGTTTGGTGTTCACAAACATGTCAATCGCGGGAAGCAGCTCTCCCAGGTTGAAGCTGTGTCCCAGTGTTATTCTTCCCATTGTTGTATTGAGAAGGGCGCCATATAGTCGCCAAAGAGGCGTGGGTTTTCGGACAACAGGCTCCATGGCACCAGTTTTACTGTTCACACGTGAAAAATATATCTTGAAGTTTCAAATAATTCTAGAAATAATACACAGGAACCTACGGATGTACACTTCATCTCTGTAGAAATTGACAACAGAATCACTTTGGTGTGAGCTGGGCAAGAAAAAAATCATTACTTCTAGCACATGCACTATTCATTGTAAAAATCCATTAATTTTTGTGCAGATCACACCAAGGCATATTTTATCATGAAACTTTACAGAGATATAGAATGCATCTCTATGTTCATGTGTAGTTGTTTCACTCCAGTCAAAGTTTTGTCTACCTCTCCACCTCCAGCTCTCGACTCTATCCCACCTTTATTAGCTACAAGACACAAATTTGGAGGAGAGAGTTAGTCCCGACCCTAGTTAGAGAGGACTGATATCAAAAGGTCAAACCACCCATCTTTTTCTCTTCTTTATTTGACAAAGTATTGTTTCTTTACGCCACATGTGATGTAGAATATTTTCATGTTCATCATGGATCTATAACTGTATTTCAAAGCCATCATTTGCTCACTATTTTAATATTTACAGCAAAATATATATTACAAAAATATTGTGAATGTACAAGGAAATAACAGTGATTATGACCATTAATATAGAGTTCAAATCTGTATTTTCTAACGTATAGGTACACACTATAAACCATCCTAAACTTGATATCCACATGTGTCGCGAACAGCTTCACAGACCCTAAACTTTAGACACACATCTGCAGCAAGCAGCAAGCAGCATGGATATGTATCTTCTGCTCTACTTGGGTACTTTAAAATACTCCAAACACATCTCAAAATCCCACGAATAAAAACTTGAATACTATCAGAAGATAGTTTTTCGGGTACTCTTAGTACTGTAGAGGGAGAAGTACAATACCATTAACCTAATAGCTCAATTTGTATGGTACAATGGATAAATTACAATCGGCCATTTTATTTTGCTAATCACAGTCCAGGTCCTTGTAGCCACAACGATCGTCTACTACCCCTAGTAGTCCTAGCTCGGACGTACGAAGCTATTGCTCCTACCAAGCTATTCTTGATGACCCCATTTCCTCCTCATCGACATTCATTTCGGAGTGGACTTTCTAAACCCTGGTATATTATTTGCAAAAAGAAACATGGTGTATGTACAACCCTCGATGTGTATTATCCAGCTTCAAATCAAGATTTGTGTGCTATCTCACTATCCTCACTACATAGAAACCTCTCATTTCAGCTGCTGTCAAGCAACATAATCAATAATCTTCAGAATTTGATCTTGAACAAAACCTTTAGACTGCAATGTGCAGAAAATATTTTTGATTTTTTGGTGCATCTCATAAAATATATTAAATGAGACCTTTCTGAATAAGCCATATCAGTTTGAGTATTTATTTTGCAAGAAAACATTTCCGATTTTTTTTATATATTGTGGTTTGAATGTATTTTTGACTTGCAAAGTTAAAGTTCAGTTATTTTTTCAAGAAATAAAAATGGAAAAATTGTGCTAGATGGGGGTGGAACTACACCCGGGTTACATATTCATCATGGATCTATAGTTATATCTAACGTTGTACTCAATCGGCGACAATTAATTTGGATTTGAGGGTGTAGCATTTTCTCTCTATCTTTGCATTTACAGCAAGAAATATTAAGAAAAAAATTGTTCAAGGAAGAAATATTACATATCTATTTTGAAGTGTACAAACAAAATACTAGTTATGCCCTAGTAATATGGATTTCCAATGTTTCTCTTCTAACATAAAACTACACATTGTGACGCATCCTAAGTTTCATATCAGAGCTTCACATAACATATGCATCTTCTCCTCTACCTGGGTATGTTTGAATACTCCTAAACTTCACTCCTAGCATATTCCAAACATCCGGAAAATATATATAACATTATGAAAATAATGGCCAAGAAAACTAAATTATCCAGATACAGTGGCAATTATCTTGGTTAGGCCTATCTATGTTCACATTCCTCATGTCATTCAGACTGTAAAGGTCATCCGTATGTCCAACATCTTCAATATGATTCTTCGTTTGTGCCACTGGTTCAAATGAGGTTCTTACTGGAAAATTAGGAAGGCTTAGGAAAGGGTTGGCGATTTGGCCCACAATCAAACATAGAGAGAATCACATGTCCTCTCTAAACAAGGACAAATTCAAGATGATCATCAGATTAAAGCTGCAATTATTTTGAGGGCATTCAAAGAAAGGACGGGTGGTTTTCAACCTACTAATATGCTCTTTCTTTTTATCCATAATTCAAGGATGTGAAGATATCTATTGCTTGGAAGGGCCTTTTAAGAAAGAGAAAATTGATATCTTTTGTGAGGCTTTCATTAAAGCATGTTGGAATGTCAATTGTGGACATTTATCATGGCGAAGTCACTCTTCGGAGTATTAATTCACCGCTGATTACTATTCTCCCAAAGAAGGACAATAAAGAAGGCGACAATGATTTTAGACACACACACACACACACACACACACAAATATATATATATATATATATATATATATATATATATATATATATATGTATATATATATATAAGGTCGCGCTATTCGTCACCCGGGGTGAAGAATAAGTATTCTTCACCCCAGCCATCCCCGTGCGCACGTCTAACCAGCCCAATGCGCCGGAGTAAGAAAACTTGCATGCAACGTAGGAGCCCCATGCACCGGAGTAAGAAAACTTGCATGCAACATAAGATTACAACAGTGCTCACCGTGCCCCCACCTAACCAGCTATTTGCACCGAAGTAAGGAATCCTTGCATGCAACGTAAAATTACTACATTACCAACCGCGCTTCGCGTGCATTTTGTGACACCGTAAGAAAACATGCATGAGCGATGTAAAAAAAGAAATTCCATGCTAGCCTGTGCGTGCGTGCCTCAAGTTCAGCAAATTGCTGGCCAACCTAAGAAAATTAGGAGTCCCAATGACAACCACCCATGAAGGGATATTTGCTGCTCGTGTAAGAAAATGGTAACCAGCGGAAGAAAAACAGGACTTGCGTTAAACCACAAATTGAACCAGCCAACATGAAAAAGATTGAGACCCGTTGTGAGAATTTGAGAGCTCACGTAAAAAGAATATCAGTAACATGCAGTATAATAATGAACTTTATCAACGCAATTATTTTATGTAAGATCTTCAACAAAGGTAGAAATTCTCGTATTTCTTATGTACATGTTCCTGAACACATAATGCATTTGTACTTTAATTAAGACGACCGATGTCTTGGCATGAGTAAATGTAAGAATTCATTTTTATCATGATACTTGACAATTGTAAAAAAATCATGATGCTTTACATCAAGAAGATGGAAGAATATACAGATTCGGAAAGCAAATAACTATGATTCATCTGTTTCTTCCAAGAAAGTACTTCCACTGACCACTTGGCTTTGTTTCCATGGGCTATTAGCTATTGTGTCCAGAGAAGATGGCATACCATCAAACCACGCATGAATTCACACCCAAAAAAGAAAGAAAACAATTCACACTGCAGCCACAATCTAGTGGACATCTAGCCAGATCAAGTGTTGTAGCCAGCTGAATCAAGATGGAGTCACTAAACAGGGATGCCTTAAAACTGGGACATAATGAGTTGGTATGTTTTGCTCATTTACCATCCACGACATCAAAAGCCTACAAGCGAAATAACCATGTTAAACTTACAAATCCTAAACTGACAATGATAAGAAGGGTTGGAAACATAAGGAAAGCAAGATCACATTATAAGTTTACCAACTACATTAATGGTATAGTCCACACAAAAAACTACATTAACAGTAATATATTTCTGAGTCACATTAGACAAGGTAGCGATTCAATCAGCTCTAGAACAAATGTGTTAAGTATGAAAGTATTTTTCATAGTATTTGCATGTGCTACATTCTAATTTTTCTAGTGCAGGTGGCTCACTTCCCACCAAGACTAAATAGTAAGATAGATACTAAATATTCAGATCTAAATTTGTAGAGTGAGTAGCATGCCACAATAGGACATATAGAGTACATTAAATCTCAAGTATTTATGCTCGTTTCAAGAGTATGCCAAAACATAAGTTAAATCTTGGTAGTGAGTGAAGCAGACTATTGGAAAGTACAAATTCAATAAATAGGATTCTTCTGCTTTTACATGGCTGGCATGAATTATATCTTCGTAGTGACTACTGCATCACATACTAAGAATAAAAAACTCAAAAATTCCATGTTGGATTTACCTTGACTGCTCAAATATGATGAGGGAACTTGGATTTTCAAAAAGAATTGCAAGTGAACTATAAAACACTAACATCGTTTAGCTCACAAAAACATAGATGAAAAACACTACACAACCTATACTATGAAAAGGTTCGGTGGATTCAGCATTTAGCTCACCTTGGGCCATACGAGGCTACAGTTTTGAGACAGGCCGTCAAAACGCAGGCTTGGACTGCACCATATGATCATTTTAAGAAGTATTTCTTTCTTATGAAGGCAGACAATCTTTAGGCTACAATTCAGTTTACTATGCAGTAATAATAAAATCTAACTAGATAAAAGTATATTTCGCCATTTCAGGTTCTGGCACCTGCAAAGGTTAATGTAATTGAATGGCTATCTTAATAGCTAAAAAACTAAAATACAACAATCAATGAGCGACTCAATGTAACATCACATTCATTCAGGATATAAGCATGCTTGTACAGAGATAACCAGATAGCTCCTCAAACCAAGTAGAACATCACATAGTAGCCAGCCAATTGATTGTACTATATCTATAAGATAGTAGCCCTGCAACATCAATTCAGCTCTAAATTTTGCTCCAATTCTTAACAAAGTTATGTAAAGCGAATATTAAAAAAATGGAATTGTTGACAAGAAGATTATTTCCTTGACAACACCTAATTTCCTGGCAGAGAAATATCAAAAGAAAACACCATATGTGCACGTAATCTGACATATATCCAGCAGCCAATGTTTAATTTTAAGTTCAGTTAGATACTGAATGTAAGGTGAAACGTCCCATTATACAAGAGGATTAATGAACCAGGCAAATTAAAGAAGAAGAAAAGAAATTTCTCAAAATGCTTCTGAATAGTTTTTTTAGACTATCCTTGCTCAACAACTAAACACTGATGTTGACTTATTTAGTGAAGCTTGTAGCTTCTTTTTCAAGTGTATCTCTTCAGCAACTGAGCTCTTTTTCCTGCAGGCCATGATTATTTGTAACAAAACACGGGAGGGCTGCCCTTCCAACAACAGAAAAACATTATATCATACAAAAACTTGCCAAGAGCAAGCGCAAAAGAAAAAAACACTAAGCCAATTACTCCAAGAGGAAAAAACAACTACTCAAATAGTCAAACCTGTCCTCAACCAACACACCAGCTGCCTAATGGAAACAGCAGAACTGTGCATTGATCATTGCAAACTAGAGTTAAAAGTTATTACTTGGTCAAGTAGAAAGAACAAAGAATAAGAGACTGGAAAGATTATACAATTTTTCAAGCTATCAAAAGACTTTATGTTTACAATGATCACAAATCATCAAATCAAAATGCCAAACTTCTTTAGTGTTTTCTTATTTCCCGAATACGCAGAACTCATGTTTACAATTATCACAAATCATCAAATCAAAATGCAGGAATAAACTTGTTTGTGTGAAAAAGAAAGAAACAATAAAATCACCGTGTTCTTCTTCACCAAATTCTTCCTCTTCCGTTAGGCAGATCCGTGCACAGTGTGTTAAGACGATACACATATTAGAAAACAAATACGATGTATTACAGAGACTGAGGAAGCTAGACATAAAGGAGAGGAGCACCTCCAGCCACGGCGTCTCCTCTTATGTCTCTCTCCCCCTCTTTGACATGCCATTTAGCCCCTGCCTATCAACAACCATCGGTCCCTGGAGATATGCTTGCTATCTTGCTTGTGGACACATCCATCCGTGTTCTTCTTGCACACTGCCACTGGGAGAGTTGACAGGGTCGTAAGAGGATGGGCTATTGTATTTCACAAAAACTCACCTGTTCCACTCAGGCACTCAGACCATACAACATTGTCAGAAAATCATTAAGTGGTATAAAACTGCTATGGTACTACATACTGTTATGTTGCACCGGTAGCTATATAGATTGAAAAGTGGCACGCCTAGGGATGGCTCTAGCGATATAATTTCTACTGCAAAATTAATGACACAATAATCCTAGTTTTTATGTGAAAATTAATGATGACACACAAGCAGCTCAAAATTGATAGGGTTCCTACAAGTACGTGAGTTATTTAGTTCCAACTCCCACATGAGGTATATCTACTTTAAATCAAAACATAGATGATAGGAAAGACAAATGCAATGTAAGCAGAAATCAATCACATCACTGTAGCCCACAAATCATTTTTTTTATCTCTAGAAGGAAATGTTAGCAGCACCTCCAGAATCATTATTAAGTACATAGTAACAGACTAATGATGTTTGGAGCAGCTAATAGATACAGTAAGTATGGCCTTCAGTGATAGAGCAAAAACTTTTCTGAATAATAGATGTATATTTGCATATGGT
>NC_041383.1:29373302-29393748 GCF_002162155.2 Triticum dicoccoides
ATGTAGACGCGCTATCATTTTTGTATCAATTGATGCTCATTTTGATTACGTGGCTACCTACAAAATATAAATTAGTCTAACCCTGAATAGACAATACAACCAATTTTTACTAGGGACACTCTCTGGGATACAAGGAAACTGTTTTAGTCGATTTTACAAATGGAACCGACTGGGATGCTTAACAATTCCAATTGGTTCTAAGGGCTGAATAAACTGTGGTGGAGAATTTTTTGAAGTACTTATGCAACCGCTTACAAAAGATGGAGTATCAGCTCTAGTTTGACATTGTCATGCCGACCAAGGGTTGTGTAATAGAATAACCTTCTAAAGGCTTGCTATGTACATCTACTTGCGTCCATATTTATAAGGCCCTCTTAGTTTGGGTCCAATTTTGACTACAAATTCAACTAAACACATATGAACTACATGTCAAAAAATTATACCGAAACCTCTTCTGAATACAAATCCCATAGTGTACTTTTTATAGCATATACCTCATATTTATTAGTGGCATAGATGCTCACAATATTATCCAAAATATGAGGAGGCCCAGTAAAGCCAAAACGAGGGAGTAGTGTATGCTAACAATTTTGATTCATTTATTAGATAACCTTGCAAGGACATGCTTTTTAGATATAGAGAGTTTTCCAAGGGTCTCACATGAACTTTTTTCCTCTCTTTGATTGGGCAAATTATCATACCACAAGAACATAAAAAATAGTACTACTATGCACTGCCAGCTTAAATCTAATAGATGTGTACACATGCATGTTTGACTGATCATATGATAATGATAGATAATATTATAGGGAATTTGTTCTAATATGAAATTTCTCGTATAAAATGAAGTCCAAAAGAACTCTTCATTTCATATATATGCACTGCAAATCCTAACTATTATAAACACTGTTAACGTATTTTACGAGAAAAATACATATGATTTTTTATATCCAGTAAATCATTGAGAAGACAGATTAGATAACTTTGCACAGCTCATGATGCGTTTTAGACATAGGGAGATTGTCAGATCACAGTAACAGATAAAAAAGCATAGGAGTACAGTCTCATTGCAACTTAAATCAACCTTATTTTTGTGCCCTGTTTGACAAATAATTGATATGAAAATGAAAGACAATATTCTGTGAAGTTGGTTCTCATGAAATTCCTTGTGTGAAGTGGAGTGCAAAGAAATTCTTAGGAATCAAAAAAGATGGATTGCGAATTCTACAAATCAGATATTCCACACACGGGATAAATCATAAGGATTACAAATCGGGCTAAGAAACAACGGATTTAGTTATACATATATATTATCAATATCTCCGCAGCCGCTAGATATATAACATGATGGATTGCATTCCTGCTGAGAAAAAAACATGTGGATTGGGGAAGCTATACTTTATAGGTTGAGACAAAATAGAATAGTGCATCCAACAGAAATTCGAGACACACTATATATAGCCATGAATATAGTCATGCAAGCACTTTTGGGTCCCATCATTACTCCCTTCACTGCGTACCGAGCGTCAACCACTGGTGGAAAATGCTCCGATTGCCAATGTCCTACTGGTCCTGGAGTAGGGTAAGGGTGCCCTCTAAGAGGTTCACATGGAACACACGGGATGTGGCTGCTGCGTGACCGGCATGGTTCTCGAACCTACGAACCACTAGCAGCATCCCTGCGTCAACAGACGGCACCAGGTAGGACCTCACGTGTAAGTATAACTGACTAGCCTGAGTAGCCTCCTGCCTGGCCGCGTACACGAAATGAGGCTGCGGCTCGCGCTCCAACTTCAGCACGTCTCCGGTGAGGGACGGGACGTAGAAGCGGCCACCAAGGGAGAGGCCGCCCTCGCCATCGAACAACGGAAGCTCGTTTGGGGCGAAGTATCGCCACTGCCACACAGCGTCGCCCGGCCTGGCGTACTTCACGACCATATGAATGGAAGACAGCGCCACGAGGAGCACCACCGTGGGAGCGAGAACAGCGTCGTCCTCACCCTCGTCGTCGTAGATGATTCCTGCGGCCTTGATATCCCCTGTCATCTTAACGCCGTTCACCCTAATCCAGAAGAAGGGAGTGGGCAGGTCGGCGACGGCTCCTGTCACCGGGTTGAACATGCACACCTTGTGCGTGCCCGAGGCCAAGAGCAGGCAGCCCTCAGCGCTGGCAATGACTTGACCGTGCTCCTGAGGGATCTTGACCCGGACGGAGGCGCGGGTGAGGACGTTCACGAACCTGGCTTGCTCTCCTTGGATCTGCAGCAGCTTCCAGTGGCGTGGGAAGAAACGCGGATTCATGCCCATCAGCTTCGGGTCCGTGACGGCCTCCCTCCACGGCTTGACAGTTCTCAGGCGGACCAAGTCCGTCACGTCGCTGCGCAGCAAGATCTCGGCCACCTTGCATACGAGGTCGTGCGGGAGGTCGTCCCAGTTCCCCTCATCGGTCATTGGGATGATACTGCAAATCGATTCAGTGGATCTACGCTTAGCTTAAACGGAGCATAATTCGAAACCAAACACGCGTGCATACAACATATTCACGAGATGAGATCTAAGGAATTGGAATCAGCCGAATTATCAACAAGGCAAGTAGGAAATAGATCCGCAAGCAAGAACATCTAATTAATTTACGGACCTTTCATGGCCGCCGTCGTCGGCACCGGGAATGAAGCCATAGACTGGCCGGCCAATCGCCGGTTCCATAGAGGAAACGGCGGCGGCTACAGGGAGCTGCTTGTCCCTTGGATGGCTGCGGCTAGGGTTTGGGCTGGCAATTGAACAGGGCCTGGGATGGATTGGATTAACTTATACGGTGGCGGGCATGTAGAAATGGAAAGGAGGAATGGCGGGCAAAACGCGCTGGCCGCCATGTACAAATGGAAAGCAGGAATGTCGGGCAAAACGCAGAGACAGGGAGGTGGTACGAACAGCTAGCACACCACATTAATGTATACTTAATTTCTCGTGAGAATTAATTGCCGCGCCCTCAGCCATTGGATGCCCATCCAACGGCCTGTCCAGCTTATATGAATTATTAGGTTGAGACTAGGAGTATTGTGTCACGCGCCAGGAAAACAGATTGAAGGAGAGACAGGTCGGAGCATGCTGTACAAGTGATAGAAACTTTCTTAAACTAACATTCTATAGGTTTTCTTTCTCCCTTTGATTTCAAAATACATTATTTCTCTCGTTTGCGCACGCAAAATCAATTCTAAGATGATTTCAGTCATTTTAATGGGCAGCGAGCCCATTGAAAGGACGCTGAAACATATGCTTAAAAATTTCTATCGGACGGGCGAGCTTCAAGTAGGGGGCTCGGAATGGGCCAACTGCTTAAAATGTTTAATTGAATGAAATACGACATTTGTTAATTCTTGTAAAGGCCCTCGGCCATTCCCGTGTCGCACCGCTTGGGCTACTCGGGGGGCATATATACTCAGCTCACCGCCGGAAGCCCCCTCTAGCGCCTCCTCTCCTCCGCTACTGTCGCGAGCCCTTGACGTTGTGGCGGTGGCTCCTGCACACCCCCCCCCCCAAAGGCGGCATGGGGAGAACTGGGTGGCTGCAGTAGTCCGATCGGCGGGTCGGCTAGTGTCACAGGATATAGTGGTGTGGGCGCGCGTACTCCGCGTCTCGGCGTGTGGGGGACGTCACCGCTACTGTTGGGCCTGCTCGCCGACGCTTGGCACTACTAGGGAAACTTATAGGTAGACGCTTACTAGTGGCGCGGGTTTATACCCCTCGATACTGCTACTTACTAGTAGCGCGTGTTTAGTAGCGCGGATTTATAACCCTCGCTACTACTAAGTGGTCTCTAACGTGCCCCCCCGGGACATTCCATACTAGTAGCGAGGGGTATAAACCTGCACTACTACTAAGTTGATAGTAGTAGCACGGGTTTATACCCCTCGCTACTACTAAGTACAGGGTAAGTGAAGTCCCCATATCCTCGGTTGAATCCCTCCTCTCTCACTCACTCACTCTCTCCCCTCTCTCCATAGGCTCTCCCATGGTGGTTCTGCCTAGGCACACCTCCTCCTCTATGGCGCATCTAGTCCACCTCATCGCGCCGCTGGCATGTAGGAGCTCGCCCGTCTTCCGCCTCACATCCATGCTACCACGACGGAGCACCTCAGCACCGGTGACCAGCCCCGATACGCCCTCCATCTCCTTCCTTTTTCCCTTGTTTCTCTTTTTCCCTCTCCCTCTCCCTCCTGTTTTACTCACCTCCCATGCCCATGCCTGCGCAGGTTGCCGACATGGCCAACCAGGAGCTCTCTTGCCTTGGCCGCGAAGAGAATCCTCACACCGTCATCTTGCTCTACACTGGATCTCGTCCCTCTCCAAAAGCCGTGGCCGGATCAGGTCTGCCGCTGCCTGTCCACACCTCCGGCAACCCCTGTCGTCGATGCATCGAATCATTGACACAATGCATGGGGTCAAGATTTTTTTTGGTTTTTGAAATTAATAGTAGTAGCGAGGGTCAGACACACGCTATAGATAGTTAGTAGTAGCGTGTGTGGAACCCGCATTACTACTAACACACGTATGAGTAGCGTGGGATGCACCGAGCTACTACTACCAGTTAGCTGTAGCATCGTAGTAGTAGCGCAGGCACCCGCAATACTACTAGCTGTTTAACCTAGTGTGTGCAGGCTCTTCCATCGATAGCGGATCTGGCTGATGTGCCTCGATTCATGCAAGGTCACGGCTTGCGCACGTGTGGGTGACCTTGGGTGGCGGTGCGCTATCCTCGTCCGATGGTTACCACGGTTTATGCGCTGGAGGGTTTGGTCTACTCGGATTTGAATCAATGGGTTCAGATCCGCTCGTTGGTGGGCGGAGTGTGTCCCTGCTTGGCCGGGCTAGCAGTTGTGTGTGGTTGGTGACTTGGGTGAGAAGGTGGTGGGAGGGGTGGTGGCGCCGTGGTGTGCGGTCACATGAGTGCAAGTGTGGGGTGTAAGATCTTCTGTAGTAGCAAGGTTGGAGGATGGTGGCACATGGCGGTCCGCACTTGGAGGTGATAGCGTGGCTACAATGGCGGCATGAGGGATCATGATGGTGTTGCTAGTTGTGTGGGTGGTGGTGACATGATGAGCATGGTTGATCACCGCCAATGGCGGTTTGGCTGGATAGGTTGTGGCGATGATGTGTTTGGTGAGCTCTGGGTGAAAACCTAGCTCGACCCCAGTCAATGCCAGCCTCGGCAGTGTTGACGTGAAGTCCCTCCACCTTGCCTTGTCATCTTGGTCTCGTGCTTTCCTGGTAAAAACCCAATCTTCGTCCTAGGTCGAAACATCCCTCATTGGCGATCCTCGCATCATCCCCTTAGGGGCGATGGCTTGGAGGTCCGACCTATCGTCAGTTGGTGATGAATCCTGCAACTTTGATAGCTTCATCATCAGCTAGGGATGGGTGCGTCCTAGGGGCCGGTGTGGAAGTCAAAGCGGCAAATCCTGAAGTGTCATGTGCTTGGCTTAGCCCCTTGGGCGGCAATTTCATCGACTAGGATAGTTAGCAGCTTCGAAGCTTGTGTAGAAGTCGGAGCGGCGGCTCTAGAGATCTCCATTGTGATGGTGCTGGTGTTGGTTGCTAGGTCAATGGAGTCATAGACTTGGTTGGTGCGCGGCCTCGCGATCAGTGTGGACGTTCGAGCGATCGCTCGGAAAACCAGTGTTGGGTGGTTGGGTGTCGTCTCTTGTCACTTAGGTGGCAGTGTCGTCGGCTTGATTTGTGCGTAGCCTCAGGGGTCCTTGCTCTGGCGTGATGCCGCAACTCCAGAAAAAAAGGAGGAAGGAAAGAGGAGGGTAGGAGGAGGAAGGAAGAGCAGACAAGGTGAGGACATAAGGGAGAGAGGAAAAGAGAAGATAAGGAAGACAGAGAGAGAGAGAGGGAGGGAGAGAGAGAGAAAGAGAGAGAGAAGGGTAAGGCACTCGTAGCCTTTGGGTCTAAGCAAATCTAACGGCTATAATGCGTGATCCGTGGGAGCATTATGTTAGACCAATCCGAATGCAGCATTTGCAAGCCGGCTACATGGAAAAAGATAATCGGCTTATAATTGGATAAGCCGGGTGCAAAACAAAAAAACACTCAGCAAACATATTTTTTCGATTTTTCTTTTTTCTTTTTTCTTTTATTTCTCCTCTTATCTTTTTCGATAAGGGCTAAACATACACTCATCAACATGAATAGGATTTATAATTTTTTTTCATATATTGATATTATATTTTCGTACCATTTTCACTTGATATCTGGAAATGCGCTCATTCGCTTAATATAGCAAACGAATTCCGAAAAGCGCCCAATTTTGACATGAATCATGTAATGGAGGATCTTGTGTGTAGAGAAAAAAAATCAAGGCCAACAGTAAGTAGTGGTCACATTGCCATGAAACATGATACATGTTCCCTCCTGAAACCATGTATCTTCCTCGAAGATGGTCTGGTTTCCTGTATAATCCCAAAAATTTCTTAGTAGCTGAATAATCCAAAGAAGAAGCATTGGTAAGATAGCAGTGCTTGTGCACGTTGATCACATACGGAGAATTTAGATTTTCTAGACATGACATTACTTTTACTTTCATCTTGTCTACTTTTTTGTCGTATGCGTCATTACGTAAAATGGTCTCCTTCGGTACTCCGAGCGAAATGTGAACTGGATGCGTTGACATAATCTTATATCATACCCGTAAATCTGTGTACGGATAAACCTTGTGTGCATGCAACTTCAGATAAAAGCCAAGATTGTACTTACAACTTTTATGCCAGACTACTCGGCACTGTTTATCTGCAATGCTAGTCAGAAAATTACTGACACCTTCCTATGTGATTAGTGCTGGTAAAAAAAACAGCGCGAATCTCGAAGTTCCTCAATCATACGGTGACTACGTGGGTGGCATCTATCCCCGGTGGCATGAAACTGTTTTTTTTTAATTAGGTAAGTTTGCAAGGTCATGCTTTTGAGACATGGGGAGTGTGCTAAGGGTGGCACATGCACGCTTTTCATTTCTTTGATTAGGCGAGTCATCATATCAGAAGAAGAGAAAAAATAGGAGTACCATGCCATGCTAGCTTAAATCGAATAGATTTAATTATACAGACATTTGACTAATCATACGATGATAGAAAATATTCTCGGGAGTTTGATCAAATGAAATTATCGTATGAAATGAAGTCCAAACGAAATCAATTCATATGGACTGTAAATCATACAAATGGTTGTTTATAAGAAACAGTACATATGCATTAGTAGAAAACGGGGCCTTTAGTTCTGGTTCGAGAGGGCCGTTAGTCCCGGTTCTAGAACCGGGACAAAAAAACGGGATTAATGCCCAAAACCTTTAGTCCCGGTTGGCTTATGAACTGGGACTAAAGGAGCTCCACAGGACAAATGAATTTTTATAAGAAACAGTACATATGATTGATAATATCCGTTGTAAATGTTTGAGCAGACATATTAGATAATTATGTAAGGGCCATGCTGATTCTAACAGAAAATATAAGACTAAATTGCCCATTTATCAAAATGTAAATTCTAACTTAAATCAAACATATTATGGCCATTTGACTGAACGATCGTATGGAAATGATAGGAAATATTATGTGAAGTTGCATAAAATAAAATTTCTCGTAAGAAAGGAAGTGCAGAGGAATACATAACTAAGCTCAGACGAACGGTGAATCCTACGTACAAAACGGGACATTGCACACGCGTGGATAAATCATAAGGATTAAGTACAAATCCTGAACTAAAAAACAGTGGATTTATATAGTTGTACATATATTATAAATTTCTACCTAGATAACATAGATTGCATTACTGAAAACATAACATGGATGAGGTAGTAGCTAGGTTAAGAGTGGAAATAGAATAGTCCATCGAAGTGAAATCTTCGTGTCAAACACTCATACTCAGTTGTTGTGGTACATTCACGAAGATTCTGTTATACATGTTCCAGGAAGAAATCGATCTCAAGAAATTGATAAATAAACTAAAAGGTTTACACGATCAAACTGGAATTAATTAACAACCGAGAGCAAATTGTTCAGTAGCAGACGATAGCCATACATTCGCCAAAATCGAAATAAACATACAAAATCTCTCATCATGTGAGCACACTTTTCCCTGAGATCTAGTATAACTAGGACACTCTCAATGCGTGCCTAGCGTCAACGACCGGAGAAATATGCTCCGACTGCTGATGTCCTTATGGTCCTGCAGTCGTGTAAGGGTGCCCTCTGTGAGGTTCACCTGGAACACTGCATTGCACACGGCTAGGTAGCCAGCATGGCTCTCGAACCTACGAACCACCAGCAGCATCCCTGCGTCGACAGACGGCACCAGGTAGGACCTCAGGTTCAGGTGTAAGTGACTAACCTGACCTGTTGCCTCCTGCTGCGTGGCCGCGTACACGAAGTGAGGCTGCGGCTGGAGCTCCAACTTGAGGACGTCGCCTGAGCGGGTGGGGACGTAGAAGCTGCCGCCCAGGGAGAGGCTGCCATCGCCGTCCAACAGCGGAAGCTCGGCGCCGTCCCCCTCGTCCTGGGCGAAGAAGAACTGCCACTGCCACATGGAGTCGCCGGGCTTGGCGTAGAGGACCATGTCGGCAGAAGACGCCGCCACGAGAAGCACCACGGTGGGCGTGGGAGCTCCGCCGTCGATGTCGTAGATGATTCCTGCGGCCTTGAGGTCTTGTGAAATAAGTGTGGTGTGGAGATTGGGTAGGCTGGCGACGGCTCTGGTCACAGGGTTGCACAGGCGCAGCTTCTGCGTGACCCAGCCTGAGGGTGAGGCGAAGAGCAGGCAGCCCTCGGTGCAGGCAAGGACCTGCCCGTAGTGCCGAGGGATCTTGACCCGGATGAAGGCGCCGGTGAGGACGTTCACGAATCTGGCGTGCTCACCTTGGCCTTGGACGAGCATCCTCCAGTGCCGTGGGAAGAAGCGCGGATTCATGCCCATGAGATTCGGGGCCGTGACTGCGTCCCTCCACGGCTTGACGGTTCTCAGGCGGACGAAGTCCATCACGTCGCAGCGCAGCAAGATCTCCGCCACCTTGCGTACGAGGTCGTGCGGGAGGTCGTCCCAGTTCGCCTCATCAGTCATGGGGATGATACTGCAAAGGAGATTCAGTGGATCTACGCTTAACTTAATTTGAAACAAAATATGCATAAATATTCACGAGATGAGATCTAATGAATTGGAATCAGCCGAATTATATCAACAAGGCAACCAGAAAATCGATCCAACATCTAATTCACGGACATTTCATGGCCGCTGGGATGATTCTGCAAATCGATTCAGCGGATGAGATCTAAACAAGCATGCATACAACATATTCACTAGATGAGATCTAACATACTGAAATCAGCCGATATTATATCAACAAGGCAACAAGAAAAGAGATCCACAAGCAAGAACATCCAATTAATTTACGGACCTTTCATGGCCTCTGGCGTCGTCGCCGGGAATGTTAACCTCTGGTTCCATGGTGGAGGCGGCGGCGGCTACAGGGGGCTTCTCGACCAGTCCCATGGTTGGTGGCGCCTAGGGTTTAGGGCTGGCGGCTTGGAGATGGCCGGGGTGGATGGGATCAACTTATACGGTGGCACCCATGTAGAAATGGAAAGGAGGAATGAGCCAAAACGCGGAGAAGGGAAGGTGGTACGAACAGCTAGCACACCACATGATGTGAATTAATTTCTTGTGACAATTTCTTTGCCCTCAACCGTTTGATGCCCATCCTATGGCCTGCCAAGCTTCTACTGATGATTCGCTGAAGACTAGGAGTATCTGTCACGCGCCAGGAAAACCGATCCAAGCAGATACAGGTCGCAGCATGCTGTACCACTGATAGAAGCTTTCCTAAAGTAAAAATCTATAGGTTTCCTTTCTCATTTTGATTTAAGAATACATTATTTCTCTCTTTTGCGCGCGCAAAATCAGTTCTAGGACGATTTTAGATGCATTTCAATGGGCAGCGAGCCCATTGAATGAACACTATAAAAGACGTATGTTTTGAGAATTTCTATCTGCGACCGCTTGGAAAAAGCGGGTAGCCACCTCAAAGAAAATCAACGACTAAAAAAAAAAGAATTTCTATCTGCTAGTCCAGCAAGTGTTGCCAATATATTTGATCATTGTTGGACGGTATTTCAAATAGTTTCAAAACGCTAATAAGGATGGGAGCGTATGCCTTACATTGGTCGCTTCGACTATGTAGAAATGATTTGATTTTTAGTGACAATAATGTTTCTCCTTTGCAGGTTATTTTCTGTTGTACACACTCGCTTCGTACATGGTTTACGCTACAACGACCACAGACCAATCCAGAACCGGGACTAAAGGCCGCGGCCACGTGGAGCTCCACCTTTAGTCCCAATTTGGTAACACCAACCGGAACTAAAGGAAATTTTATGAAAAAAAAATGAATTTTTTTTTGAAATTTTTTTATTTTCAAATTTCTGAATTATTTTAACCTCTAATCTGTAATCAGCACCCCTCATCACTGCTCAATTTATCCTCTAATCTCTAATCACTCTCATCATTCCAAATCATCTAACTTCCCGAACGATCACCCATCCTCCCACTCCCCCAGCCTGAGCATGCTTAACTTCCGGATTCTATTCTCCCTCGTTTCCAAGTCTGCACTTGTTGATTTCCTGACAATAGTAAGATGTCAATCCTATTAACCCTCAGGAGTTTTGCTTGAGCATGAAGTGACACATTTCACTGTTTGAGTTTCAAACTATTGTTTTAAAAAACAATAATTATTTAGAAAACAATAGTTATTTTGAATAATTGGTTTGACCATTGTTTGATCATAGTTTGACCACAATTTGACCAGATTTGACCAAAATTCAAAATAACTGAACAAATTATTTAGTAACACTAATATTCTAGAATAATTGGTTTGACCATTGTTTGACCATAGTTTGACCACAGTTTGACCATAGTTTGACCATAGTTTGACCAGATTTGACCAAAATTCAAAATAACTGAACAAATTATTTACTAACACTAATATTCTAGAATAATTAGTTTGACCATTGTTTGACCATTGTTTGACCATAGTTTGAAATATTTTCCTTTTTTTCCACTCTAGATCTTAAAAGCCCCGTAACTTTTTTTCTGTTAGGTTTTTGAGGATTTTGAAAATGTTTAACGGGGTTCCCATATCCGTAATTTGGATGTAACTTTTCAAGTAGATGATTTTTCATATAAAAAACTTTTTCATCCGAGTTAGTATGCAAAAGTTATGCCCATATTTACAAATTCCAGAGAGATTTTGCAAATAAAGTCGAATTAACATTTGCAAATTTTCCCAACAACTAGACCACATATCACATGGGAAACTTATTTTCTTTTATTTTTTTGACATTTCCATCATTTTCTTTTATTTTTTTAAACTGAAAAGGCGATCCAAGGGGGGTAGAGTTTGAAAATGGGACCTTTAGTACCGGTTCGTGGCACGAACCGGGACTAAAGGTCTCAACCCCATTAGCACCGGTTCGTGCCCCAAAACGGGACTAAAGGTCTAATCTTTAGTCCTGGTTTGAGGCATGAACCGGGACTAATGGGCATCGCACCCTTTAGTCCCGGTTTGAGGCACAAACCGGGACTAAAGGGCACAGGTGAACCGGGACTAATGCCTTAGCCGCACGAACCGGGATAAATGCTCACATTAGTCCCGGTTCGTGATTGAACCGGGACTAATGTGAATATTGGCCCGGAACCATAGCCTTGTTTTCTACTAGTGTGTGTGTCCTAATTATGCAAAGGCCGGATGTTACTTGTAATACTTTATATCGGCTTGATGCTACATTTGAGATAATAAACTTATTCTTTATAAAGAAAAAATAATTTTTATCTAAGAGTCCAGCTGCAAGAAAGCTCTGGACGAAGGTTTTCTTCACATGGCCCCTGAATATAGCAAACTATTTGCAATGTTGATTTGTTAATTCCCTGGGCCATAAAGCTGAGCTTCAGACAGCTACGGAGGTTCTTATTGCAACATGGCTGGCACCGCCCCAGGATCGATCCACTTCGGCTTTCGACATAGACATAGTGTTGCTCTATAGGAGTCTACAATGATCGATTTATCGGTTTTGTTGCATTTTCTATTGTCAGACTTTTGATGTTTGGCTATGTGTGTCGTAATTATGCAGAGGCTGGATGTTACTTATAATATTTTATATCCACTTGGCGCTACATTTGAGATAATAAACTCGTTCTTTATAAATGAAAAATAATTTCTATCTAAGAGTCCAGCAGCAAGAAAGCTCCGGACGAAGGTTTTCTTCACATGGCCCCTGAATGTAGCTGACTGTTTGAAATGTTGATTTGCATAATTCCCTGGGGCATGAAGCTGACACTAGTAGAAAAAGGGGCAAATCTGAGACACATTAGTGCCGGTTTGATTTTGAGCCGGCACTAATATGTCCATTAGTGCCGGTTCCAACGGCTAGCCGGTCGTTCTCATTAGTACCGCTTCATGGCGAACCTTTAGCACCGGTTCTTGCTACGAACCGGTACTAAAGAGAGTGGTGGCAGGATGTTGTCAGTCTGGGGCCCGTCCAGCACCTTTAGTAACGGTTCGTGGCACGAACCGGTACTAAAGGTCGACGTACATAAACCCTTCATCCACCCGAGCCACTCCGTTCTTCCCCTTTCCCCTCACTTCCTCTGTTCTTCCCCTCTCTTCCTCGAACTCCTCACAAATTTTGCCCAAAATTTGTCAAGATTTGAAGGGCCCCATCCATTCAAATGATCACAAAGGTTAGCAACTTTGTCCTTTCAACTCTCATTGCTAGATTAGGTCTTGCAATGCTTTGTATAGTGATTAATTTGGGAGGAATTATATTTGCTAGTATTTGATTTATATGCAATTTGAGGTCAAAATAACACTTAGTTTGCATATGTAGGTGTGGTTTACTTAGTGCATTCTAAATCTCTGTCGTAACCACCGTCGATCGCCCGCACCGTCCCGTCGCCGGCACCACCTTGTGGTGAGGCTCTTGTTCATGAATGTTTTACATTACCAAATTGATGTTTGTGTGATTTGGATATATAGTTACTCGTGTAATTATCTTACCCGTACGTTGTTTGTTATACATAGTGCCATGGTTTTGATATCCGTCCCCGTCGGCCCTCGTCCTTATTATGACTCGGATGTGGTATATTCTCTTTTAAAACTAGTTGTTGCATTTCGTGTTTATGAAAAATTATGCCCGTCAAGTTGACATAGATATTTTTATCTAGGAGGTATGTGAACCGGAAATTCCAACCGACCCTATTGTAGAGAGGTTAAATTTAGTTGAAAGAGAAAATGAGTATTTGAAAGAAAAATTGAAAAGAATTGAGGGGGAGAAGATGGAATTGGAGTTGCATGTTGCCGATGTCGTCGATGATCACAAGATCAAGATGGAGAAAATGAGGTTGAAGATTAGAAAGATTAGAAAATATGCCATTGATAGTGTGGCTTGGTATCATTATGCTGTTGGATCAATTGTTACCTTAGTTGCGATCTTGATCGCATTTGTTGTTGCATTTAAATTCTTTAGCTAGAGAGTTATTTGTATGTTGCATTTAATTAAGTGCTGTATATGAACTTTATGTATGAACTTGTATTAATTTGGTCTATTCGGTGTTGTGTAATGAAGATGAGCCAACAATGGATGTATGATGACCGATGCTCTCCCGAGTTCATTAATGGTGTGCATACTTTTCTGCTTGCCGCTGAGGCAAACAGGCGGGCGGATGGTTTTATGCCTTGTCCATGTGCTGGTTGTAAGAATGGTCACAGTTACTCTACATCAAGAACCATTCACGTCCACCTATTTGAGTCCGGTTTCATGCCCCACTATAATGTTTGGACCAAGCACGGAGAAATAGGGGTTATGATGAAAGACAATGAAGAAGAAGAGGACGACGACGGCTATCCTGGCCATGGGTTCCCTGAATACGATGATACAACAATGGGGGAAGAAACTGAGCCGGCAATGCGGGAAGAAGCTGAAGAAGAGGCATCAAATGAGCCCGCTGATGATCTAGGTCGGGCCATTGCCGATGCAAAGAGAAAATGCGCAAGTGATCTGGAGAGGACGAAGTTGCAGCGCATGTTAGAGGATCACAAGAAATTTTTGTACCCGAATTGCGAAACTGACAAAAAAAAGTTGGGCACAACACTTGAATTGCTTCAATGGAAGGCAGAGAATGGTGTATCTGACAAGGGATTTGGAAAGTTGCTGGTAATGATAAAGAATATGCTTCCAAAGGACAACGAATTGCCCTAGAGTACGTATGAAGCAAAGAAGGTTGTCTGCCCTCTAGGATTAGAGGTGAAGAAGATACATGCATGCCCTAATGACCGCATCCTCTACCGCGGTGAGTACGAGGATTTGAATGCTTGCCCGGTATGCGGTGCATTGCGTTATAAGATCAGTCGCGATGACCCTGGTGATGTCGAGGGCGAGCGCCCCAGGAAGAAGACTCCTGCCAAGGTGATGTGGTATGCTCCTATAATACCACGGTTGAAACGTTTGTTCCAAAACAAAGAGCATGCGAAGGCGATGCGGTGGCACGCAGAAGACCGTAAGAAAGACGGAAAGTTGAGAGTACCCGCTGACGGTTCGCAATGGAGAAAAATCGAGAGAAAGTACTGGGAGGAGTTTGCAAGTGACCCAAGGAACGTATGGTTTGGTCTAAGTGCATATGGCATTAATCCTTTTGGGGAGCAGAGCAGCAACCCTAGCACGTGGCCTGTGACTCTATGTTTGTATAACCTTCCTCCTTGATTGTGCATGAAGCGGAAGTTCATTATGATGCCAGTGCTCATCCAAGGCCCTAAGCAACCCGGCAACGACATTGATGTGTACCTAAGGCCATTAGTTGATGAACTATTACAGCTATGGAATGGAACAGGTGTATGTGTGTGGGATGAGAACGGACAGGAAGAATTTGACCTAAAGGCGTTGCTGTTCGTGACCATCAATGATTGGCCTGCTCTCAGTAACCTTTCAGGACAGACAAACAAGGGATACCGCAGATGCACGCACTGTTAGGATGATACTGACAATATGTATTTGGATAGTTGTAGGAAGAATGTGTACCTGGAACATCGTCAATTTCTTCCGACAAGGCATCCCGTAAGAAAGAAAGGCAAGCATTTCGAAGGTGAGGCGGATCACCGGACGAAGCCTCGCCACCATACTGGTGCAGATGTACATGATATGGTCAAGGATTTGAAGGTAATCTTTCAAAAGGGTCCTGGCGGACAACCTGTTCCGAAGGACGCTGACGGACGTGCACCCATGTGGAAGAAGAAATCTATATTTTGGGACCTGCCATATTGGAAAGACCTAGAGGTCCGCTCCGTAATCGACGTGATGCACGTGACGAAGAATCTTTGCGTGACCCTGCTTGGCTTTTTGGGCGTGTATGGAAAGACAAAAGATACACCAGAGGCACGGGGGGACCAGCAACTTATGCACGGAAAAGACGGCATACATCAGGGTCAGGCCAGCTATGCTCTTACCAAAAAAGAGAAGGAGATCTTCTTTGAATGCCTGCTCAGCATGAAGGTACCGTCTGGCTTCTCGTCGAATATAAAGGGAATAATAAATATGGCAGAGAAAAAGTTCCAGAACCTAAAGTCTCATGACTGCCACGTGATTATGACGCAACTCCTTCCGGTTGCATTGAGGGGGCTTCTACCGGAAAACGTTCGATTGGCCATTGCGAAGCTATGTGCATTCCTCAATGCAATCTCTCATAAGGTAATCTATTCAGAAATCATACCAAGGTTACAGAATGATTTGGTGCAATGTCTTGTGAGTTTGGAGTTGGTGTTCCCACCATCCTTCTTCAACATCATGACGCACGTCCTAGTTCACCTTTGCGAAGAGATTAACGTTTTGGGTCCTGTATTTCTACACAATATGTTCCCCTTTGAGAGGTTCATGGGAGTCTTGAAGAAATATGTTCATAACCGTGCTAGGCCAGAAGGAAGCATCTCGAAGGGCCATGAAAATGAGGAGGTCATTGAGTTCCGTATTGACTTTATTACTGACCTTAAGCCGATTGGTGTTCTTGAATCACGACATAAGGCCATACTGGATGGAAAAGGCACGCTAGGAGGGCATCAAATAATATGTATGGACGGGCATTCTCTCACTGAAGCACACTACACAGTTCTACAGAATTCCACCTTGGTGGCTCCGTATATGGAGGAACACAAGAATTTTCTACACTCCAAACACCCGAAGAAGTCTGGCGACTGGATTACACACGAACAAATGAGGACTTTCGCCGGTTGGTTGCAGAAACGTGCCCTGAATGATGGCGATATTCAAAATGACCTGTACTCGCTGTCCCAGTTACCATCTTCGAATATATTGACTTTCAAAGGGTACCAGATAAATGGGAATACATTTTACACGATCGCCTAAGATAAGAAGAGCACCAACCAAAACAGTGGTGTCCGCTTTGATGCAACAACCAACACGGGAAAGGAAACATATTATGGTTACATAGAGGACATATGGGAACTTAACTATGGAGGTGATTTGAAGGTTCCTTTGTTTTGGTGCAAATGGGTCAATATGATACGAGGCGGGGTAACTGAAGACCCGCAGTACGGAATGACAACAGTGGATCTCAACAATCTTGCATATGCAGACGAACCATTCGTCCTAGCCAATGATGTGGCGCGGTGTTTTTAAGTGATAGACATATCTACCAGGCCAAGAAAAAGAAAAGATAAGGAAGCGAATGGATCATACGACGAGCCAAAGCGCCACATAGTTCTTTCAGGAAAAAGAAACATCGTGGGAGTGGATGACAAGACAGACATGTTAGAAGATTATGAAAAGTTTGATGAAATTGCTCCATTCACAGGGAATATTGACCCGAGCATCCAGTTAAATGATGAAGATATTCCATGGCTACGGCGCAAAGGGACACACGCGAAGAAAAAGTTTCACACCCAAAGATCTGGGATGTGATCGGCTTCACTATCATCACTTTCTTCTGTGTTTCACACCCAGGAGGGAATCTCTGTAATAGTTAGGGTAGTTATGTGTTTTGGCATTTGAAACACAAAGAAATTTTATGTGCAAACAAATTCTTTTCATGCATTTACTGATTTTTAATTAGATAAGTCAAGCTTTTTAGACATGGGGAGTGTTCTAAGGGCGGCACATGCACGCTTTTCAATCCTTTGATTAGGTCAGTCATCATACTTCAAGAAGAGGAAAAAAATAGGATTACCATGCCATGCTAGCGTAAATCGACCACATTTAATTATACTAACATTTGACTAATCATACGATGATATAAAATATTCTAGGGAGTTTGATCCAAAGAAATTGATCGTATGAAATGAAGTCCAAACGAAATCAATTCATATGGACTGTAAATCGTCAGCTTACAAACGAATTTTTAAAAGAAACAGTACATATGATTAATAAATATCCATTGTAAATGTTTGAGCAGACATATTAGATAATTATCTAAAGGTCATACATAGAGAGATTTTAACAGAAAATATAAGACTACAATGCCTATTTAACCAAATGTAAATGCTATCTTAAATCAAACGTATTATGGCCGTTTTACAGAATGATCTGATAGAGATGATAGAAAATATTATGTGAAGTTGGATAACATAAACTTTATCGTAAGAAAGGAAGTGCGGAGGAATACTTAACTAAGATCAGACGGACTGTGAATCCTACGCACAAAACCGGACATTCCACACACCGGGAATAAATCATAAGGATTACGTACAAATCCTGAACTAACAAACAGTGGATTTATATAGTTGTACATATATTATCAATTTCTACCCAGATAACATGGATTGCATTCCTGGAAACATAACACGGATGACACAGTACCTAGCTTAAGAGTGGGAATAGAAATAGAATAGTCCATCTAACTGAAATCTTCTTGTATACTCTGTGGTTGTAGTACATTAATTCATGAAGAAGTTTCTGTTATACATGTTCCAGGAAGAAATCGATCTTGAGAAATTGATAAATAAACTAAAAGGTTTACACGATCAAACTGGAATTAATTAATAACTGGGAGAAAATTGTTTAATAGCAGACGATAGCCATACATTCACCAAAATCGAAATAAACAGATCAAATCTCGCATCATGTGAGAACACTTTTCCCTGAGATCTACTAGTAAGTAGTAAACCACCATGTGATCAAAACATTCTCAGCGCGTGCCTGGCGTCAACCACCGAAGAAAAATGCTCTGATTGCTGATCTCCTTGTGGTCCTGCAGTTGTGTAAGGGTGCCCTCTGTGAGGTTTACCTGGAACACTGCATTGCACACGGCTAGGGAGCCGGCTTGGCTCTCGAACCTACGAACCACCAGCAGCATCCCTGCGTCGACAGACGGCACCAAGTAGGACCTCAGGTTTAAGTGTAAGTGACCAGTAGCCTGCTGCTGTGTGGCCGCGTACACGAAGTGAGGCTGCGGGTGGAGCTCCAACTTGAGGATGTCGCCTGAACGGGTGGGGACGTAGAAGCTGCCGCCCAGGGAGAGGCTGCCATCGCTGTCCAACATCGTAAGCTCGGTGCCGTCCCCGTCGTCCTGGGCAAAGAAGAATTGCCACTGCCACATGGAGTCGGCGGGCTTGGCGTAGAGGACCATGTCAGCGGACGACACCGCCACGAGGAGCACCACGGTGGGCGTGGGAGCTTCGCCGTCCACGTCGTAGATGATTCCTGCGGTCTTGAGGTCTTGTAAGATAAGTGTGGTGAGGAGATTGGGTAGGCCGGCGACGGCTCTGGTGACCGGGTTGCACAGGCGCAGCTTCTGCGTGCCCCCGCCTGAGGGTGAGCCTGAGGATGAGGCAAAGAGCAAGCAGCCCTCGGCGCAGGCAAGCACCTTCCCGTACAGCCGAGGGATCTTGACTCCGATGAAGGCGCCGCTGAGGACATTCACGAACCTGACTTCCTCACCTTGGAATTGCATCTGCAGCATCTTCCAGTGGCGTGGGAAGAAACGCGGATTCATGCCCATGAGCTTTGGGGTCGTGACGGCGTCCCTCCACGGCTTGACGGTTCTCAGGCGGACGAAGTCCGTCACGTCGCTGCGCAACAGGATCTCGGCCACCTTGGATACGAGGTCGTGCGGGAGATCGTCCCAGTTCACCTCACCAGTGATTGGGATGATACTGCAAACGAGATTCAGCAGATCTACGCTTAGCTTAATTTGAAACAAAACATGCATAAATATTCACGAGATGAGATCTAACGAATTGGAATCGGCCGAATTATATCAACAAGGCAACTAGTTCGCCTAGTCGGTCGTTGGGATGATACTGAGAATCGATTCAGCGGATGACCTCCAAACACGCATGCATACAACATATTCACTAGATGAGATCTAACAAACTGGAGTCAGCCGAGATTAAAATGTAAGTAGATAAGATCTAACATACTAGAAGAAGAATCTTTCTTGTACTTGTTACTAGACATGACTTGTGGCATGTAAGTAGATAAGAGTAAACGCTTGGCAATGTAAGAAGAACTTTTCTTGCGAAGATCATCATTGATTGCCTTTAAAAACACATGCTCTTGCTCAAGGTTGAGCTTTTCAAAGTGTAACTTCTCATGAGTCTTTAAAAGTTCACGATGATCTTCCAAGATAGTTTCATGAGCTAACTTAAGAGTGTTTATTTATTTAGTTAGGCGCTTAATCTTCTCCTTATCATTGTCATTCGTTTTATCTTGATTAGCATGATTAACTGACGTTTCATCATAGTATTCATCACTACAGTTGTCAACAAGTAAACCACCATCACCTAACAAGTCATCTCCATCACTATTGAAATCAACATACTCGGGGTGTGATACCTTTGGGCCTTTAGCCATGAAGCATCTTCCAATTCGTTCATTTGATGAGTCAAATATGTCGTAGGAGTTGGTTGACACAAGTGCTAGACCGGCAACACCTTCATCTTGAGTATATTCGGAGTCGGAGTGATAGCTTCTCTCGGAGTGATTGTTGGAGTCGGAGCCGGATACCCATTCACCAACATGATCTTGATGTCTTCATTTTGTGTAGCTCCTTGATGACTTGTCCTTCCTTTCCGAATCCTATAGTCCCGGTTTTCCGACATCGTATGCAAAAGTGCTAGACCAACATGATTTTGATATATTATATGTATTTTTATGAATTAGGATGATTTAGTTATGATTTTTCAAGTTTGAAAATTGCCCTATAGTCCCGGTTTTCCGACATCGTATGCAAAAGTTATAGCTGTTTTACATTTTCCCTACACTTTTTTCAAAACATGTCCAAATTTAAGTTTTTTAATTTTCCTAACTAGTATATGTAGTAATATAACTACATCTCGAAGAATTTTATTTTTTGAATTTTTTATCATTTTCTTTTGTATTTTTCAAAACTGAAATGGCGATATACG
>NC_041383.1:29393935-29436658 GCF_002162155.2 Triticum dicoccoides
AAGAATTTTATTTTTTGAATTTTTTATCATTTTCTTTTATATTTTTCAAAACTGAAATGGCGATATACGGGGGCGGGGGGGGGGGGTAGAGATTGAAAATTGCCCTTTAGTACCGGTTTGTGACACGAACCGGTACTATAGGTCAAACCCCTTTAGTACCAGTTCGTGGCACGAACCGGTACTAAAGGTTAGCCCTTTAGTACCGGTTCGTGCCACGAACGGGTACTAAAGGTGATCGCGGGGCCCCGGCCTGACGCCAGCCTGCCACCACCCCTTTAGTACCGGTTCATGGCACGAAGCGGTACTAAAGGTTCAAAACGAACTGGCATTAATGCATAGCCATTCAAACCGGCACTAATGGTACCATTAGTACCGGGCTAAAATCGAACCGGCACTAATGTGTCTCACATTAGGTCGTTTTTCTACTAGTGTTTATTTAACGTTTCCAGTGTTTTTTTTAAACAGAGACAAAAGACTTGCCTCATTCAGTAATAAAGGAGAGGAGTTTTAGAGTACAGGTTAATGGCTCGACATCATAGCACGTCCGGCAACCATATCTTCCAATGAAACAGAGACAGAAGACTTTCCTTGCTTCTACTCTTGTAGAACTTGTTGAAGTTCTTCACCATTAGGCTCAATTCTTCATTGAAGGTTTGTTTCTCACTTGATGATGTGCGAGCTTCACATGGCTTTGTAAGCACCACTTGACTTGTTGTGGAGATCTTCCTTATCCTTGAGTGACATCTCATGAGCAACAATTCTTCCAATGACTTCCGTTGGCTTGAGATCTTTGTAATTGGGCATCATTTGGATAAATGTGCACACGGTATCATATTTTCCATCCAAGGCTCTTAGGATCTTCTTGATGATGAATTTATCGATCATCTCTTCACTTCCTAAGTCGGCAATCTCATTTCTGATGAGAGCAAGCCTAGTGTACATTTCAGCGACGCCTTCACCATCCTTCATTTTGAACTTGTCAAGTTGACTTTGAAGCACATCCAATTTGGATTCCTTGACGGAGTCGGTACCTTCATGCATATCAATCAAAGTATCCCAAATTTCCTTTGCATTCTCAAGACGGCTGATTTTGTTGAATTCTTCGGGGCACAATCCGTTGAAGAGAATATCACAGGCTTGAGCATTGTATTGCAGCACCTTCAACTCTTCCGCGGTAGCTTCACGGTTTGGTTCTCTCCCATCAAAGAATTCACCTTGCAAGCCAATACACACAATAGCCCAAACGGTAGGGTTATGTCCAAGAATATGCATTTTCATCTTATGCTTCCAGATAGCAAAATTTGTACCATCAAAGTAAGGACCTCTACGGTGGTAATTTCCCTCCCTAGACGCTTTGATACCACTTGTAGGATCATAAATATGTCTAGAGGGGGGTGATTAGACTACTTGCCTTTTCCCAATTTTAGTTCTTGGCAGATTTTAGCAACTTAGCACAAGTCAAGCAATCAACCTACATATGCAATTCTAAGAGTATAGCAGCGGAATGTAAAACAATTGCATGTGAAGGTAAAAGGGAGGAGTTTGAGGAAGCAAACACAATGTTGACACGGAATTTTTTTATCCGTGGTTCTGATAGATGGTGTTATCGTACATCCACGTTGATGGAGACTTCAACCCACGAAGGGTAACGGTTGCGCGTGTCCACGGAGGGCTCCACCCACGAAGGGTCCACGAAGAAGCAACCTGGTCTATCCCACCATGGCCGTCGCCCACGAAGGACTTGCCTCACTCGGGTAGATCTTCACGAAGTAGGTGATCTCCTTGTCCTTACAAACTCCTTGGTTCAACTCCACAATCTTGACGGAGGCTCCCAAATGACACCTTGCCAATCTAGGAGACACCAATCTCCAAGAAGTAACAAATGTTGTGATGATGATGAACTCCTTGCTCTTGTGCTTCAAATGATAGTCTCCCCAACACTCAACTCTCTCTCATGGGATTTGGATTTGGTGGAAAGAAGATTTGAGTGGAAAGCAACTTGAGGAAGGCTAGAGATCAAGATTTATGTGGTAAGAATGGAATATCTTGACCTCAACACAAGTGTAGGTGGTTCTCTCTCAGAAAATGTATGTTGGAAGTGTAGACATGTTCTGATGGCTCTCTCCACGAATGAAGAGTGCGTGGAGGGGTATATATAGCCTCCACACAAAATCTAACTGTTACACACAACTTACCAAACTCGGTGGGACCGAATTGTGAAACTCGGTCAGACCGTTTTAGTTCATAATGTGACCGTTAGGCATTTTGGTGGGACCGACATGTCAACTCGGTGGGACCGATATCGTTAGGGTTAGGGCATAACGTAATCTCGGTGCGACCGATTACACAAACTCAGTGATGCCGATTTTGGTAATAGACAAACAGAGAGTTGGTCAGGCAAACACGGTGGGACCAATTCACTCATCTCGGTTGAACCAAAACGTTATGAAAGGGAAACAGAGAGTTTGCATTGCAATCTCGGTGGGACCGATCGCTCATCTCGGTTGGAACGAAACGTTACGTAGGGAAACAGAGAGATTACAATCCCATCTTGGTGAGACCGAGATCCCTACCAGTCAGACCAAAAAGACTAGGGTTTCTGGCAATGGCTATGTCAACTGAACTCGGTGTCGCCGGATAGAAAGTTTCGGTGGAGCCGAGTTTGACTTTTGCTTTGGGACATATGTGGATGTGAGAAAGTAGGTGAGGGTTTTTGGAGCATATCACTAAGCACTTTGAGCAAGAAACTCATTAAGAACCACCTCACCCCCTCTTGATAGTATTGGCATTTCCTATGGACTAAATATGATCTTGGATCACTAAAATGAAAAATATAGAGTCTTGTGCTTTGAGCTTGAGCCAACCCTTTTGTCCTTAACACTTTTAGGGGTCCAAGTTTCTCATCCTTGCCATGCCAAACATTGAGTTTTCCTGAAATATTTATCTTGAAATAGCATTAGCTCAATGAGCTATATGTTGTTAGGAATTACCAAAACCACCTGCGATAGTTGCCCGAGGGCGCGGGAGGCAACGAGGTAGCGGTGGTGCCGATGGCGGTTCGCCCGGAGTCCCGCCAGAGAAAGTGTAGGGGGGAGGGGGGCGACGTGAGGGAGAGGCACACCTTTTACTCAACCGCCACGCGTTGGAGTAAATTTAGGGAGAAGTTTAGGGAGAGGTGCCAGTTAGAGGAGCAAGATCGAAATTTTACTCTTCTAACCGGTTATAAGGGATAGGTTAGAAATTGCCCTAATTCAACAAATAAAATCTCCAAAACGAACAATGTTTTAGGAGTTGAACAACGTTAATTATAAGATTCCATGCAGATCTCTGAAGAAACAAGACATCACCATGTTTCCTAAAAAAGGACTATAACCACGTTCCTCTCTTTTCAGGTATAGATGCGGTCTGATGCGCTCTGCCATGCCTGTTTCCACAGCCACAATACATGGTAGCTCGTCCTCTTTTCTTCCCTCGAATGAAACCACGATCCAAGTCCCATCCAAGAAAATCAGTGGCAGATGGGCGTGTCATGTGGGATCTGCACATAGTCGCCGGTTGCCGGCTTTCACATGAGCAGTTCGACCGTGTCGCATATGCTCGATGCTGGGCGGACACAAGCATCGCAAATCCTTGACAAGAACATGAGGTTGATCTCCCTGCACGCATCGCCGATGGTGAAAAGGCTCCAAGCCTCCAACTCTGGAGCCATTAGCTTCCATTTTATGTCTTTGGTTCAGGTGAGGGGCTCGGTAAATTTTTCTTCTCGGTAGAGAAGCTCGGGCTCAACCTGGAAAGAGAATGAGCAATATGTTGGGTTGTACATATATTGTTGTAATGTAGTGTGTGCGTTGGTACACGAGTCTGTTACTCCTTATATGTAAACCTCTGATCAACTGATTCAGTGGGAGAGTTATTCCATGAGAGCATCTAGAATAGAAGATGTAGATGCAAAAATACCTAACTTTTGCATCTCCGAGGGCCAACAATACCTGTCCAAATAATGCTGTAGATTAAAAACATTACATCTCCGCCTCCTCGGGATGTAAATGACAACACCTCGTGCTGCAAACTCTGATCTCCACCCACAGAAGATGTAAAACGGCTGGTCGCACGCCAACCGCCAACCACCATTTCACTTCCTTTCCCCACCCACTTCGTCTGCCGTTGCCGCTCGCCCGCCCACCGCACCGCGCCAGATTCGGCCTCTCCACCACCCGTTGCTGGTTCCAGCGCATTTCGGCTGCCACCCGCCATGAATCGGGAAATTTTTCCGCCGCCGCCGCCGCCGCTGCCCGAATCGTCCCCATTGCCATGTCCACCGTCGCCGCAGCCACCACCCGGTAGCCAAGCCTCCGCCCAGCCATCATCACACCGCCGTCCCGCCCGCACGCTATGAATCGGCCGCATTTCCCCCCACCACGCCGCAACCACACCGCCACCGCCACCCGATTTGGCCACCAGGCATCACCGCCCAGTCCCCCAACCACAGCCGCTGCCTTCAGCCGCCGCCACCCCTCCATCTGCCGCCAGCGGCGGTCCAATTCGACCACCATATTTCGGCCGCCCCGCCCTGCCGTCGCCATGCCTTCGAGGAAGACCCTGAAAAGCAAGAAAAGGTTCTTCGGCGTGAGGGCGAAGCCCTCTAGCAACTTCGGGGTGGAGTTAAGTGACGCCGGCCACCTGTTTTGGCTCGAAACCTACCCACCATCCATGAGGCCGCGCGTGCCTACAGCATGGCGGTGTGGCATGCCGGGAGGCCGATGAAGCACCTCAACTTCTTGGAGATTGAGACCCGGGCGGATGAGGAGTTGCTCCTGCCGAGGGGCATTCGCATGGAGGCGATCACAAAGAAGAAGACGAAGAAGAAGCTCACCATAATCATTAGTCCCAGTGATAGCGACGAGGCAGCGATGGTGAGGTTCTCCTGTGAATATCCGGAGTATGTCCAGGCCGAGCAGGAGTTCTGGTGGAAGCGCAACCTTGAGGAGAAGAAGAAGGAGGAGGACGAAGCCAACCCCTCGACGATGATCTCCGTCAAGTCTGGCTGGTCGGACAGGGGTGACTCGGAAGAGGAGGACGAGGGGTGCGATGACCCGGAAAAGGACGAGTTCTGGGAGCAGTTCAGGAGCTCCGAGGAGGAGTAGTTTCATCCTCGAGTTATAGTGGTATGAACAAGTAGTAGTCGCTGGAGTAGTAGTTTGATGTATGTAGTAGTTTGAATTAGTAGTAGTCCTTCAAATTAGAATTATGTTTGATTATGTTATAGTTAGAACTATGTTGGATTATGTTTTAAACGAAGTAGTAGTTGAACAAGCTATGTTTGCATTATGATTGAAATGAACTAGTATTTGAAGTTTCTAAATTTTTACATCTCCAGTTTACATTACCTATTGGAGGAGTTGCAGTTTTACATCTCCGTTTTGCATCATCTGTCGGAGTTGGCCTTTTTTTTAAGATGCAAAAGGCACTTTTTGCAGACATAAATTTTTACATCTCTTGTTTTACATCTCCAAATTTGCATTTTCTGTTGGAGATGCTCTAAATTTGTATCAAGCCAAAATCCCTCCTCCGAATGACAGACTCCCATGGCGCCACCGACACATCTACCATCCCGGCCCTCTCTTCTCAGACCTCGATGAGTACGTACCGCATATCGAGCGAGCATCGATGGGGTGCCTACCTAGCAGGCAAGCGGCGGCATCCACATGTCTGCCCCTTCCATATATTCTCAAGGTTCTTCCACCAGTAGAAAAGAGGGCATCAGACCCGGGTCTAGAGGGCCTTTAGTCCCGCTTCTCCAACCGGCACAAAATGATCGGGACTAATAGTCCACCACTTTTAGTCCCAGTCGTGTTATGAACCGGGACTAAAGTGGCTTCACGTGGCCGCTGTGGGTCGCCCAGGCAGGAGGACCTTTAGTCCCGGTTGGTAACACCAACCGAGACTAAAAGGCATCCACGCATCAGCAGCTGCTAGGTGTCGGGGCTTATTTTTTAAAGCAGGGGTTTAGGGGTTTTGGAGGGTTAGGGGTTTCATATTGTGTGAGCTAGCTACTACATATATATAGAGTGAAGTGACCTCTCTTTCTCCGTGCTTAGTCGACGCTAGCTACTACATATAGAGAGGACTCGGCTCTAGCTAGTAAGCAATGAAGGAACCATTAATTACACAACATCGTCATGATCAATATATAGAGAGAAGTGACCTCCCTTTCTTCGTGCTTGTTGGTCGAACAACAAGTTTTCGTATATCTATTTGATGCTACTACATATACTACACGTTGATGCATATATACAATATAACATCTCTTATGATCCCTAACATCATCTACCAAGATCGCATTGAAATTAATGATGGTATTCTCCGTCTTTAGGTATGACGTGGTCAACAAAGAATCCCGCTAATTCCTCTTGAATTGCTCGTATGCGATCATTTGGTTGGATTTCGTCTCGCTTCCGCTAGATCTAATTTAAAGAAGGGGGTCAATATATATATGAATGAAACTCAACCCAATTGATGGTAAAAAAATAAAATTGTAAATATTGTTTACGGATATTAAATTGTTGTTCAGATAAGCCCCGCGCAGAGGTCGAGAGGCGCATGAACTTGCAAACGTAGTATCTACATAAATGATTCCCGGGTGCCTGCCACAAGCACTTCACAAGAATAGAGTTCAATCAAAATGATAATCAAGCATGATAATGGTACTGATGAAACTAAAATCAATGAGAGATGTGCGGAACTATCTAGTACTACTTACTTTGGTGTGTGAAAATCGCAGCTCGGTTTTCTCTAGACCTGGTACCATTTTGGTGAACTTTTTTCAAACCCTGCCCGGCAAAGAAAATGATGAATTGATATCAGGAAATGAACCAAAGTTGCGGATATGGTGCGATAATGATTGAACTTACTTCTGTAGCATTTCGCTCATGTCCGCCCACTCCTTTTGCTCTTTACGTCTAGAATCCAAGACAATTACTAGTCCCCCGTCAAGCTTAATGGATAGCAGCATAAAGTGGAAGCTGCGCACGTAGAATTCATTAATTATAGTACTTAACCTCGAGTAAGTGAAACTGAATATGCACAAGACAGTAATCACTCACAAGAGTATTTGCCTTTTGTTTTGATGTCGAAGTAACGCGTTTAGCAAGTTTTCCTAGTAACGTCGGATCTCTTTTGTACCAAATATTTATTTACAGTATTTGGCCTAATGAACCCAATGTCATAGATTCGTCCTATTTTGCATTCGACAATCGTCAATCTGCACAATATAGCGAGGATAATTATATATACATGCAAATGAACGAGCTGAGCTAGAGACTTAATTACAAAAATAATACTTACATACAATAGCATGTAATGAGAGTTTTGTCGAGGGCCTCTTGATTGTATAATTGAAATAATTCTTCAAATTGAACGTACATCAGGTCGACGCCAATGAAGTCATGCTCATCTTTAATTCACAGCAAGATATTGTCGGTCCCATCCTTGCAGGTTTCCAAGTACCAGTTATGTAATCTTCGCATCATCGTTGATAGATGCGGGCGCTGCTCGGGTTTCACGAGAGGCTTCCCGTGCTCGTATCTCAAAGAGTGCTACTACCTCATCCATTTCAATTGTACATCATCGGGTAAGTAATCACCATGAATGGTACCAGGTGCTACCCTCGCGGGAAATTAGCGATATCGCTAAACACCTTGAGCAGGGGGCAGGATTGCATTTCTTGTTGCCGAGCTCGGGAATTGTTTTCCCACTTCGTCATCTTCTAGCACTTTTAGTACTTCCCGACTGCTCCACTACATCAAATGTCCTTTCAATAATGCAGTCATAGTTTGATAGCGGCGGAGGTGGTGGTGGTCGCTTAAGGGCATCCAGAGTGCGGCTCACTTTTACTGGATCTATTTTCTCCTTTGGAGATGGATGTTTCCATTCAAAATGGGTCTTCACTTCGAAAGCCATGATGTCCTTGTTTTCCTCGTCACTCCTCTCATATAGTAACTTGGGAGGAGTCTTGAGGCTTGGACCAGCTCTGAATTTCTTCCCTATTGTACTGCTAGTCGCCTGAGCGGCAGCGGCTCTCTTCCGCCGCTGTTGCTGAGGCGGTGGAGTCCGCTGATGCGGAGGAGACAGTGGAGGCGGAGGAGTCCGCTGAGGCGGCGGAGATGGAGGACGTGCCGGAGACGACTAAGGCAACGGAGATAGCGGAGCCGGACTGTGTGGAGTCTGCTGAGGGGCCTCCTCCGACCAAGTCTGCTGAGGGGCCTCCTCTGGGTGAGTCTGCTGATGCGCTGTCCAGTTGGGAAGCAAGATGTTTTCCTTTCTCCATAGATGGGTAGTCCATAAGGCATTTTCCAGACGAATATCCCCTTCACCTATAGGGTAGTCAAGCTCCAGCTGCTCGAATCTGTTAATTATTTCATCCACCCCGACAATCGCGAAGCCACCTGGAATCAGATCAAAATGGAAAGTTGCATCAGGTCGATGAGGTAAGACATAGCCGACGGCCACCTTCAAGGTTAGGTTATGGCATTTCATAATTAGCTGACAGTGTTCATTCTCCGTGATACCATCCACGGGGTAGTGAGGAGCCGTGATACCAGGTTGAACAAGCTCCGTGCAAGCCACACTACTTTTTCGCTAAGATGGTGGGGTAGCTTCATGGGCAGTATCCAATGAAGGATCTTCGTGGTGCCGTGATGGTGGGCCGTTAGCTCGCTGGCTCTCCAGTTCCTCTGGTTTCGCTAATCTTTGTTCCATCATTTGCATTTGGTCTGCTTCCTCTTTCTTATTTCTCCCTCGCCTTATATAAGTGGCACTACTGTCCAGAAACCCATACTTCCACGCAATGGAGCCTGATGTGCCATGTGTTCGTCCAGGGTGTTCAAGATTCCCGAGGGTCTTTGATAGCTCGTCCTTCTCTCTGTCGGGATGGAACCTCCCTTCCGGCACTTCCTAGATTGCTTCCTGAAGCTTTTTGACGTGTATTTCAAGTTGAGCTGTCATGTAAACACATTTCCCTGTTTCTGGGTTCAAAGTTCCCCTAACCCCGAAGAACAAGGCCTTGCCCGATCAGGCTAGTTCAATGTCTCTGGTTGGACCCCTGTAGCAAGCAGGTAGTTCTCAGCCTTGTCCCACGTAGGCTATATTTGGTTGTAGCCACCTGACCACGTAGGTCGTTCTCAAGGTTCTTCTCCCTCTCGAGATTTTTTCAGGTGTGCTACCTCTATATGTTAGCCATGCTTGTACGATCTACCCAACCTTGCATGCCAGAGCCTGGCGATGGTCTTTATGGGGGCATCTCCACAGGCCAGTGCTAGCATAGGAACGAAATTAATGTCGGAAGGAAAAAAGAAGAGCAGTGCACTAAAAAAAAATACTAGATTTTCAAAGGGTTTATCTCGACGGATGAAAAATATGAAGCATATATCATCCATTCTCTCAGGTCGTCGATTATGAAGAGCATGCATGTGCCACAGAGTTTTGATTCCAAGGAGTTGGTCACAAATATCAAAAATATGTACTATGATCATACCGAGCAGCTGTGGATCAAAGACGCTAGAAAATCCTCACTTCCCCTTTGTTGCTTGGAATTGACTACCACATGCAAGCTAGAGAGCATTAACAGGGCAGGCCATGGGCATAAAACCTTCAGAATAGTTGAGGCACGGACAAGCAGTAGCTAGAGTAAACATAGTGCATCGCAAGGCATGTAGGACTACACGACTTAAGAAACGAAGTGCTGCTGATCATGATGGCAGATGGTAAGAAACAATGAATAACTTGATCATATTAATAAAGAAACAACAGAAATAATTTAAAGATCACTTAGAATTTTTGTAACAGGCTATCATTGAGGAAATGCATGACCGCCCTGCCCATAAGAGAAGGAAATATTATATTGTCGACATGATTTATGTTCTCTCCTCGGTCCATAAAGGGTAGCAGTTCATGTTTATCTCAACCAACATGGTTGTGTTAGAACCTAGATGCACACGGGAATTAGAGTCCAATATTGTGACCAGGTTATCAAATTTAAATACTTTTAAAATTAAACATAACTTACATGACTATTGTCATATTCGGTAACATGTACACTATTGTTGTGTTCCTGTTTGGTGTTCACAAACATGTCAATCGCGGGAAGCAGCTCTCCCAGGTTGAAGCTGTGTCCCAGTGTTATTCTTCCCATTGTTGTATTGAGAAGGGCGCCATATAGTCGCCAAAGAGGCGTGGGTTTTCGGACAACAGGCTCCATGGCACCAGTTTTACTGTTCACACGTGAAAAATATATCTTGAAGTTTCAAATAATTCTAGAAATAATACACAGGAACCTACGGATGTACACTTCATCTCTGTAGAAATTGACAACAGAATCACTTTGGTGTGAGCTGGGCAAGAAAAAAATCATTACTTCTAGCACATGCACTATTCATTGTAAAAATCCATTATTTTTTGTGCAGATCACACCAAGGCATATTTTATCATGAAACTTTACAGAGATATAGAATGCATCTCTATGTTCATGTGTAGTTGTTTCACTCCAGTCAAAGTTTTGTCTACCTCTCCACCTCCAGCTCTCGACTCTATCCCACCTTTATTAGCTACAAGACACAAATTTGGAGGAGAGAGTTAGTCCCGACCCTAGTTAGAGAGGACTGATATCAAAAGGTCAAACCACCCATCTTTTTCTCTTCTTTATTTGACAAAGTATTGTTTCTTTACGCCACATGTGATGTAGAATATTTTCATGTTCATCATGGATCTATAACTGTATTTCAAAGCCATCATTTGCTCACTATTTTAATATTTACAGCAAAATATATATTACAAAAATATTGTGAATGTACAAGGAAATAACAGTGATTATGACCATTAATATAGAGTTCAAATCTGTATTTTCTAACGTATAGGTACACACTATAAACCATCCTAAACTTGATATCCACATGTGTCGCGAACAGCTTCACAGACCCTAAACTTTAGACACACATCTGCAGCAAGCAGCAAGCAGCATGGATATGTATCTTCTGCTCTACTTGGGTACTTTAAAATACTCCAAACACATCTCAAAATCCCACGAATAAAAACTTGAATACTATCAGAAGATAGTTTTTCGGGTACTCTTAGTACTGTAGAGGGAGAAGTACAATACCATTAACCTAATAGCTCAATTTGTATGGTACAATGGATAAATTACAATCGGCCATTTTCTTTTGCTAATCGCAGTCCAGGTCCTTGTAGCCACAACGATCGTCTACTACCCCTAGTAGTCCTAGCTCGGACGTACGAAGCTATTGCTCCTACCAAGATATTCTTGATGACGCCATTTCCTCCTCATCGACATTCATTTCGGAGTGGACTTTCTAAACCCTGGTATATTATTTGCAAAAAGAAACATGGTGTATGTACAACCCTCGATGTGTATTATCCAGCTTCAAATCAAGATTTGTGTGCTATCTCACTATCCTCACTACATAGAAACCTCTCATTTCAGCTACTGTCAAGCAACATAATCTATAATCTTCAGAATTTGATCTTGAACAAAACCTTTAGACTGCAATGTGCAGAAAATATTTTTGATTTTTTGGTGCATCTCATAAAATATATTAAATGAGACCTTTCTGAATAAGCCATATCAGTTTGAGTATTTATTTTGCAAGAAAACATTTCCGATTTTTTTTATATATTGTGGTTTGAATGTATTTTTGACTTGCAAAGTTAAAGTTCAGTTATTTTTTCAAGAAATAAAAATGGAAAAATTGTGCTAGATGGGGGTGGAACTACACCCGGGTTTCATATTCATCATGGATCTATAGTTATATCTAACGTTGTACTCAATCGGCGACAATTAATTTGGATTTGAGGGTGTAGCATTTTCTCTCTATCTTTGCATTTACAGCAAGAAATATTAAGAAAAAAATTGTTCAAGGAAGAAATATTACATATCTATTTTGAAGTGTACAAACAAAATACTAGTTATGCCCTAGTAATATGGATTTCCAATGTTTCTCTTCTAATATAAAACTACACATTGTGACGCATCCTAAGTTTCATATCAGAGCTTCACATAACATATGCATCTTCTCCTGTACCTGGGTATGTTTGAATACTCCTAAACTTCACTCCTAGCATATTCCAAACATCCGGAAAATATATATTACATTATGAAAATAATTGCCAAGAAAACTAAATTATCCAGATACAGTGGCAATTATCTTGGTTAGGCCTATCTATGTTCACATTCCTCATGTCATTCAGACTGTAAAGGTCATCCGTATGTCCAACATCTTCAATATGATTCTTCGTTTGTGCCACTGGTTCAAATGAGGTTCTTACTGGAAAATTAGGAAGGCTTAGGAAAGGGTTGGCGATTTGGCCCACAATCAAACATAGAGAGAATCACATGTCCTCTCTAAACAAGGACAAATTCAAGATGATCATCAGATTAAAGCTGCAATTATTTTGAGGGCATTCAAAGAAAGGACGGGTGGTTTTCAACCTACTAATATGCTCTTTCTTTTTATCCATAATTCAAGGATGTGAAGATATCTATTGCTTGGAAGGGCCTTTTAAGAAAGAGAAAATTGATATCTTTTGTGAGGCTTTCATTAAAGCATGTTGGAATGTCAATTGTGGACATTTATCATGGCGAAGTCACTCTTCGGAGTATTAATTCACCGCTGATTACTATTCTCCCAAAGAAGGACAATAAAGAAGGCGACAATGATTTTAGACACACACACACACACACACACACACACACACACACACACACACACACACACACACACACATATATATATATATATATATATGGTTGCGCTATTCGTCACCCGGGGTGAAGAATACTTATTCTTCACCCCAGCCATCCCCGTGCGCACGTCTAACCAGCCCCATGCGCCGGAGTAAGAAAACTTGCATGCAACGTAGGAGCCCCATGCGCCGGAGTAAGAAAACTTGCATGCAACGTAAGATTACAACAGTGCTCACCGTGCCCCCACCTAACCAGCTATTTGCACCGAAGTAAGGAATCCTTGCATGCAACGTAAAATTACTACATTACCAACCGCGCTTCGCGTGCATTTTGTGACACCGTAAGAAAACATGCATGAGCGATGTAAAAAAAGAAATTCCATGCTAGCCTGTGCGTGCGTGCCTCGAGTTCAGCAAATTGCTGGCCAACCTAAGAAAATTAGGAGTCCCAATGACAACCACCCATGAAGGGATATTTGCTGCTCGTGTAAGAAAATGGTAACCAGCGGAAGAAAAACAGGACTTGCGTTAAACCACAAATTGAACCAGCCAACATGAAAAAGATTGAGACCCGTTGTGAGAATTTGAGAGCTCACGTAAAAAGAATATCAGTAACACGCAGTATAATAATGAACTTTATCAACGCAATTATTTTATGTAGAATCTTCAACAAAGGTAGAAATTCTCGTATTTCTTATGTACATGTTCCTGAACACATAATGCATTTGTACTTTAATTAAGACGACCGATGTCTTGGCATGAGTAAATGTAAGAATTCATTTTTATCATGATACTTGACAATTGTAAAAAAATCATGATGCTTTACATCAAGAAGATGGAAGAATATACAGATTCATCTGTTTCTTCCAAGATAGTACTTCCACTGACCACTTGGCTTTGTTTCCATGGGCTATTAGCTATTGTGTCCAGAGAAGATGGCATACCATCAAACCACGCATGAATTCACACCCAAAAAAGAAAGAAAACAATTCACACTGCAGCCACAATCTAGTGGACATCTAGCCAGATCAAGTGTTGTAGCCAGCTGAATCAAGATGGAGTCACTAAACAGGGATGCCTTAAAACTGGGACATAATGAGTTGGTATGTTTTGCTCATTTACCATCCACGACATCAAAAGCCTACAAGCGAAATAACCATGTTAAACTTACAAATCCTAAACTGACAATGATAAGAAGGGTTGGAAACATAAGGAAAGCAAGATCACATTATAAGTTTACCAACTACATTAATGGTATAGTCCACACAAAAAAACTACATTAACAGTAATATATTTCTGAGTCACATTAGACAAGGTAGCGATTCAATCAGCTCTAGAACAAATGTGTTAAGTATGAAAGTATTTTTCATAGTATTTGCATGTGCTACATTCTAATTTTTCTAGTGCAGGTGGCTCACTTCCCACCAAGACTAAATAGTAAGATAGATACTAAATATTCAGATCTAAATTTGTAGAGTGAGTAGCATGCCACAATAGGACATATAGAGTACATTAAATCTCAAGTATTAATGCTCGTTTCAAGAGTATGCCAAAACATAAGTTAAATCTTGGTAGTGAGTGAAGCAGACTATTGGAAAGTACAAATTCAATAAATAGGATTCTTCTGCTTTTACATGGCTGGCATGAATTATATCTTCGTAGTGACTACTGCATCACATACTAAGAATAAAAAACTCAAAAATTCCATGTTGGATTTACCTTGACTGCTCAAATATGATGAGGGAACTTGGATTTTCAAAAAGAATTGCAAGTGAACTATAAAACACTAACATCGTTTAGCTCACAAAAACATAGATGAAAAACACTACACAACCTATACTATGAAAAGGTTCGGTGGATTCAGCATTTAGCTCACCTTGGGCCATACGAGGCTACAGTTTTGAGACAGGCCGTCAAAACGCAGGCTGGGACTGCACCATATGATCATTTTAAGAAGTATTTCTTTCTTATGAAGGCAGACAATCTTTAGGCTACAATTCATTTTACTATGCAGTAATAATAAAATCTAACTAGATAAAAGTATATTTCGCCATTTCAGGTTCTGGCACCTGCAAAGGTTAATGTAATTGAATGGCTATCTTAATAGCTAAAAAACTAAAATACAACAATCAATGAGCGACTCAATGTAACATCACATTCATTCAGGATATAAGCATGCTTGTACAGAGATAACCAGATAGCTCCTCAAACCAAGTAGAACATCACATAGTAGCCAGCCAATTGATTGTACTATATCTATAAGATAGTAGCCCTGAAACATCAATTCAGCTCTAAATTTTGCTCCAATTCTTAACAAAGTTATGTAAAGCGAATATTAAAAAAATGGAATTGTTGACAAGAAGATTATTTCCTTGACAACACCTAATTTCCTGGCAGAGAAATATCAAAAGAAAACACCATATGTGCACGTAATCTGACATATATCCAGCAGCCAATGTTTAATTTTTAGTTTAGTTAGATACTGAATGTAAGGTGAAACGTCCCATTATACAAGAGGATTAATGAACCAGGCAAATTAAAGAAGAAGAAAAGAAATTTCTCAAAATGCTTCTGAATAGTTTTTTTAGACTATCCTTGCTCAACAACTAAGGGGCTGTTTGGATGGTGACCAACACTAGCCTTACCAAAAAATTGGTCACGCCCACGATATTTCGCTAGCGTTTGGTCTGGTACCATTTTTGGCTCGCCATCGTCGACTTGGGCGCGCCCGCGTACCGTTTTCGCCAACTCGCGGGCGAAACAGCGGCGCGGAAATCAGCCGCCAAAATATTGGCTGCCAAATCTGGCGCGAGCCAGCCACCGTGATATAAAAGGCACGATTGATTTTTCCCCACCTGTTCGCCACTTTCCCCATCTCTCTTCTTATCTCCATGCACAGAAGCGCTCTCGATCCAATCACCGGGCGGCCGCATTCTGCGTCGGTGCCAGCTTCTCCGGCGGCCGGCGGCCGGCGACGCTGCTCCACCTCTCGCCCTCCTCTCCCAGTCAAGCTACGCTCCAAGGTCAGCCACTGAAATCCCCATCCAACACTACTCCGATCCCCTTTTCTATGGTCTGATTTGTGAGCTCAAATCCCCATCATCCCCTTATGGATGTATGTATTGTATGGAGGTACTACTTGCTAGATCTGAGAATTGCTTGCTGAATCCTCTTCCCTGTTTGCTGGAAGTAAAATTGGAATGGGACTCCCGTGCATGTTGTTGGTTTGCTACAAGTAAAAACATATGAGACTCTCATCCATATTCTTTGTTTTTTTTGTGGGTGATCCATGTTCTTTATTTGACGCAAGTCAAATCACATGAGAATAATGATGTTAATTAGTTAATTAACCTGGTATGGTTCTGAAAGTAGTATGGTCTGTTCTTCCCTTTTTGTGCCATATGTATGGTCTCTATTTTTAGAACATTAAGGTGGATTTTTTGAAGTTGGATATACATAGTTAACTACTGAGACATGCTTCGATTTTTTGTCCATCAAGTTGTATTTTTTTTACAAGTTGTGCATCCTTGGTACTGGTTAGAAGCAGGTTTGCTTTCTAGCATGTATCTTTTAGCAAGTAATCATTTGTAATAATGTACCAAGTTAGCTCATTCATATTTTTGTACATTTCATATTGACCCAGATGGACATGGATCAACAAAGATATTATTATTACAACATGTTGAAGCGGAGAACTCTCTGTGTTATTGTTGTACTCTTGGCCCTCTGGTATAGAAGCAGAGATGGTAGAAAATTTAGAGGTAAAGGCAGGAAGTATGGTCCATTAGTTCAGAGAGACATCTACAGAACTAATGTACTAATTAGGCTCTTTGACACATCGGATGCAACATGCATCAAGCAATTAAGGATGACTCGAGCTGTATTTTACAAGCTATGTAACAGGCTTAGGCAGAAGGAGTTGTTAAGTGACACATTTCATGTTTCGGTAGAGGAACAAGTTGCAATGTTCCTATACATGGTCGGTCAGCATCACACAAATTCATCTGTTGGATTTTGGTTCTGGCGATCTAGTGAAACAGTGAGCAGATATTTCAATATTGTCCTGCGTGCGATGGGGGAGTTAGCACGTGATCTAATTTATATTAGATCGACGGACACACACACAAAAATCACTAGCATCCCGAACAGATTCTACCCGTACTTTGAGGTAATCCTTAGACCATAGATTTTTTTACTGATTATACAAGATCGGCCTAGCCCAAGCTTGACATGAACTTCCCTTTTTCATATTCGTAGGGATGCATAGGGGCACTAGATGGCACTCATGTTAAGGCTTGTGTTCCTGCTCACATGGTGGACAAATTTAGGGGCCGCAAGTCATATCCCTCCCAAAATGTGCTAGCAGTTGTTGACTTCGACCTTCGGTTCACATATGTTCTAGCTGGTTGGGAGGGCTCTGTCCATGATTCTCTTGTGCTAAAAGATGCCCTCTCACGTCCAACAGGTCTGAAAATACCTGAAGGTACATATACAACTTAACATACATGTTTGTCATTGTGGCGTTCCAACTTGACCTCAGCTCACCATTAGTGCAACATGGTTGTAGGGAAATTTTTCTTGGCTGATGCCGGGTATGCTGCATGGCCGGGGATATTGCCTCCTTATCGTGGTGTTCGTTACCACCTAAATGAATTTGCTGGACCCCATGAACCAACTACTGAAAAAGAATTATTCAATCACCGTCATTCATCACTTTAGGACCACAGTTGAACGAGCATTTGGGGCTCTTAAGAGTCGCTTCAAGATTCTTACTCAGAGGCCCTTCATACCTTTAAAATCTCAGATTAAGGTGGTAGTTGCTTGTTGTGCTTTGCACAATTGGATATTAGAAAATGGTCCAGATGAATATGTTGTGGATGAGGCGACATGGTATGCCAACCTCCCAAGGAGTAGTGGACGGGTTCGTGATGAAGAGGCTGACATACGTGAGTGGGCTGCCAAGCGTGATTTATTAGCTCAACAGATGTGGGCAGATAGAGAGAGTGCAAGTGACAATTGAAGGATGTAGTGTTTTGATTTTGAAGCTACAGATGTCGAAGCTTGTAGTGTATCTTTGATGTATTTTCATGTGAGGGAACAATTGAAGGATGTAGTGTTTTGATTTTGATGAATTTATGCAACTTATTTTATCATTGTAAGATTGTCTGACTTATTTTAGTATGTAAGCTTCAAGTGTTGCTGAAGATGGGTGTTTGTATGCTGGTCGGGACTATGCTTCTAGTGCATTTGTTTAATCACTTTAAATGGTTTGTGTTGGTGACCTATCTGCAGGTCATGGGGAAGCAAAAGCTCACTATAAAGACCGAGGAGGAGTCAAATCCTCGTGAGAAGTACATAACCTGGACTGACGAGGCGACAAGGTTTATGCTTGATTGGTACATTGAGCTTCGTAAGGACAAACCTGCAACTTTCAAGTTCAAGAAACAGCACCACTTGCACTATGCTGATGCTTTGAATGGCAAGTTTTCTCTTGGTGTCACTCAAACCCAAGTGGACCGACACTACCGGTCATGCAAGGAGAAGTGGGGCTGGGTGCGTCGCGCCATGGCCAATAGTGGCAACGGCTTTGACAGGATTAATTTCACATTCACACTTTCTGAGTCAGAAAAACAAAACCTAAGTGTAAGTTTGTATTACTGTGTTCTCTTGCTTCTATCATAGTCTAATATGAAAATAGGTGGATAGGCTGCTATTGTCCATATATGTGCTTCCTATTCATTGTCCTTTATTGTGATTGCTTAGTATTTTACCATCTTTTTCTTTACCTTATGTGCAGAAAACTGCAGTCAATTATCTTACTAGACCCATCAGGTTTTTTAATCAATTGCAAGAGTTATTCTCTGACCAGTCCCATGCTGATGGCTCGCTTGCAACTGACCAAACCACTGTCAATGTGGATGATGATAGTGATGACAGCGAGGAAGTGAGGGAACTTGAGGCCAATCTAATTCCAGTTGACAGTGATGAAGCTGACTCTGACACTATTAATCGTCATAGTCCTAAAGTTGACTTGGAAGGCAATTCTTTAAACAAGAAGCGCAAGCACGTGTCATCTTCACCTTCCAAGAAGCCAACTAAGGGGAAAGCAAACAAGAAGGGCAAGATATCTAATGATGATATGGCAGCCAGTATCAAGAAGCTAGCTGACTCTCTTGCATCTCCTATTGTTTCTGTGCAACCAATGCCACCTACAGATCCATATGCAAACCTTTGGAAGCGGATAAATGCCCTTACCATACCAGCTAAGGATAAACTTGAGATTGTAGCATATCTATCCAAGCCAGATCAAGATATCTTTCGTAGTTACCTCAACTATGCTGATGAAACAATTCTTGGACAGTGGGTCCTTAGCTTCTTCGAGCCTCGGTTTCAAGAAGATGGTGGCAATGGTGGATCTGCAACTGCTCACTGAATGGCCACATGACTAGATAGAGATTGCGGCTTCCTTTTGTTTACCGCTAGGAGCATGGGTAACATACATCATGCATATTTTGTCTATATAGAGCAGGCTGGGTGCATCATATTTTGTTTATATGGAGCAGACTTGGTGCTAGTCTGACTAGTATGACTTACTTGGTCTGGTAAAGACTTGGTTACTATGTGAATTTTATTTAGCCTCCTTGATGATTAATCTGATGTATCGAACAATATGAGTTATCTAATGTATTAGTTGAACCATGTCATTGTCAATTTATGAAATGCATGCTTACAGTTTGTCTCTCTGTGTGCTTCTAAATTGAAAATTTGTATTAATGTCATGTGATATATGTGAGGTAGTGTCTGATGCTGATCACTTTTTGGCTGGCATGCATTTTGGAACCAAACCAAACACAGTCCAATCAAGGTTGCCAAATATTTGGCTTCAAACCAAACGCTGGCCAATGGTTTTGCCAAAAAGTTGGCAAGTGCTATGGGCTACAAACCAAACAGCCATAACCTGCCAATTTTTTGGTCTTGCCTTCAAGTTGGCCATGCCAATAATTTTGTAGGGCTAGATGGGGCACAATCCAAACATACCCTAAACACTGATGTTGACTTATTTAGTGAAGCTTGTAGCTTCTTTTTCAAGTGTATCTCTTCAGCAACTGAGCTCTTTTTCCTGCAGGCCATGATTATTTGTAACAAAACACGGGAGGGCTGCCCTTCCAACAATAGAAAAACATTATATCATACAAAAACTTGCCAAGAGCAAGCGCAAAAGAAAAAAACACTAAGCCAATTACTCCAAGAGGAAAAAACAACTACTCAAATAGTCAAACCTGTCCTCAACCAACACACCAGCTGCCTAATGGAAACAGCAGAACTGTGCATTGATCATTGCCAAACTAGAGTTAAAAGTTATTACTTGGTCAAGTAGAAAGAACAAAGAATAAGAGACTGGAAAGATTATACAATTTTTCAAGCTATCAAAAGACTTTATGTTTACAATGATCACAAATCATCAAATCAAAATGCCAAACTTCTTTACTGTTTTCTTATTTCCCGAATACGCAGAACTCATGTTTACAATTATCACAAATCATCAAATCAAAATGCAGGAACAAACTTGTTTGTGTGAAAAAGAAAGAAACAATAAAATCACCGTGTTCTTCTTCACCAAATTCTTCCTCTTCCGTTAGGCAGATCCGTGCACAGTGTGCTAAGATGATACACATATTAGAAAACAAATACGATGTATTACAGAGACTGAGGAAGCTAGACATAAAGGAGAGGAGCACCTCCAGCCACGGCGTCTCCTCTTATGTCTCTCTCCCCCTCTTTGACATGCCATTTAGCCCCTGCCTATCAACAACCATCGGTCCCTGGAGATATGCTTGCTATCTTGCTTGTGGACACATCCATCCGTGTTCTTCTTGCACACTGCCACTGGGAGAGTTGACAGGGTCGTAAGAGGAGGGGCTATTGTATTTCACAAAAACTCACCTGTTCCACTCAGGCACTCAGACCATACAACATTGTCAGAAAATCATTAAGTGGTATAAAACTGCTATGGTACTACATACTGTTATGTTGCACCGGTAGCTATATAGATTGATAAGTGGCACGCCTAGGAATGGCTCTAGCGATATAATTTCTACTGCAAAATTAATGACACAATAATCCTAGTTTTTATGTGAAAATTAATGATGACACACAAGCAGCTCAAAATTGATAGGGTTCCTACAAGTATGTGAGTTATTTAGTTCCAACTCCCACATGAGGTATATCTACTTTAAATCAAAACATAGATGATAGGAAAGACAAATGCAATGTAAGCAGAAATCAATCACATCACTGTAGCCCAGAAATCATTTTTTTTATCTCTAGAAGGAAATGTTAGCAGCACCTCCAGAATCATTATTAAGTACATAGTAACAGACTAATGATGTTTGGAGCAGCTAATAGATACAGTAAGTATGGCCTTCAGTGATAGAGCAAAAACTTTTCTGAATAATAGATGTATATTTGCATATGGTGCATCTGATGAAACAAAAGTACAACCAAACAGTAATCTTGAAATAACAATCTGCAAGCTCTGAAAATTAGAAATGAAAATGAAAATTATTGGGGCAGGCAAGATTCTACTACATGTACGACTGCTACGAACTAGATTGGGGACTGAAGCAAATGAAAATTATTGGGGCAGGCAAGTATGGCTACATAGTAGTACATACCCATGTAACATACCTGATGACAGAATGATTAGTAGTAGAGCTCGAGGACGCTGGTTGTGGTTGCCTCCCGCTTGCCGGTCACGTTGTTAGCCACTCGGGTCCCTTCAACACCACCATCCGGAGAACCCAGATCCATCAGACATTAGTCCAATTGGGAGCTCGAGGGCACCTGAGCGAGCAGATTGGGGTCTGTCCCGACTGATTTAGCGGCATGCAACTGAATATGGAAGGATGGATCTGGGGACGAGGAGGACGGATCCGAGGAGGCCGTGCTCGAGGAAGCTGTCAACCATGACGGCGGCACATCTCACCAGCGGGGCACACCAGGACGCCCCAATCGCCCAGCGACCACCCCAGTGTCGACACCACGCCGCCGAGCAGCACGGCGCTCCGCGAGCAAAATCTCGCCGTGCCAAATCACGGAGCACGACGCCGCCGTATCCCCGCATGTTGTTCGCCGTCGATAATCTCGAACCGTTGGCAACCTTTTTTTAACTCAAGAAAAGAAAAGGACGTGGATGGAAGGTGGAGGGGAACGTGGGCACATAAACGTAAAATTAGATAGATACCGGTGTAATTTTACAGCCTGGACGCTGGCTGGTGCGGCTTAGTGCGTGGCCTCCGGCTCGGTAGATGGACTAGGGTGAGAAATAAGTAATTCCTCACCCAGGGTGTCTAATAGAGTATATATATATATATATATATATATATATATATATCCAATTTGATTGTTCGAGCAAACATATTAGATAACTTTGCAAAGGTCATGCTCTTTAGGAATAGAGATATTCCCAAACCACAATAACTTACCGTCGTGTCCTCATTTCTTGTGGGTTGCTATTTAGGCATGTAGACGCGCTATCATTTTTGTATCAATTGATGCTCATTTTGATTACGTGGCTACCTACAAAATATAAATTAGTCTAACCCTGAATAGACAATACAACCAATTTTTACTAGGGACACTCTCTGGGATACAAGGAAACTGTTTTAGTCGATTTTACAAATGGAACCGACTGGGATGCTTAACAATTCCAATTGGTTCTAAGGGCTGAATAAACTGTGGTGGAGAATTTTTTGAAGTACTTATGCAACCTCTTACAAAAGATGGAGTATCAGCTCTAGTTTGACATTGTCATGCCGACCAAGGGTTGTGTAATAGAATAACCTTCTAAAGGCTTGCTATGTACATCTACTTGCGTCCATATTTATAAGGCCCTCTTAGTTTGGGTCCAATTTTGACTACAAATTCAACTAAACACATATGAACTACATGTCAAAAAATTATACCGAAACCTCTTCTGAATACAAATCCCACAGTGTACTTTTTATAGCATATACCTCATATTTATTAGTGGCATAGATGATCACAATATTATCCAAAATATGAGGAGGCCCAGTAAAGCCAAAACGAGGGAGTAGTTTATGCTAACAATTTTGATTCATTTATTAGATAACCTTGCAAGGACATGCTTTTTAGATATAGAGAGTTTTCCAAGGGTCGCACATGAACTTTTTTCCTCTCTTTGATTGGGCAAATTATCATACCACAAGAACATAAAAAATAGTACTACTATGCACTGCCAGCTTAAATCTAACAGATGTGTACACATGCATGTTTGACTGATCATATGATAATGATAGATAATATTATAGGGAATTTGTTCTAATATGAAATTTCTCGTATAAAATGAAGTCCAAAAGAACTCTTCATTTCATATATATGCACTGCAAATCCTAACTATTATAAACACTGTTAACGTATTTTACGAGAAAAATACATATGATTTTTTATATCCAGTAAATCATTGAGAAGACAGATTAGATAACTTTGCACAGCTCATGATGCGTTTTAGACATAGGGAGATTGTCAGATCACAGTAACAGATAAAAAAGCATAGGAGTACAGTCTCATTGCAACTTAAATCAACCTTATTTTTGTGCCCTGTTTGACAAATAATTGATATGAAAATGAAAGACAATATTCTGTGAAGTTGGTTCTCATGAAATTCCTTGTGTGAAGTGGAGTGCAAAAAATTCTTAGGAATCAAAAAAGATGGATTGCGAATTCTACAAATCAGATATTCCACACACGGGATAAATCATAAGGATTACAAATCGGGCTAAGAAACAACGGATTTAGTTATACATATATATTATCAATATCTCCGCAGCCGCTAGATATATAACATGATGGATTGCATTCCTGCTTAGAAAAAAACATGTGGATTGGGGAAGCTATACTTTATAGGTTGAGACAAAATAGAATAGTGCATCCAACAGAAATTCGAGACACACTATATATAGCCATGAATATAGTCATGCAAGCACTTTTGGGTCCCATCATTACTCCCTTCACTGCGTACCGAGCGTCAACCACTGGTGGAAAATGCTCCGATTGCCAATGTCCTACTGGTCCTGGAGTAGGGTAAGGGTGCCCTCTAAGAGGTTCACATGGAACACACGGGATGTGGCTGCTGCGTGACCGGCATGGTTCTCGAACCTACGAACCACTAGCAGCATCCCTGCGTCAACAGACGGCACCAGGTAGGACCTCACGTGTAAGTATAACTGACTAGCCTGAGTAGCCTCCTGCCTGGCCGCGTACACGAAATGAGGCTGCGGCTCGAGCTCCAACTTCAGCACGTCTCCGGTGAGGGACGGGACGTAGAAGCGACCACCAAGGGAGAGGCCGCCCTCGCCATCGAACAACGGAAGCTCGTTTGGGGCGAAGTATCGCCACTGCCACACAGCGTCGCCCGGCCTGGCGTACTTCACGACCATATGAATGGAAGACAGCGCCACGAGGAGCACCACCGTGGGAGCGAGAACAGCGTCGTCCTCACCCTCGTCGTCGTAGATGATTCCTGCGGCCTTGATATCCCCTGTCATCTTAACGCCGTTCGCCCTAATCCAGAAGAAGGGAGTGGGCAGGTCGGCGACGGCTCCTGTCACCGGGTTGAACATGCACACCTTGTGCGTGCCCGAGGCCAAGAGCAGGCAGCCCTCAGCGCTGGCAATGACTTGACCATGCTCCTGAGGGATCTTGACCCGGATGGAGGCGCGGGTGAGGACATTCACGAACCTGGCTTGCTCTCCTTGGATCTGCAGCAGCTTCCAGTGGCGTGGGAAGAAACGCGGATTCATGCCCATCAGCTTCGGGTCCGTGACGGCCTCCCTCCACGGCTTGACAGTTCTCAGGCGGACCAAGTCCGTCACGTCGCTGCGCAGCAAGATCTCGGCCACCTTGCATACGAGGTCGTGCGGGAGGTCGTCCCAGTTCCCCTCATCGGTCATTGGGATGATACTGCAAATCGATTCAGTGGATCTACGCTTAGCTTAAACGGAGCATAATTCGAAACCAAACACGCGTGCATACAACATATTCACGAGATGAGATCTAAGGAATTGGAATCAGCCGAATTATCAACAAGGCAAGTAGAAAATAGATCCGCAAGCAAGAACATCTAATTAATTTACGGACCTTTCATGGCCGCCGTCGGCGGCGCCGGGAATGAAGCCATAGACTGGCCGGCCAATCGCCGGTTCCATAGAGGAAACGGCGGCGGCTACAGGGAGCTGCTTGTCCCTTGGATGGCTGCGGCTAGGGTTTGGGCTGGCGATTGAAGAGGGCCTGGGATGGATTGGATTAACTTATACGGTGGCGGGCATGTAGAAATGGAAAGGAGGAATGGCGGGCAAAACGCGCTGGCCGCCATGTACAAATGGAAAGCAGGAATGTCGGGAAAAACGCGGAGACAGGGAGGTGGTACGAACAGCTAGCACACCACATTAATGTATACTTAATTTCTCGTGAGAATTAATTGCCGCGCCCTCAGCCATTGGATGCCCATCCAACGGCCTGTCCAGCTTATATGAATTACTAGGTTGAGACTAGGAGTATTGTGTCACGCGCCAGGAAAACAGATTGAAGGAGAGACAGGTCGGAGCATGCTGACAAGTGATAGAAACTTTCTTAAACTAACATTCTATAGGTTTTCTTTCTCCCTTTGATTTCAAAACACATTATTTCTCTCGTTTGCGCACGCAAAATCAATTCTAAGATGATTTCAGTCATTTTAATGGGCAGCGAGCCCATTGAAAGGACGCTGAAACATATGCTTAAAAATTTCTATCGGACGGGCGAGCTTCAAGTAGGGGGCTCGGAATGGGCCAACTGCTTAAAATGTTTAATTGAATGAAGTACGACATAATTGTTAATTCTTGAAAAGGCCCTCGGCCATTCCCGTGTCGCACCGCTTGGGCTACTCGGGGGGCATATATACTCAGCTCACCGCCGGAAGCCCCCTCTAGCGCCTCCTCTCCTCCGCTACTGTCGCGAGCCCTTGACGTTGTGGCGGTGGCTCCTGCACACCCCCCCCCCCAAAGGCGGCATGGGGAGAACTAGGTGGCTGCAGTAGTCCGATCGGCGGGTCGGCTAGTGTCACAGGATATAGTGGTGTGGGCGCGCGTACTCCGCGTCTCGGCGTGTGGGGGACATCACCGCTACTGTTGGGCCTGCTCGCCGACGCTTGGCACTACTAGGGAAACTTATAGGTAGACGCTTACTAGTGGCGCGGGTTTATACCCCTCGATACTGCTACTTACTAGTAGCGCGTGTTTAGTAGCGCGGATTTATAACCCTCGCTACTACTAAGTGGTCTCTAACGTGCCCCCCCGGGACATTCCATAGTAGTAGCGAGGGGTATAAACCCGCACTACTACTAAGTTGATAGTAGTAGCACGGGTTTATACCCCTCGCTACTACTAAGTACAAGGTAGGTGAAGTCCCCATATCCTCGGTTGAATCCCTCCTCTCTCACTCACTCACTCTCTCCCCTCTCTCCATAGGCTCTCCCATGGTGGTTCTTCCTAGGCACACCTCCTCCTCCATGGCGCCCATCTAGTCCACCTCATCGCGCCGCTGGCATGTAGGAGCTCGCCCATCTTCCGCCTCACATCCATGCTACCACGACGGAGCACCTCAGCACCGGTGACCAGCCCCGATACGCCCTCCATCTCCTTCCTTTTTCCCTTGTTTCTCTTTTTCCCTCTCCCTCTCCCTCCTGTTTTACTCACCTCCCATGCCCATGCCTGCGCAGGTTGCCGACATGGCCAACCAGGAGCTCTCTTGCCTTGGCCACGAAGAGAATCCTCACACCGTCATCTTGCTCTACACTGGATCTCGTCCCTCTCCAAAAGCCATGGCCGGATCAGGTCTGCCGCTGCCTGTCCACACCTCCGGCAACCCCTGTCGTCGATGCATCGAATAATTGACACAATGCATGGGGTCAAGATTTTTTTTGGTTTTTGAAATTAATAGTAGTAGCGAGGGTCAGACACACGCTATAGATAGTTAGTAGTAGCGTGTGTGGAACCCGCATTACTACTAACACACGTATGAGTAGCGTGGGATGCACCGAGCTACTACTACCAGTTAGCTGTAGCATCGTAGTAGTAGCGCAGGCACCCGCAATACTACTAGCTGTTTAACCCACGCTACTACTAGGATTTTTCCTAGTAGTGTGGGCGTAGTGTGTGCAGGCTCTTCCCTCGATAGCGGATCTAGCTGATGTGCCTCGATTCATGCAAGGTCACGGCTTGCGCACGTGTGGGTGACCTTGGGTGGCGGTGCGCTATCCTCGTCCGATGGTTACCACGGTTTATGCGCTGGAGGGTTTGGTCTACTCGGATTTGAATCAATGGGTTCAGATCCGCTCGTTGGTGGGCGGAGTGTGTCCCTGCTTGGCCGGGCTAGCAGTCGTGTGTGGTTGGTGACTTGGGTGAGAAGGTGGTGGGAGGGGTGGTGGCGCCGTGGTGTGCGGTCACATGAGTGCAAGTGTGGGGTGTAAGATCTTCTGTAGTAGCAAGGTTGGAGGATGGTGGCACATGGCGGTCCGCACTTGGAGGTGATAGCGTGGCTACAATGGCGGCATGAGGGATCATGATGGTGTTGCTAGCTGTGTGGGTGGTGGTGACATGATGAGCATGGTTGATCACCGCCAATGGCGGTTTGGCTGGATAGGTTGTGGCGATGATGTGTTTGGTGAGCTCTGGGTGAAAACCTAGCTCGACCCCAGTCAATGCCAGCCTCGGCAATGTTGACGTGAAGTCCCTCCACCTTGCCTTGTCATCTTGGTCTCGTGCTTTCCTGGTAAAAAACTAATCTTCGTCCTAGGTCGAAACATCCCTCATTGGCGATCCTCGCATCATCCCCTTAGGGGCGATGGCTTGGAGGTCCGGCCTATCGTCAGTTGGTGATGAATCCTGCAACTTTGTTAGCTTCATCATCAGCTAGGGATGGGTGCGTCCTAGGGGCCGGTGTGGAAGTCAAAGCGGCAAATCCTGAAGTGTCATGTGCTTGGCTTAGCCCCTTGGGCGGCAATTTCATCGACTAGGATAGTTAGCAGCTTCGAAGCTTGTGTAGAAGTCGGAGCGGCGGCTCTAGAGATCTCCATTGTGATGGTGTTGGTGTTGGTTGCTAGGTCAATGGAGTCATAGACTTGGTTGGTGCGCGGCCTCGCGATCAGTGTGGACGTTCGAGCGATCACTCGGAAAACCAGTGTTGGGTGGTTGGGTGTCGTCTCTTGTCACTTAGGTGGCAGTGTCGTCGGCTTGATTTGTGCGTAGCCTCAGGGGTCCTTGCTCTGGCGTGATGCCGCAACTCCAGAAAAAAAGGAGGAAGGAAAGAGGAGGGTAGGAGGAGGAAGGAAGAGCAGACAAGGTGAGGACATAAGGGAGAGAGGAAAAGAGTAGATAAGGAAGACAGAGAGAGAGAGAGGGAGGGAGAGAGAGAGAGAAAGAGAGAGAGAAGGGTAAGGCACTCGTAGCCTTTGGGTCTAAGCAAATCTAACGGCTATAATGCGTGATCCGTGGGAGCACTATGTTAGACCAATCCGAATGCAGCATTTGCAAGCCGGCTACATGGAAAAAGATAATCGGCTTATAATTGGATAAGCCGGGTGCAAAACAAAAAAACACTCAGCAAACATATTTTTTCGATTTTTCTTTTTTCTTTTTTCTTTTATTTCTCCTCTTATCTTTTTCGATAAGGGCTAAACATACACTCATCAACATGAATAGGATTTATAAATTTTTTTCATGTATTGATATTATATTTTCGTACCATTTTCACTTAATATCTGGAAATGCGCTCATTCGCTTAATATAGCAAACGAATTCCGAAAAGCGCCCAATTTTGACATGAATCATGTAATGGAGGATCTTGTGTGTAGAGAAAAAAAATCAAGGCCAACAGTAAGTAGTGGTCACATTGCCATGAAACATGATACATGTTCCCTCCTGAAACCATGTATCTTCCTCGAAGATGGTCTGGTTTCCTGTATAATCCCAAAATTTTCTTAGTAGCTGAATAATCCAAAGAAGAAGCATTGGTAAGATAGCAGTGCTTGTGCACGTTGATCACATACGGAGAATTTAGATTTTCTAGACATGACATTACTTTTACTTTCATCTTGTCTACTTTTTTGTCGTATGCGTCATTACGTAAAATGGTCTCCTTCGGTACTCCGAGCGAAATGTGAACTGGATGCGTTGACATAATCTTATATCATACCCGTAAATCTGTGTACGGATAAACCTTGTGTGCATGCAACTTCAGATAAAAGCCAAGATTGTACTTACAACTTTTATGCCAGACTACTCGGCACTGTTTATCTGCAATGCTAGTCAGAAAATTACTGACACCTTCCTATGTGATTAGTGCTGGTAAAAAAAACAGCGCGAATCTCGAAGTTCCTCAATCATACGGTGACTACGTGGGTGGCATCTATCCCCGGTGGCATGAAACTGTTTTTTTTAATTAGGTAAGTTTGCAAGGTCATGCTTTTGAGACATGGGGAGTGTGCTAAGGGTGGCACATGCACGCTTTTCATTTCTTTGATTAGGCGAGTCATCATATCAGAAGAAGAGAAAAAATAGGAGTACCATGCCATGCTAGCTTAAATCGAATAGATTTAATTATACAGACATTTGACTAATCATACGATGATAGAAAATATTCTCGGGAGTTTGATCAAATGAAATTATCGTATGAAATGAAGTCCAAACGAAATCAATTCATATGGACTGTAAATCATACAAATGGTTGTTTATAAGAAACAGTACATATGCATTAGTAGAAAACGGGCCTTTAGTTCTGGTTCGAGAGGGCCATTAGTCCCGGTTCTAGAACCGGGACAAAACAAACGGGATTAATGCCCAAAACCTTTAGTCCCGGTTGGCTTATGAACTGGGACTAAAGGAGCTCCACAGGACAAATGAATTTTTATAAGAAATAGTACATATGATTAATAATATCCGTTGTAAATGTTTGAGCAGACATATTAGATAATTATGCAAGGGCCATGCTGATTCTAACAGAAAATATAAGACTAAATTGCCCATTTATCAAAATGTAAATTCTAACTTAAATCAAACATATTATGGCCATTTGACTGAACGATCGTATGGAAATGATAGGAAATATTATGTGAAGTTGCATAAAATAAAATTTCTCGTAAGAAAGGAAGTGCAGAGGAATACATAACTAAGCTCAGACGAACGGTGAATCCTACGTACAAAACGGGACATTGCACACGCGTGGATAAATCATAAGGATTAAGTACAAATCCTGAACTAAAAAACAGTGGATTTATATAGTTGTACATATATTATAAATTTCTACCTAGATAACATAGATTGCATTACTGAAAACATAACATGGATGAGGTAGTAGCTAGGTTAAGAGTGGAAATAGAATAGTCCATCCAAGTGAAATCTTCGTGTCAAACACTCATACTCAGTTGTTGTGGTACATTCACGAAGATTCTGTTATACATGTTCCAGGAAGAAATCGATCTCAAGAAATTGATAAATAAACTAAAAGGTTTACACGATCAAACTGGAATTAATTAACAACTGAAAGCAAATTGTTCAGTAGCAGACGATAGCCATACATTCGCCAAAATCGAAATAAACATACAAAATCTCTCATCATGTGAGCACACTTTTCCCTGAGATCTAGTATAACTAGCACACTCTCAATGCGTGCCTAGCGTCAACGACCGGAGAAATATGCTCCGACTGCTGATGTCCTTATGGTCCTGCAGTCGTGTAAGGGTGCCCTCTGTGAGGTTCACCTGGAACACTGCATTGCACACGGCTAGGTAGCCAGCATGGCTCTCGAACCTACGAACCACCAGCAGCATCCCTGCGTCGACAGACGGCACCAGGTAGGACCTCAGGTTCAGGTGTAAGTGACTAACCTGACCTGTTGCCTCCTGCTGCGTGGCCGCGTACACGAAGTGAGGCTGCGGCTGGAGCTCCAACTTGATGACGTCGCCTGAGCGGGTGGGGACGTAGAAGCTGCCGCCCAGGGAGAGGCTGCCATCGCCGTCCAACAGCGGAAGCTCGGCGCCGTCCCCCTCGTCCTGGGCGAAGAAGAACTGCCACTGCCACATGGAGTCGCCGGGCTTGGCGTAGAGGACCATGTCGGCAGAAGACGCCGCCACGAGAAGCACCACGGTGGGCGTGGGAGCTCCGCCGTCGATGTCGTAGATGATTCCTGCGGCCTTGAGGTCTTGTGAAATAAGTGTGGTGTGGAGATTAGGTAGGCTGGCGACGGCTCTGGTCACAGGGTTGCACAGGCGCAGCTTCTGCGTGACCCAGCCTGAGGGTGAGGCGAAGAGCAGGCAGCCCTCGGTGCAGGCAAGGACCTGCCCGTAGTGCCGAGGGATCTTGACCCGGATGAAGGCGCCGGTGAGGACGTTCACGAATCTGGCGTGCTCACCTTGGCCTTGGACGAGCATCCTCCAGTGCCGTGGGAAGAAGCGCGGATTCATGCCCATGAGATTCAGGGCCGTGACTGCGTCCCTCCACGGCTTGACGGTTCTCAGGCGGACGAAGTCCGTCACGTCGCAGCGCAGCAAGATCTCCGCCACCTTGCGTACGAGGTCGTGCGGGAGGTCGTCCCAGTTCGCCTCATCAGTCATGGGGATGATACTGCAAAGAAGATTCAGTGGATCTACGCTTAACTTAATTTGAAACAAAATATGCATAAATATTCACGAGATGAGATCTAATGAATTGGAATCAGCCGAATTATATCAACAAGGCAACCAGAAAATCGATCCAACATCTAATTCACGGACATTTCATGGCCGCTGGGATGATTCTGCAAATCGATTCAGCGGATGAGATCTAAACAAGCATGCATACAGCATATTCACTAGATGAGATCTAACATACTGAAATCAGCCGATATTATATCAACAAGGCAACAAGGAAAGAGATCCACAAGCAAGAACATCCAATTAATTTACGGACCTTTCATGGCCTCTGGCGTCGTCGCCGGGAATGTTAACCTCTGGTTCCATGGTGGAGGCGGCGGCGGCTACAGGGGGCTTCTCGACCAGTCCCATGGTTGGTGGCGCCTAGGGTTTAGGGCTGGCGGCTTGGAGATGGCCGGGGTGGATGGGATCAACTTATACGGTGGCGCCCATGTAGAAATGGAAAGGAGGAATGAGCCAAAACGCGGAGAAGGGAAGGTGGTACGAACAGCTAGCACACCACATGATGTGAATTAATTTCTGGTGACAATTTCTTTGCCCTCAACCGTTTGATGCCCATCCTATGGCCTGCCAAGCTTCTACTGATGATTCGCTGAAGACTAGGAGTATCTGTCACGCGCCAGGAAAACCGATCCAAGCAGATACAGGTCGCAGCATGCTGTACCACTGATAGAAGCTTTCCTAAAGTAAAAATCTATAGGTTTCCTTTCTCATTTTGATTTAAGAATACATTATTTCTCTCTTTTGCGCGCGCAAAATCAGTTCTAGGACGATTTTAGATGCATTTCAATGGGCAGCGAGCCCATTGAATGAACACTATAAAAAACGTATGTTTTGAGAATTTCTATCTGCGACCGCTTGGAAAAAGCGGGTAGCCACCTCAAAGAAAATCAACGACTAAAAAAAAAAGAATTTCTATCTGCTAGTCCAGCAAGTGTTGCCAATATATTTGATCATTGTTGGACGGTATTTCAAATAGTTTCAAAACGCTAATAAGGGTGGGAGCGTATGCCTTACATTGGTCGCTTCGACTATGTAGAAATGATTTGATTTTTAGTGACAATAATGTTTCTCCTTTGCAGGTTATTTTCCGTTGTACACACTCGCTTCGTACATGGTTTACGCTACAACGACCACAGACCAATCCAGAACCGGGACTAAAGGCCGCGGCCACGTGGAGCTCCACCTTTAGTCCCGGTTGGTAACACCAACCGGAACTAAAGGAAATTTTATGAAAAAAAAATTGAATTTTTTTTTGAAATTTTTTTATTTTCAAATTTCTGAATTATTTTAACCTCTAATCTGTAATCAGCACCCCTCATCACTGCTCAATTTATCCTCTAATCTCTAATCACTCTCATCATTCCAAATCATCTAACTTCCCGAACGATCACCCATCCTCCCACTCCCCCAGCCTGAGCATGCTTAACTTCCGGATTCTATTCTCCCTCGTTTCCAAGTCTGCACTTGTTGTTTTCCTGACAATAGTAAGATGTCAATCCTATTAACCCTCAGGAATTTTGCTTGAGCATGAAGTGACACATTTCACTATTTGAGTTTCAAACTATTGTTTTAAAAAACAATAATTATTTAGAAAACAATAGTTATTTTGAATAATTGGTTTGACCATTGTTTGATCATAGTTTGACCATAGTTTGACCACAGTTTGACCAGATTTGACCAAAATTCAAAATAACTGAACAAATTATTTAGTAACACTAATATTCTAGAATAATTGGTTTGACCATTGTTTGACCATAGTTTGACCACAGTTTGACCACAGTTTGACCATAGTTTGACCAGATTTGACCAAAATTCAAAATAACTGAACAAATTATTTACTAACACTAATATTCTAGAATAATTAGTTTGACCATTATTTGACCATTGTTTGACCATAGTTTGAAATATTTTCCTTTTTTTCCACTCTAGATCTTAAAAGCCCCGTAACTTTTTTTCTGTTAGGTTTTTGAGGATTTTGAAAATGTTCAACGGGGTTCCCATATCCGTAATTTGGAAGTAACTTTTCAAGTAGGTGATTTTTCATATAAAAAACTTTTTCATCCGAGTTAGTATGCAAAAGTTATGCCCATATTTACAAATTCCAGAGAGATTTTGCAAATAAAGTCGAAATTAACATTTGCAAATTTTCTCAACAACTAGACCACATATCACATGGGAAACTTATTTTCTTTTATTTTTTTGACATTTCCATCATTTTCTTTTATTTTTTTTAAACTGAAAAGGCGATCCAAGGGGGGTAGAGTTTGAAAATGGGACCTTTAGTACCGGTTCGTGGCACGAACCGGGACTAAAGGTCTCAACCCCATTAGCACCGGTTCGTGCCCCAAACCGGGACTAAAGGTCTAATCTTTAGTCCCGGTTTGAGGCATGAACCGGGACTAATGGGCATCGCACCCTTTAGTCCCGGTTTGAGGCACAAACCGGGACTAAAGGGCACAGGTGAACCGGGACTAATGCCTTAGCCGCACGAACCGGGATAAATGCTCACATTAGTCCCGGTTCGTGATTGAACCGGGACTAATGTGAATATTGGCCCGGAACCATAGCCTTGTTTTCTACTAGTGTGTGTGTCCTAATTATGCAAAGGCCGGATGTTACTTGTAATACTTTATATCGGCTTGATGCTACATTTGAGATAATAAACTTATTCTTTATAAAGAAAAAATAATTTTTATCTAAGAGTCCAGCTGCAAGAAAGCTCTGGACGAAGGTTTTCTTCACATGGCCCCTGAATATAGCAAACTGTTTGCAATGTTGATTTGTTAATTCCTTGGGCCATAAAGCTGAGCTTCAGACAGCTACGGAGGTTCTTATTGCAACATGGCTGGCACCGCCCCAGGATCGATCCACTTCGGCTTTCGACATAGGCATAGTGTTGCTCTATAGGAGTCTACAATGATCGATTTATCGGTTTTGTTGCATTTTCTATTGTCAGACTTTTGATGTTTGGCTATGTGTGTCGTAATTATGCAGAGGCTGGATGTTACTTATAATATTTTATATCCACTTGGTGCTACATTTGAGATAATAAACTCGTTCTTTATAAATGAAAAATAATTTCTATCTAAGAGTCCAGCAGCAAGAAAGCTCCGGACGAAGGTTTTCTTCACATGGCCCCTGAATGTAGCTGACTGTTTGAAATGTTGATTTGCATAATTCCCTGGGGCATGAAGCTGACACTAGTAGAAAAAGGGGCAAATCTGAGACACATTAGTGCCGGTTTGATTTTGAGCCGGCACTAATATGTCCATTAGTGCCGGTTCCAACGGCTAGCCGGCCGTTCTCATTAGTACCGCTTCGTGGCGAACCTTTAGCACCGGTTCTTGCCACGAACCGGTACTAAAGAGAGTGGTGGCAGGATGTTGTCAGTCTGGGGCCCGTCCAGCACCTTTAGTAGGTACTAAAGGTCGACGTACATAAACCCTTCATCCACCCGAGCCACTCCGTTCTTCCCCTTTCCCCTCACTTCCTCTGTTCTTCCCCTCTCTTCCTCGAACTCCTCACAAATTTTGCCCAAAATTTGTCAAGATTTGAAGGGCCCCATCCATTCAAATGATCACAAAGGTTAGCAACTTTATCCTTTCAACTCTCATTGCTAGATTAGGTCTTGCAATGCTTTGTATAGTGATTAATTTGGGAGGAATTATATTTGCTAGTATTTGATTTATATGCAATTTGAGGTCAAAATAACACTTAGTTTGCATATGTAGGTGTGGTTTACTTAGTGCCTTCTAAATCTCTGTCGTAACCACCGTCGATCGCCCGCACCGTCCCGTCGCCGGCACCACCTTGTGGTGAGGCTCTTGTTCATGAATGTTTTACATTACCAAATTGATGTTTGTGTGATTTGGATATATAGTTACTCGTGTAATTATCTTACCCGTACGTTGTTTGTTATACATAGTGCCATGGTTTTGATATCCGTCCCCGTCGGCCCTCGTCCTTATTATGATTCGGATGTGGTATATTCTCTTTTAAAACTAGTTGTTGCATTTCGTGTTTATGAAAAATTATGCCCGTCAAGTTGGCATAGATATTTTTATCTAGGAGGTATGTGAACCGGAAATTCCAACCGACCCTATTGTAGAGAGGTTAAATTTAGTTGAAAGAGAAAATGAGTATTTGAAAGAAAAATTGAAAAGAATTGAGGGGGAGAAGATGGAATTGGAGTTGCATGTTGCCGATGTCGTCGATGATCACAAGATCAAGATGGAGAAAATGAGGTTGAAGATTAGAAAGATTAGAAAATATGCCATTGATAGTGTGGCTTGGTATCATTATGCTGTTGGATCAATTGTTACCTTAGTTGCGATCTTGATCGCATTTGTTGTTGCATTTAAATTCTTTAGCTAGAGAGTTATTTGTATGTTGCATTTAATTAAGTGCTGTATATGAACTTTATGTAAGAACTTGTATTAATTTGGTCTATTCGGTGTTGTGTAATGAAGATGAGCCAACAATGGATGTATGATGACCGATGCTCTCCCGAGTTCATTAATGGTGTGCATACTTTTCTGCTTGCCGCTGAGGCAAACAGGCGGGCGGATGGTTTTATGCCTTGTCCATGTGCTGGCTGTAAGAATGGTCACAGTTACTCTACATCAAGAACCATTCACGGCCACCTATTTGAGTCCGGTTTCATGCCCCACTATAATGTTTGGACCAAGCACGGAGAAATAGGGGTTATGATGAAAGACAATGAAGAAGAAGAGGACGACGACGGCTATCCTGGCCATGGGTTCCCTGAATACGATGATACAACAATGGGGGAAGAAACTGAGCCGGCAATGCGGGAAGAAGCTGAAGAAGAGGCATCAAATGAGCCCGCTGATGATCTAGGTTGGGCCATTGCCGATGCAAAGAGAAAATGCGCAAGTGATCTGGAGAGGACGAAGTTGCAGCGCATGTTAGAGGATCACAAGAAATTGTTGTACCCGAATTGCGAAACTGACAAAAAAAAGTTGGGCACAACACTTGAATTGCTTCAATGGAAGGCAGAGAATGGTGTATCTGACAAGGGATTTGGAAAGTTGCTGGTAATGATAAAGAATATGCTTCCAAAGGACAACGAATTGCCCCAGAGTACGTATGAAGCAAAGAAGGTTGTCTGCCCTCTAGGATTAGAGGTGAAGAAGATACATGCATGCCCTAATGACCGCATCCTCTACCGCGGTGAGTACGAGGATTTGAACGCTTGCCCGGTATGCGGTGCATTGCGTTATAAGATCAGTCACGATGACCCTGGTGATGTCGAGGGCGAGCGCCCCAGGAAGAAGACTCCTGCCAAGGTGATGTGGTATGCTCCTATAATACCACGGTTGAAACGTTTGTTCCAAAACAAAGAGCATGCGAAGGCGATGCGGTGGCACGCAGAAGACCGTAAGAAAGACGGAAAGTTGAGAGTACCCGCTGACGGTTCGCAATGGAGAAAAATCGAGAGAAAGTACTGGGAGGAGTTTGTAGGTGACCCAAGGAACGTATGGTTTGGTCTAAGTGCATATGGCATTAATCCTTTTGGGGAGCAGAGCAGCAACCATAGCACGTGGCCTGTGACTCTATGTTTGTATAACCTTCCTCCTTGATTGTGCATGAAGCGGAAGTTCATTATGATGCCAGTGCTCATCCAAGGCCCTAAGCAACCCGGCAACGACATTGATGTGTACCTAAGGCCATTAGTTGATGAACTATTACAGCTGTGGAATGGAACAGGTGTATGTGTGTGGGATGAGAACGGACAGGAAGAATTTGACCTAAAGGCGTTGCTGTTCGTGACCATCAATGATTGGCCTGCTCTCAGTAACCTTTCAGGACAAACAAACAAGGGATACCGCAGATGCACGCACTGTTAGGATGATACCGACAATATGTATTTGGATAGTTGTAGGAAGAATGTGTACCTAGGACATCGTCAATTTCTTCCGACAAGGCATCCCGTAAGAAAGAAAAGCAAGCATTTCGAAGGTGAGGCGGATCACCGGACGAAGCCTCGCCACCATACTGGTGCTGATGTATATGATATGGTCAAGGATTTGAAGGTAATCTTTCAAAAGGGTCCTGGCGGACAACCTGTTCCAAAGGACGCTGACGGACGCGCACCCATGTGGAAGAAGAAATCTATATTTTGGGACCTGCCATATTGGAAAGACCTAGAGGTCCGCTCCGTAATCGACGTGATGCACGTGACGAAGAATCTTTGCGTGACCCTGCTTGGCTTTTTGGGCGTGTATGGAAAGACAAAAGATACACCAGAGGCACGGGGGTTCCAGCAACTTATGCATGGAAAAGACGGCATACATCAGGGTCAGGCCAGCTATGCTCTTACCAAAAAAGAGAAGGAAATCTTCTTTGAATGCCTGCTCAGCATGAAGGTACCGTCTGGCTTCTCGTCGAATATAAAGGGAATAATAAATATGGCAGAGAAAAAGTTCCAGAACCTAAAGTCTCATGACTGCCACATGATTATGACGCAACTCCTTCCGGTTGCATTGAGGGGGCTTCTACCGGAAAACGTTCGATTGGCCATTGTGAAGCTATGTGCATTCCTCAATGCAATCTCTCATAAGGTAATCGATTCAGAAATCATACCAAGGTTACAGAATGATTTGGTGCAATGTCTTATGAGTTTGGAGTTGGTGTTCCCACCATCCTTCTTCAACATCATGACGCACGTCCTAGTTCACCTTTGCAAAGAGATTAACGTTTTGGGTCCTGTATTTCTACACAATATGTTCCCCTTTGAGAGGTTCATGGGAGTCTTGAAGAAATATGTTCATAACCGTGCTAGGCCAGAAGGAAGCATCTCGAAGGGCCACTAAAATGAGGAGGTCATTGAGTTCTGTATTGACTTTATTACTGACCTTAAGCCGATTGGTGTTCTTGAATCACGACATAAGGCCATACTGGATGGAAAAGGCACGCTAGGAGGGCATCAAATAATATGTATGGACGGGCATTCTCTCACTGAAGCACACTACACAGTTCTACAGAATTCCACCTTGGTGGCTCCGTATATGGAGGAACACAAGAATTTTCTACACTCCAAACACCCGAAGAAGTCTGGCGACTGGATTACACACGAACAAATGAGGACTTTCGCCGGTTGGTTGCAGAAACATGCCCTGAATGATGGCGATATTCAAAATGACCTGTACTCGCTGTCCCAGTTACCATCTTCGAATATATTGACTTTCAAAGGGTACCAGATAAATGGGAATACATTTTACACGATCGCCTAAGATAAGAAGAGCACCAACCAAAACAGTGGTGTCCGCTTTGATGCAACAACCAACACGGGAAAGGAAACATATTATGGTTACATAGAGGACATATGGGAACTTAACTATGGAGGTGATTTGAAGGTTCCTTTGTTTCGGTGCAAATGGGTCAATATGATACGAGGCGGGGTAACTGAAGACCCGCAGTACGGAATGACAACAGTGAATCTCAACAATCCTGCATATGCAGACGAACCATTCGTCCTAGCCAATGATGTGGCGCGGTGTTTTTAAGTGATAGACATATCTACCAGGCCAAGAAAAAGAAAAGATAAGGAAGCGAATGGATCATACGACGAGCCAAAGCGCCACATAGTTCTTTCAGGAAAAAGAAACATCGTGGGAGTGGATGACAAGACAGACATGTTAGAAGATTATGAAAAGTTTGATGAAATTGCTCCATTCACAGGGAATATTAACCCGAGCATCCAGTTAAATGATGAAGATATTCCATGGCTACGGCGCAAAGGGACACACGCGAAGAAAAAGTTTCACACCCAAAGATCTGGGATGTGATCGGCTTCACTATCATCACTTTCTTCTGTGTTTCACACCCAGGAGGGAATCTCTGTAATAGTTAGGGTAGTTATGTGTTTTGGCATTTGAAACACGAAGAAATTTTATGTGCAAACAAATTCTTTTCATGCATTTACTGATTTTTAATTAGATAAGTCAAGCTTTTTAGACATGGGGAGTGTTCTAAGGGCGGCACATGCACGCTTTTCAATCCTTTGATTAGGTGAGTCATCATACTTCAAGAAGAGGAAAAAAATAGGATTACCATGCCATGCTAGCGTAAATCGACCACATTTAATTATACTAACATTTGACTAATCATACGATGATATAAAATATTCTAGGGAGTTTGATCCAAAGAAATTGATCGTATGAAATGAAGTCCAAACGAAATGAATTCATATGGACTGTAAATCGTCAGCTTACAAACGAATTTTTAAAAGAAACAGTACATATGATTAATAAATATCCATTGTAAATGTTTGAGCAGACATATTAGATAATTATCTAAAGGTCATACATAGAGAGATTTTAACAGAAAATATAAGACTACAATGCCTATTTAACAAAATGTAAATGCTATCTTAAATCAAACGTATTATGGCCGTTTTACAGAATGATCTGATAGAGATGATAGAAAATATTATGTGAAGTTGGATAACATAAACTTTATCGTAAGAAAGGAACTGCGGAGGAATACTTAACTAAGATCAGACGGACTGTGAATCCTACGCACAAAACCGGACATTCCACACCGGGAATAAATCATAAGGATTACGTACAAATCCTGAACTAACAAACAGTGGATTTATATAGTTGTACATATATTATCAATTTCTACCCAGATAACATGGATTGCATTCCTGGAAACATAACACGGATGACACAGTACCTAGCTTAAGAGTGGAAATAGAAATAGAATAGTCCATCTAACTGAAATCTTCTTGTATACTCTGTGGTTGTAGTACATTAATTCATGAAGAAGTTTCTGTTATACATGTTCCAGGAAGAAATCGATCTTGAGAAATTGATAAATAAACTAAAAGGTTTACACGATCAAACTGGAATTAATTAATAACTGGGAGAAAATTGTTTAATAGCAGACGATAGCCATACATTCACCAAAATCGAAATAAACAGATCAAATCTCGCATCATGTGAGAACACTTTTCCCTGAGATCTACTAGTAAGTAGTAAACCACCATGTGATCAAAACATTCTCAGCGCGTGCCTGGCGTCAACCACCGAAGAAAAATGCTCTGATTGCTGATCTCCTTGTGGTCCCGCAGTTGTGTAAGGGTGCCCTCTGTGAGGTTTACCTGGAACACTGCATTGCACACGGCTAGGGAGCCGGCTTGGCTCTCGAACCTACGAACCACCAGCAGCATCCCTGCGTCGACAGACGGCACCAGGTAGGACCTCAGGTTTAAGTGTAAGTGACCAGTAGCCTGCTGCTGTGTGGCCGCGTACACGAAGTGAGGCTGCGGGTGGAGCTCCAACTTGAGGATGTCGCCTGAACGGGTGGGGACGTAGAAGCTGCCGCCCAGGGAGAGGCTGCCATCGCTGTCCAACATCGTAAGCTCGGTGCCGTCCCCGTCGTCCTGGGCAAAGAAGAATTGCCACTGCCACATGGAGTCGCCGGGCTTGGCGTAGAGGACCATGTCAGCGGACGACACCGCCACGAGGAGCACCACGGTGGGCGTGGGAGCTTCGCCGTCCACGTCGTAGACGATTCCTGCGGCCTTGAGGTCTTGTAAGATAAGTGTGGTGAGGAGATTGGGTAGGCCGGCGACGGCTCTGGTGACCGGGTTGCACAGGCGCAGCTTCTGCGTGCCCCCGCCTGAGGGTGAGCCTGAGGGTGAGGCAAGGAGCAAGCAGCCCTCGGCGCAGGCAAGCACCTTCCCGTACAGCCGAGGGATCTTGACTCCGATGAAGGCGCCGCTGAGGACATTCACGAACCTGACTTCCTCACCTTGGAATTGCATCTGCAGCATCTTCCAGTGGCGTGGGAAGAAACGCGGATTCATGCCCATGAGCTTTGGGGTCGTGACGGCGTCCCTCCACGGCTTGACGGTTCTCAGGCGGACGAAGTCCGTCACGTCGCTGCGCAGCAGGATCTCGGCCACCTTGGATACGAGGTCGTGCGGGAGATCGTCCCAGTTCACCTCACCAGTGATTGGGATGATACTGCAAACGAGATTCAGCAGATCTACGCTTAGCTTAATTTGAAACAAAACATGCATAAATATTCACGAGATGAGATCTAACGAATTGGAATCGGCCGAATTATATCAACAAGGCAACTAGTTCGCCTAGTCGGTCGTTGGGATGATACTGAGAATCGATTCAGCGGATGACCTCCAAACACGCATGCATACAACATATTCACTAGATGAGATCTAACAAACTGGAGTCAGCCGAGATTAAAATGTAAGTAGATGAGATCTAACATACTAGAAGAAGAATCTTTCTTGTACTTGTTACTAGACATGACTTGTGGCATGTAAGTAGATAAGAGTAAACTCTTGGCAATGTAAGAAGAACTTTTCTTGCGAAGATCATCATTGATTGCCTTTAAAAACACATGCTCTTGCTCAAGGTTGAGCTTTTCAAAGTGTAACTTCTCATGAGTCTTTAAAAGTTCACGATGATCTTCCAAGATAGTTTCATGAGCTAACTTAAGAGTGTTTATTTATTTAGTTAGGCGCTTAATCTTCTCCTTATCATTGTCATTCGTTTTATCTTGATTAGCATGATTAATTGACGTTTCATCATAGTATTCATCACTACAGTTGTCAACAAGTAAACCACCATCACCTAACAAGTCATCTCCATCACTATTGAAATCAACATACTCGGGGTGTGATACCTTTGGGCCTTTAGCCATGAAGCATCTTCCAATTCGTTCATTTGATGAGTCAAATATGTCATAGGAGTTGGTTGACACAAGTGCTAGACCGGCAACACCTTCATCTTGAGTATATTCGGAGTCGGAGTGATAGCTTCTCTCGGAGTGATTGTTGGAGTCGGAGCCGGATACCCATTCACCAACATGATCTTGATGTCTTCATTTTGTGTAGCTCCTTGATGACTTGTCCTTCCTTTCCGAATCCTATAGTCCCGGTTTTCCGACATCGTATGCAAAAGTGCTAGACCAACATGATTTTGATATATTATATGTATTTTTATGAATTAGGATGATTTAGTTATGATTTTTTCAAGTTTGAAAATTGCCCTATAGTCCCGGTTTTCCGACATCGTATGCAAAAGTTATAGCTGTTTTACATTTTCCCTACACTTTTTTCAAAACATGTCCAAATTTAAGTTTTTTAATTTTCCTAACTAGTATATGTAGTAATATAACTACATCTCGAAGAATTTTATTTTTTGAATTTTTTATCATTTTCTTTT
>NC_041383.1:29437110-29454036 GCF_002162155.2 Triticum dicoccoides
TTTGTGACACGAACCGGTACTATAGGTCAAACCCCTTTAGTACCAGTTCGTGGCACGAACCGGTACTAAAGGTTAGCCCTTTAGTACCGGTTCGTGCCACGAACGGGTACTAAAGGTGATCGCGGGGCCCCGCCCTGACGCCAGCCTGCCACCACCCCTTTAGTACCAGTTCGTGGCACGAACCGGTACTAAAGGTTCAAAACGAACTGGCATTAATGCATAGCCGTTCGAACCGGCACTAATGGTACCATTAGTACCGGGCTAAAATCGAACCGGCACTAATGTGTCTCACATTAGGTCGTTTTTCTACTAGTGTTTATTTAACGTTTCCAGTGTTTTTTTTAAACAGAGACAAAAGACTTGCCTCATTCAGTAATAAAGGAGAGGAGTTTTAGAGTACAGGTTAATGGCTCGACATCATAGCACGTCCGGCAACCATATCTTCCAATGAAACAGAGACAGAAGACTTTCCTTGCTTCTACTCTTGTAGAACTTGTTGAATTTCTTCACCATTAGGCTCAATTCTTCATTGAAGGTTTGTTTCTCACTTGATGATGTGCGAGCTTCACATGGCTTTGTAAGCACCACTTGACTTGTTGTGGAGATCTTCCTTATCCTTGAGTGACATCTCATGAGCAACAATTCTTCCAATGACTTCCGTTGGCTTGAGATCTTTGTAATTGGGCATCATTTGGATAAATGTGCACACGGTATCATATTTTCCATCCAAGGCTCTTAGGATCTTCTTGATGATGAATTTATCAATCATCTCTTCACTTCCTAAGTCGGCAATCTCATTTCTGATGAGAGCAAGCCTAGTGTACATTTCAGCGACGCCTTCACCATCCTTCATTTTGAACTTGTCAAGTTGACTTTGAAGCACATCCAATTTGGATTCCTTGACGGAGTCGGTACCTTCATGCATATCAATCAAAGTATCCCAAATTTCCTTTGCATTCTCAAGACGGCTGATTTTGTTGAATTCTTCGGGGCACAATCCGTTGAAGAGAATATCACAGGCTTGAGCATTGTATTGCAGCATCTTCAACTCTTCCGCGGTAGCTTCACGGTTTGGTTCTCTCCCATCAAAGAATTCACCTTGCAAGCCAATACACACAATAGCCCAAACGGTAGGGTTATGTCCAAGAATATGCATTTTCATCTTATGCTTCCAAATAGCAAAATTTGTACCATCAAAGTAAGGACCTCTACAGTGGTAATTTCCCTCCCTAGACGCCATACTCTCCTAGGTTGTGAAACCAAGGCTATGACCACCAAAAGCTATGGAATTAAATCAAAGCAAATGAAGACTAAAGCTTTGATACCACTTGTAGGATCATAAGTATGTCTAGAGGGGGGTGATTAGACTACTTGCCTTTTCCCAATTTTAGTTCTTGGCAGATTTTAGCAACTTAGCACAAGTCAAGCAATCAACCTACATATGCAATTCTAAGAGTATAGCAGCGGAATGTAAAACAATTGCATGTGAAGGTAAAAGGGAGGAGTTTGAGGAAGCAAACACAATGTTGACACGGAATTTTTTTATCCGTGGTTCTGATAGATGGTGTTATCGTACATCCACGTTGATGGAGACTTCAACCCACGAAGGGTAACGGTTGCGCGTGTCCACGGAGAGCTCCACCCACGAAGGGTCCACGAAGAAGCAACCTGGTCTATCCCACCATGGCCGTCGCCCACGAAGGACTTGCCTCACTCGGGTAGATCTTCACGAAGTAGGCGATCTCCTTGTCCTTACAAACTCCTTGGTTCAACTCCACAATCTTGACGGAGGCTCCCAAATGACACCTTGCCAATCTAGGAGACACCACTCTCCAAGAAGTAACAAATGTTGTGATGATGATGAACTCCTTGCTCTTGTGCTTCAAATGATAGTCTCCCCAACACTCAACTCTCTCTCATGGGATTTGGATTTGGTGGAAAGAAGATTTGAGTGGAAAGCAACTTGAGGAAGGCTAGAGATCAAGATTTATGTGGTAAGAATGGAATATCTTGACCTCAACACAAGTGTAGGTGGTTCTCTCTCAGAAAATGTATGTTGGAAGTGAAGACATGTTCTGATGGCTCTCTCCACGAATGAAGAGTGCGTGGAGGGGTATATATAGCCTCCACACAAAATCTAACTGTTACACACAAATCAGACCGATTTAGTTCATAATGTGACCATTAGGCATTTTGGTGGGACCGACATGTCAACTCGGTGGGACCGATATCGTTAGGGTTAGGGCATAACGTAATCTCGGTGCGACCGATTACACAAAGTCAGTGATGCCGATTTTGGTAATAGACAAACAGAGAGTTGGTCAGGCAAACACGGTGGGACCAATTCACTCATCTCGGTTGAACCAAAACGTTATTAAAGGGAAACAAAGAGTTTGCATTGCAATCTCGGTGGGACCGATTGCTCATCTCGGTTGGAACGAAACGTTACGTAGGGAAACAGAGAGATTACAATCCCATCTTGGTGAGACCGAGATCCCTACCAGTCAGACCAAAAAGACCAGGGTTTCTGGCAATGACTATGTCAACTGAACTCGGTGTCGCCGGATAGAAAGTTTCGGTGGAGCCGAGTTTGACTTTTGGTTTGGGACATATGTGGATGTGAGAAAGTAGGTGAGGGTTTTTGGAGCATATCACTAAGCACTTTGAGCAAGAAACTCATTAAGCAACACCTCACCCCCTCTTGATAGTATTGGCATTTCCTATGGACTAAATATGATCTTGGATCACTAAAATGAAAAATGTAGAGTCTTGTGCTTTGAGCTTGAGCCAATCCTTTTGTCCTTAACACTTTTAGGGGTCCAAGTTTCTCATCCTTGCCATGCCAAACATTGAGTTTTCCTGAAATATTTATCTTGAAATAGCATTAGCTCAATGAGCTATATGTTGTTAGGAATTACCAAAACCACCTGCGATAGTTGCCCGAGGGCGCGGGAGGCAACGAGGTAGCGGTGGGGCCGATGGCGGGTCGCCCGGAGTCCCGCCAGAGAAAGTGTAGGGGGGAGGGGGGCGATGTGAGGGAGAGGCACGCCTTTTACTCAACCGCCACGCGCTGGAGTAAATTTAGGGAGAAGTTTGGGGAGAGGTTCCAGTTAGAGGAGCAAGATCGAAATTTTACTCTTCTAACCGGTTATAAGGGATAGGTTAGAAACTGCCCTAATTCAACAAATAAAATCTCCAAAACGAACAATGTTTTAGGAGTTGAACAACGTTAATTATAAGATTCCATGCAGATCTCTGAAGAAACAAGACATCACCACGTTTCCTAAAAAAGGACTATAACCACGTTCCTCTCTTTTCAGGTATAGATGCGGTCTGATGCGCTCTGCCATGCCTGTTTCCACAGCCACAATACATGGTAGCTCGTCCTCTTTTCTTCCCTCGAATGAAACCACGATCCAAGTCCCATCCAAGAAAATTGGTGGCAGATGGGCGTGTCATGTGGGATCTGCACATAGTCGCCGGTTGCCGGCTTTCACATGAGCAGTTCGACCGTGTCGCATATGCTCGATGCTGGGCGGGCACAAGCATCGCAAATCCTGGACAAGAACATGAGGTTGATCTCCCTACACGCATCGCCGATGGTGAAAAGGCTCCAAGCCTCCAACTCTGGAGCCATTAGCTTCCATTTTATGTCTTTGGTTCAGGTGAGGGGCTCGGTAAATTTTTCTTCTCGGTAGAGAAGCTCGGGCTCAACCTGGAAAGAGAATGAGCAATATGTTGGGTTGTACATATATTGTTGTAATGTAGTGTGTGCGTTGGTACACGAGTCTGTTACTCCTTATATGTAAACCTCTGATCAACTGATTTAGTGGGAGAGTTATTCCATGAGAGCATCTAGAATGGAAGATGTAGATGCAAAAATACCTAACTTTTGCATCTCCGAGGGCCAAAAATACCTGTCCAAATAATGTTGTAGATTAAAAACATTACATCTCCGCCTCCTCGGGATGTAAATGACAACACCTCGTGCTGCAAACTCTGATCTCCACCCACAGAAGATGTAAAACGGCTGGTCGCACGCCAACCGCCAACCACCATTTCACTTCCTTTCCCCACCCACTTCGTCTGCCGTTGCCGCTCGCCCGCCCACCGCATCGCGCCAGATTCGGCCTCTCCACCACCCGTTGCTGGTTCCAGCGCATTTCGGCTGCCACCCGCCATGAATCGGGAAATTTTTCCGCTGCCGCCGCCGCCGCTGCCCGAATCGTCCCCATTGCCATGTCCGCCATCGCCGCAGCCACCACCCGGTAGCCAAGCCTCCGCCTAGCCATCATCACACCGTCGTCCCGCCCGCACGCTATGAATCGGCCGCATTTCCCCCCACCACGCCGCCACCCACACCGCCACCGCCACCCGATTTGGCCACCAGGCATCACCGCCCAGTCCCCCAACCACATTCGCTGCCTTCAGCCGCCGCCACCCCTCCATCTGCCGCCAGCGGCGGTCCAATTCGACCACCACATTTCGGCCGCCCCGCCCTGCCGTCGCCATGCCTTCGAGGAAGACCCTGAAAAGCAAGAAAAGGTTCTTCGGCGTGAGGGCGAAGCCCTCTAGCAACTTTGGGGTGGAGTTCAGTGACGCCGGCCACCTGTTTTGGCTCGAAACCTACCCACCATCCATGAGGCCGCGCGTGCCTACAGCATGGCGGTGTGGCGTGCCGGGAGGCCGATGAAGCACCTCAACTTCTTGGAGATTGAGACCCGGGCGGATGAGGAGTTGCTCCTGCCGAGGGGCATTCGCATGGAGGCGATCACAAAGAAGAAGACGAAGAAGAAGCTCACCATAATCATTAGTCCCAGTGATAGCGATGAGGCAGCGATGGTGAGGTTCTCCTGTGAATATCCGGAGTATGTCCAGGCCGAGCAGGAGTTCTGGTGGAAGCGCAACGTTGAGGAGAAGAAGAAGGAGGAGGACGAAGCCAACCCCTCGACGATGATCTCCGTCAAGTCTGGCTGGTCGGACAGGGGTGACTCGGAAGAGGAGGACGAGGGGTGCGATGACCCGGAAAAGGACGAGTTCTGGGAGCAGTTCAGGAGCTCCGAGGAGGAGTAGTTTCATCCTCGAGTTATAGTAGTATGAACAAGTAGTAGTCGTTGGAGTAGTAGTTTCATGTATGTAGTAGTTTGAATTAGTAGTAGTCCTTCAAATTAGAATTATGTTTGATTATGTTATAGTTAGAACTATGTTGAATTATGTTTTAAACGAAGTAGTAGTTGAACAAGCTATGTTTGCATTATGATTGAAATGAACTAGTATTTGAAGTTTCTAAATTTTTACATCTCCAGTTTACATTACCTATTGGAGGAGTTGCAGTTTTACATCTCCGTTTTGCATCATCTGTCGGAGTTGGCCTTTTTTTTAAGATGCAAAAGGCACTTTTTGCAGACATAAATTTTTACATCTCTTGTTTTACATCTCCAAATTTGCATTTTCTGTTGGAGATGCTCTAAATTTGTATCAAGCCAAAATCCCTCCTCCGAATGACAGACTCCCATGGCGCCACCGACACATCTACCATCCCGGCCCTCTCTTCTCAGACCTCGATGAGTACGTACTGCATATCGAGCGAGCATCGATGGGGTGCCTACCTAGCAGGCAAGCGGCGGCATCCACATGTCTGCCCCTTCCATATATTCTCAAGGTTCTTCCACCAGTAGAAAAGAGGGCATCAGACCCGGGTCCAGAGGGCCTTTAGTCCCGCTTCTCCAACCGGCACAAAATGATCGGTACTAATAGTCCACCACTTTTAGTCCCGGTCGTGTTATGAACCGGGACTAAAGGGGCTTCACGTGGCCGCTGTGGGTCGCCCAGGCAGGAGGACCTTTAGTCCCGGTTGGTAACACCAACCGAGACTAAAAGGCATCCACGCATCAGCAGCTGCTAGGTGTCGGGGCTTATTTTTTAAAGCAGGGGTTTAGGGGTTTTGGAGGGTTAGGGGTTTCATAGAGTGAAGTGACCTCTCTTTCTCCGTGCTTAGTCGAGGCTAGCTACTACATATAGAGAGGACTCGGCTCTAGCTAGTAAGCAATGAAGGAACCATTAATTACACAACATCATCATGATCAATATATAGAGAGAAGTGACCTCCCTTTCTTCGTGCTTGTTGGTCGAACAACAAGTTTTCTTATATCTATTTGATGCTACTACATATACTACACGTTGATGCATATATACAATATAACATCTCTTATGATCCCTAACATCATCTACCAAGATCGCATTGAAATTCATGATGGTATTCTCCGTCTTTAGGTATGACGTGGTCAACAAAGAATCCCGCTAATTCCTCTTGAATTGCTCGTATGCGATCATTTGGTTGGATTTCGTCTCGCTTCCGCTAGATCTAATTTAAAGAAGGGGGTCAATATATATATGAATGAAACTCAACCCAATTGATGGTAAAAAAATAAAATTGTAAATATTGTTTACGGATATTAAATTGTTGTTCAGATAAGCCCCGCTCAGAGGTCGAGAGGCGCATGAACTTGCAAACGTAGTATCTACATAAATGATTCCCGGGTGCCTGCCACAAGCACTTCACAAGAATAGAGTTCAATCAAAATGATAATCAAGCATGATAATGGTATTGATGAAACTAAAATCAATGAGAGATGTGCGGAACTATCTAGTACTACTTACTTTGGTGTGTGAAAATCGCAGCTCGGTTTTCTCTAGACCTGGTACCATTTTGGTGAACTTTTTTCAAACCCTGCCCGGCAAAGAAAATGATGAATTGATATCAGGAAATGAACCAAAGTTGCGGATATGGTGCGATAATGATTGAACTTACTTCTGTAGCATTTCGCTCATGTCCGCCCACTCCTTTTGCTCTTTACGTCTAGAATCCAAGACAATTACTAGTCCCCCGTCAAGCTTAATGGATAGCAGAATAAAGTGGAAGCTGCGCACGTAGAACTCATTAATTATAGCACTTAACCTCGAGTAAGTGAAACAGAATATGCACAAGACAGTAATTAACACTCACAAGAGTATTTACCTTTTGTTTTGATGTCGAAGTAACGCGTTTAGCAAGTTTTCCTAGTAACGTCGGATCTCTTTTGTACCAAATATTTATTTACAGTATTTGGCCTAATGAACCCAATGTCATAGATTCGTCCTATTTTGCATTCGACAATCTTCAATCTGCACAATATAGCGAGGATAATTATATATACATGCAAATGAACAAGCTGAGCTAGAGACTTAATTACAAAAATAATACTTACATACAATAGCATGTAATGAGAGTTTTGTCGAGGGCCTCTTGATTGTATAATTGAAATAATTCTTCAAATTGAACGTACATCAGGTCGACGCCAATGAAGTCATGCTCATCTTTAATTCACAGCAAGATATTGTCGGTCCCATCCTTGCAGGTTTCCAAGTACCAGTTATGTAATCTTCGCATCATCGTTGATAGATGCGGGCGCTGCTCGGGTTTCACGAGAGGCTTCCCGTGCTTGTATCTCAAAGAGTGCTACTACCTCATCCATTTCAATTGTACATCATCGGGTAAGTAATCACCATGAATGGTACCAGGTGCAACCCTCGCGGGAAATTAGCGATATCGCTAAACACCTTGAGCAGGGGGCAGGATTGCATTTCTTGTTGCCGAGCTCGGGAATTGTTTTCACACTTCGTCATCTTCTAGCACTTTTAGTACTTCCCGACTGCTCCACTACATCAAATGTCCTTTCAATAATGCAGTCATAGTTTGATAGCGGCGGAGGTGGTGGTGGTCGCTTAAGGGCATCCAGAGTGCGGCTCACTTTTACCGGATCTATTTTCTCCTTTGGAGATGGATGTTTCCATTCAAAATGGGTCTTCACTTCGAAAGCCATGATGTCCTTGTTTTCCTCGTCACTCCTCTCATATAGTAACTTGGGAGGAGTCTTGAGGCTTGGACTAGCTCTGAATTTCTTCCCTATTGTACTGCTAGTCGCCTGAGCGGCGGCGGCTCTCTTCCGCCGCTGTTGCTGAGGCGGCGGAGTCCGCTGATGCGGAGGAGATAGTGGAGGCGGAGGAGTCCGCTGAGGCGGCGGAGATGGCGGACGTGCCGGAGACGACTAAGGCAACGGAGATAGCGGAGCCGGACTGTGTGGAGTCTGCTGAGGGGCCTCCTCCGACCAAGTCTGCTGAGGGGCCTCCTCTGGGTGAGTCTGCTGATGCGCTGTCCAGTTGGGAAGCAAGATGTTTTCCTTTCTCCATAGATAGGTAGTCCATAAGGCATTTTCCAGACGAATATCCCCTTCACCTATAGGGTAGTCAAGCTCCAGCTGCTCGAATCTGTTAATTATTTCATCCACCCCGACAATAGCGAAGCCACCTGGAATCAGAGCAAAATGGAAAGTTGCATCAGGTCGATGAGGTAAGACATAGCCGACGGCCACCTTCAAGGTTAGGTTATGGCATTTCATAATTAGCTGACAGTGTTCATTCTCCGTGATACCATCCACGGGGTAGTGAGGAGCCGTGATACCAGGCTGAACAAGCTCCGTGCAAGCCACACTACTTTTTCGCTAAGATGGTGGGGTAGCTTCATGGGCAGTATCCAATGAAGGATCTTCGTGGTGCTGTGATGGTGGGCCGTTAGCTCACTGGCTCTCCAGTTCCTCTGGTTTCGCTAATCTTTGTTCCATCATTTGCATTTGGTCTGCTTCCTCTTTCTTATTTCTCCCTCGCCTTATATAAGTGGCACTACTGTCCAGAAACCCATACTTCCACGCAATGGAGCCTGATGTGCCATGTGTTCGTCCAGGGTGTTCAAGATTCCCGAGGGTCTTTGATAGCTCGTCCTTCTCTCTGTCGGGATGGAACCTCCCTTCCTGCACTTCCTAGATTGCTTCCTGAAGCTTTTTGACGTGTATTTCAAGTTGAGCTGTCATGTAAACACATTTCCCTGTTTCTGGGTTCAAAGTTCCCCTAACCCCGAAGAACAAGGCCTTGCCCGATCAGGCTAGTTCAATGTCTCTGGTTGGACCCCTGTAGCAAGCAGGTAGTTCTCAGCCTTGTCCCACGTAGGCTATATTTGATTGTAGCCACCTGACCACGTAGGTCATTCTCAAGGTTCTTCTCCCTCTCGAGATTTTTTCAGGTGTGCTACCTCTATATGTTAGCCATGCTTGCACGATCTACCCAACCTTGCATGCCAGAGCCTGGCGATGGTCTTTATGGGGGCATCTCCACAGGCCAGTGCTAGCATAGGAACGAAATTAATGTCGGAAGGAAAAAAGAAGAGCAGTGCACTAAAAAAATACTAGATTTTCAAAGGGTTTATCTCGACGGATGAAAAATATGAAGCATATATCATCCATTCTCTCAGGTCGTCGATTATGAAGAGCATGGATGTGCCACAGAGTTTTGATTCCAAGGAGTTGGTCACAAATATCAAAAATATGTACTATGATCATACCAAGAAGCTGTGGATCAAAGACGCTAGAAAATCCTCACTTCCCCTTTGTTGCTTGGAATTGACTACCACATGCAAGCTAGAGAGCATTAACAGGGCAGGCCATGGGCATAAAACCTTCAGAATAGTTGAGGCACGGACAAGCAGTAGCTAGAGTAAACATAGTGCATCGCAAGGCATGTAGGACTACACGAATTAAGAAACGAAGTGCTGCTGATCATGATGGCAGATGGTAAGAAACAATGAATAACTTGATCATATTAATAAAGAAACAACAGAAATAATTTAAAGATCACTTAGAATTTTTGTAACAGGCTATCATTGAGGAAATGCATGACCGCCCTGCCCATAAGAGAAGGAAATATTATATTGTCGACATGATTTATGTTCTCTCCTCGGTCCATAAAGGGTAGCAGTTCATGTTTATCTCAACCAACATGGTTGTGTTAGAACCTAGATGCACACGGGAATTAGAGTCCAATATTGTGACCAGGTTATCAAATTTAAATACTTTTAAAATTAAACATAACTTACATGACTATTGTCATATTCGGTAACATGTACACTATTGTTGTGTTCCTGTTTGGTGTTCACAAACATGTCAATCGCGGGAAGCAGCTCTCCCAGGTTGAAGCTGTGTCCCAGTGTTATTCTTCCCATTGTTGTATTGAGAAGGGCGCCATATAGTCGCCAAAGAGGCGTGGGTTTTCGGACAACAGGCTCCATGGCACCAGTTTTACTGTTCACACGTGAAAAATATATCTTGAAGTTTCAAATAATTCTAGAAATAATACACAGGAACCTACGGATGTACACTTCATCTCTGTAGAAATTGACAACAGAATCACTTTGGTGTGAGCTGGGCAAGAAAAAAATCATTACTTCTAGCACATGCACTATTCATTGTAAAAATCCATTAATTTTTGTGCAGATCACACCAAGGCATATTTTATCATGAAACTTTACAGAGATATAGAATGCATCTCTATGTTCATGTGTAGTTGTTTCACTCCAGTCAAAGTTTTGTCTACCTCTCCACCTCCAGCTCTCGACTCTATCCCACCTTTATTAGCTACAAGACACAAATTTGGAGGAGAGAGTTAGTCCCGACCCTAGTTAGAGAGGACTGATATCAAAAGGTCAAACCACCCATCTTTTTCTCTTCTTTATTTGACAAAGTATTGTTTCTTTACGCCACATGTGATGTAGAATATTTTCATGTTCATCATGGATCTATAACTGTATTTCAAAGCCATCATTTGCTCACTATTTTAATATTTACAGCAAAATATATATTACTAAAATATTGTGAATGTACAAGGAAATAACAGTGATTATGACCATTAATATAGAGTTCAAATCTGTATTTTCTAACGTATAGGTACACACCATAAACCATCCTAAACTTGATATCCACATGTGTCGCGAACAGCTTCACAGACCCTAAACTTTAGACACACATCTGCAGCAAGCAGCAAGCAGCATGGATATGTATCGTCTGCTCTACTTGGGTACTTTAAAATACTCCAAACACATCTCAAAATCCCACGAATAAAAACTTGAATACTATCATAAGATAGTTTTTCGGGTACTCTTAGTACTGTAGAGGGAGAAGTACAATACCATTAACCTAATAGCTCAATTTGTATGGTACAATGGATAAATTACAATCGGCCATTTTCTTTTGCTAATCGCAGTCCAGGTCCTTGTAGCCACAACGATCGTCTACTACCCCTAGTAGTCCTAGCTCGGACGTACGAAGCTATTGCTCCTACCAAGCTATTCTTGATGACCCCATTTCCTCCTCATCGACATTCATTTCGGAGTGGACTTTCTAAACCCTGGTATATTATTTGCAAAAAGAAACATGGTGTATGTACAACCCTCGATGTGTATTATCCAGTTTCAAATCAAGATTTGTGTGCTATCTCACTATCCTCACTACATAGAAACCTCTCATTTCAGCTGCTGTCAAGCAACATAATCTATAATCTTCAGAATTTGATCTTGAACAAAACCTTTAGACTGCAATGTGCAGAAAATATTTTTGATTTTTTGGTGCATCTCATAAAATATATTAAATGAGACTTTTCTGAATAAGCCATATCAGTTTGAGTATTTATTTTGCAAGAAAACATTTCCGATTTTTTTTATATATTGTGGTTTGAATGTATTTTTGACTTGCAAAGTTAAAGTTCAGTTATTTTTTCAAGAAATAAAAATGGAAAAATTGTGCTAGATGGGGGTGGAACTACACCCGGGTTTCATATTCATCATGGATCTATAGTTATATCTAACGTTGTACTCAATCGGCGACAATTAATTTGGATTTGAGGGTGTAGCATTTTCTCTCTATCTTTGCATTTACAGCAAGAAATATTAAGAAAAAAATTGTTCAAGGAAGAAATATTACATATCTATTTTGAAGTGTACAAACAAAATACTAGTTATGCCCTAGTAATATGGATTTCCAATGTTTCTCTTCTAATATAAAACTACACATTGTGACGCATCCTAAGTTTCATATCAGAGCTTCACATAACATATGCATCTTCTCCTGTACCTGGGTATGTTTGAATACTCCTAAACTTCACTCCTAGCATATTCCAAACATCCGGAAAATATATATTACATTATGAAAATAATTGCCAAGAAAACTAAATTATCCAGATATAGTGGCAATTATCTTGGTTAGGCCTATCTATGTTCACATTCCTCATGTCATTCAGACTGTAAAGGTCATCCGTATGTCCAACATCTTCAATATGATTCTTCGTTTGTGCCACTGGTTCAAATGAGGTTCTTACTGGAAAATTAGGAAGGCTTAGGAAAGGGTTGGCGATTTGGCCCACAATCAAACATAGAGAGAATCACATGTCCTCTCTAAACAAGGACAAATTCAAGATGATCATCAGATTAAAGCTGCAATTATTTTGAGGGCATTCAAAGAAAGGACGGGTGGTTTTCAACCTACTAACATGCTCTTTCTTTTTATCCATAATTCAAGGATGTGAAGATATCTATTGCTTGGAAGGGCCTTTTAAGAAAGAGAAAATTGATATCTTTTGTGAGGCTTTCATTAAAGCATGTTGGAATGTCAATTGTGGACATTTATCATGGCGAAGTCACTCTTCGGAGTATTAATTCACCGTTGATTACTATTCTCCCAAAGAAGGACAATAAAGAAGGCGACAATGATTTTAGACACACACACACACACACACACACACACACACACACACACACACACATATATATATATATATATATATATAAGGTCGCGCTATTCGTCACCCGGGGTGAAGAATACTTATTCTTCACCCCAGCCATCCCCGTGCGCACGTCTAACCAGCCCCATGCGCCGGAGTAAGAAAACTTGCATGCAACGTAGGAGCCCCATGCGCCGGAGTAAGAAAACTTGCATGCAACGTAAGATTACAACAGTGCTCACCGTGCCCCCACCTAACCAGCTATTTGCACCGAAGTAAGGAATCCTTGCATGCAACGTAAAATTACTACATTACCAACCGCGCTTCGCGTGCATTTTGTGACACCGTAAGAAAACATGCATGAGCGATGTAAAAAAAGAAATTCCATGCTAGCCTGTGCGTGCGTGCCTCGAGTTCAGCAAATTGCTGGCCAACCTAAGAAAATTAGGAGTCCCAATGACAACAACCCATGAAGGGATATTTGCTGCTCGTGTAAGAAAATGGTAACCAGCGGAAGAAAAACAGGACTTGCGTTAAACCACAAATTGAACCAGCCAACATGAAAAAGATTGAGACCCGTTGTGAGAATTTGAGAGCTCACGTAAAAAGAATATCAGTAACACGCAGTATAATAATGAACTTTATCAACGCAATTATTTTATGTAAGATCTTCAACAAAGGTAGAAATTCTCGTATTTCTTATGTAGATGTTCCTGAACACATAATGCATTTGTACTTTAATTAAGACGACCGATGTCTTGGCATGAGTAAATGTAAGAATTCATTTTTATCATGATACTTGACAATTGTAAAAAAATCATGATGCTTTACATCAAGAAGATGGAAGAATATACAGATTCGGAAAGCAAATAACTATGATTCATCTGTTTCTTCCAAGAAAGTACTTCCACTGACCACTTGGCTTTGTTTCCATGGGCTATTAGCTATTGTGTCCAGAGAAGATGTCATACCATCAAACCACACATGAATTCACACCCAAAAAAGAAAGAAAACAATTCACACTGCAGCCACAATCTAGTGGACATCTAGCCAGATCGAGTGTTGTAGCCAGCTGAATCAAGATGGAGTCACTAAACAGGGATGCCTTAAAACTGGGACATAATGAGTTGGTATGTTTTGCTCATTTACCATCCACGACATCAAAAGCCTACAAGCGAAATAACCATGTTAAACTTAAAAATCCTAAACTGACAATGATAAGAAGGGTTGGAAACATAAGGAAAGCAAGATCACATTATAAGTTTACCAACTACATTAATGGTATAGTCCACACAAAAAAACTACATTAACAGAAATGTATTTCTGAGTCACATTAGACAAGGTAGCGATTCAATCAGCTCTAGAACAAATGTGTTAAGTATGAAAGTATTTTTCATAGTATTTGCATGTGCTACATTCTAATTTTTCTAGTGCAGGTGGCTCACTTCCCACCAAGACTAAATAGTAAGATAGATACTAAATATTCAGATCTAAATTTGTAGAGTGAGTAGCATGCCACAATAGGACATATAGAGTACATTAAATCTCAAGTATTTATGCTCGTTTCAAGAGTATGCCAAAACATAAGTTAAATCTTGGTAGTGAGTGAAGCAGACTATTGGAAAGTACAAATTCAATAAATAGGATTCTTCTGCTTTTACATGGTTGGCATGAATTATATCTTCGTAGTGACTACTGCATCACATACTAAGAATAAAAAACTCAAAAATTCCATGTTGGATTTACCTTGACTGCTCAAATATGATGAGGGAACTTGGATTTTCAAAAAGAATTGCAAGTGAACTATAAAACACTAACATCGTTTAGCTCACAAAAACATAGATGAAAAACACTACACAACCTATACTATGAAAAGGTTAGGTGGATTCAGCATTTAGCTCACCTTGGGCCATACGAGGCTACAGTTTTGAGACAGGCCGTCAAAACGCAGGCTGGGACTGCACCATATGATCATTTTAAGAAGTATTTCTTTCTTATGAAGGCAGACAATCTTTAGGCCACAATTCATTTTACTATGCAGTAATAATAAAATCTAACTAGATAAAAGTATATTTCGCCATTTCAGGTTCTGGCACCTGCAAAGGTTAATGTAATTGAATGGCTATCTTAATAGCTAAAAAACTAAAATACAACAATCAATGAGCGACTCAATGTAACATCACATTCATTCAGGATATAAGCATGCTTGTACAGAGATAACCAGATAGCTCCTCAAACCAAGTAGAACATCACATAGTAGCCAGCCAATTGATTGTACTATATCTATAAGATAGTAGCCCTGAAACATCAATTCAGCTCTAAATTTTGCTCCAATTCTTAACAAAGTTATGTAAAGAGAATATTAAAAAAATGGAATTGTTGACAAGAAGATTATTTCCTTGACAACACCTAATTTCCTGGCAGAGAAATATCAAAAGAAAACACCATATGTGCACGTAATCTGACATATATCCAGCAGCCAATGTTTAATTTCTAGTTTAGTTAGATACTGAATGTAAGGTGAAACGTCCCATTATACAAGAGGATTAATGAACCAGGCAAATTAAAGAAGAAGAAAAGAAATTTCTCAAAATGCTTCTGAATAGTTTTTTTAGACTATCCTTGCTCAACAACTAAACACTGATGTTGACTTATTTAGTGAAGCTTGTAGCTTCTTTTTCAAGTGTATCTCTTCAGCAACTGAGCTCTTTTTCCTGCAGGCCATGATTATTTGTAACAAAACACGGGAGGGCTGCCCTTCCAACAATAGAAAAACATTATATCATACAAAAACTTGCCAAGAGCAAGCGCAAAAGAAAAAAACACTAAGCCAATTACTCCAAGAGGAAAAACAACTACTCAAATAGTCAAACCTGTCCTCAACCAACACACCAGCTGCCTAATGGAAACAGCAGAACTGTGCATTGATCATTGCCAAACTAGAGTTAAAAGTTATTACTTGGTCAAGTAGAAAGAACAAAGAATAAGAGACTGGAAAGATTATACAATTTTTCAAGCTATCAAAAGACTTTATGTTTACAATGATCACAAATCATCAAATCAAAATGCCAAACTTCTTTAGTGTTTTCTTATTTCCCGAATACGCAGAACTCATGTTTACAATTATCACAAATCATCAAATCAAAATGCAGGAACAAACTTGTTTGTGTGAAAAAGAAAGAAACAATAAAATCACCGTGTTCTTCTTCACCAAATTCTTCCTCTTCCGTTAGGCAGATCCGTGCACAGTGTGTTAAGACGATACACATATTAGAAAACAAATATGAAGTATTACAGAGACTGAGGAAGCTAGACATAAAGGAGAGGAGCACCTCCAGCCACGGCGTCTCCTCTTATGTCTCTCTCCCCCTCTTTGACATGCCATTTAGCCCCTGCCTATCAACAACCATCGGTCCCTGGAGATATGCTTGCTATCTTGCTTGTGGACACATCCATCCGTGTTCTTCTTGCACACTGCCACTGGGAGAGTTGACAGGGTCGTAAGAGGAGGGGCTATTGTATTTCACAAAAACTAACCTGTTCCACTCAGGCACTCAGACCATACAACATTGTCAGAAAATCATTAAGTGGTATAAAACTGCTATGGTACTACATACTGTTATGTTGCACCGGTAGCTATATAGATTGAAAAGTGGCACGCCTAGGGATGGCTCTAGCGATATAATTTCTACTGCAAAATTAATGACACAATAATCCTAGTTTTTATGTGAAAATTAATGATGACACACAAGCAGCTCAAAATTGATAGGGTTCCTACAAGTACGTGAGTTATTTAGTTCCAACTCGCACATGAGGTATATCTACTTTAAATCAAAACATAGATGATAGGAAAGACAAATGCAATGTAAGCAGAAATCAATCACATCACTGTAGCCCACAAATCATTTTTTTATCTCTAGAAGGAAATGTTAGCAGCACCTCCAGAATCATTATTAAGTACATAGTAACAGACTAATGATGTTTGGAGCAGCTAATAGATACAGTAAGTATGGCCTTCAGTGATAGAGCAAAAACTTTTCTGAATAATAGATGTATATTTGCATATGGTGCATCTGATGAAACAAAAGTACAACCAAACAGTAATCTTGAAATAACAATCTGCAAGCTCTGAAAATTAGAAATGAAAATGAAAATTATTGGGGCAGGCAAGATTCTACTACATGTACGACTGCTACGAACTAGATTGGGGACTGAAGCAAATGAAAATTATTGGGGCAGGCAAGTATGGCTACATAGTAGTACATACCCATGTAACATACCTGATGA
>NC_041383.1:29455111-29458333 GCF_002162155.2 Triticum dicoccoides
TATGCTAACAATTTTGATTCATTTATTAGATAACCTTGCAAGGACATGCTTTTTAGATATAGAGAGTTTTCCAAGGGTCGCACATGAACTTTTTTCCTCTCTTTGATTGGGCAAATTATCATACCACAAGAACATAAAAAATAGTACTACTATGCACTGCCAGCTTAAATCTAACAGATGTGTACACATGCATGTTTGACTGATCATATGATAATGATAGATAATATTATAGGGAATTTGTTCTAATATGAAATTTCTCGTATAAAATGAAGTCCAAAAGAACTCTTCATTTCATATATATGCACTGCAAATCCTAACTATTATAAACACTGTTAACGTATTTTACGAGAAAAATACATATGATTTTTTATATCCAGTAAATCATTGAGAAGACAGATTAGATAACTTTGCACAGCTCATGATGCGTTTTAGACATAGGGAGATTGTCAGATCACAGTAACAGATAAAAAAGCATAGGAGTACAGTCTCATTGCAACTTAAATCAACCTTATTTGTGTGCCCTGTTTGACAAATAATTGATATGAAAATGAAAGACAATATTCTGTGAAGTTGGTTCTCATGAAATTCCTTGTGTGAAGTGGAGTGCAAAGAAATTCTTAGGAATCAAAAAAGATGTATTGCGAATTCTACAAATCAGATATTCCACACACGGGATAAATCATAAGGATTACAAATCGGGCTAAGAAACAACGGATTTAGTTGTACATATATATTATCAATATCTCCGCAGCCGCTAGATATATAACATGATGGATTGCATTCCTGCTGAGAAAAAAACATGTGGATTGGGGAAGCTATACTTTATAGGTTGAGACAAAATAGAATAGTGCATCCAGCAGAAATTCGAGACACACTATATATAGCCATGAATATAGTCATGCAAGCACTTTTGGGTCCCATCATTACTCCCTTCACTGCGTACCGAGCGTCAACCACTGGTGGAAAATGCTCCGACTGCCAATGTCCTACTGGTCCTGGAGTAGGGTAAGGGTGCCCTCTAAGAGGTTCACATGGAACACACGGGATGTGGCTGCTGCGTGACCGGCATGGTTCTCGAACCTACGAACCACTAGCAGCATCCCTGCGTCAACAGACGGCACCAGGTAGGACCTCACGTGTAAGTATAACTGACTAGCCTGAGTAGCCTCCTGCCTGGCCGCGTACACGAAATGAGGCTGCGGCTCGAGCTCCAACTTCAGCACGTCTCCGGTGAGGGACGGGACGTAGAAGCGGCCACCAAGGGAGAGGCCGCCCTCGCCATCGAACAAACGGAAGCTCGTTTGGGGCGAAGTATCGCCACTGCCACACAGCGTCGCCCGGCCTGGCGTACTTCACGACCATATGAATGGAAGACAGCGCCACGAGGAGCACCACCGTGGGAGCGAGAACAGCGTCGTCCTCACCCTCGTCGTCGTAGATGATTCCTGCGGCCTTGGTATCCCCTGTCATCTTAACGCCGTTCGCCCTAATCCAGAAGAAGGGAGTGGGCAGGTCGGCGACGGCTCCTGTCACCGGGTTGAACATGCACACCTTGTGCGTGCCCGAGGCCAAGAGCAGGCAGCCCTCAGCGCTGGCAATGACTTGACCGTGCTCCTGAGGGATCTTGACCCGGATGGAGGCGCGGGTGAGGACGTTCACGAACCTGGCTTGCTCTCCTTGGATCTGCAGCAGCTTCCAGTGGCGTGGGAAGAAACGCGGATTCATGCCCATCAGCTTCGGGTCCGTGACGGCCTCCCTCCACGGCTTGACAGTTCTCAGGCGGACCAAGTCCGTCACGTCGCTGCGCAGTAGATCTCGGCCACCTTGCATACGAGGTCGTGCGGGAGGTCGTCCCAGTTCCCCTCATCGGTCATTGGGATGATACTGCAAATCGATTCAGTGGATCTATGCTTAGCTTAAACGGAGCATAATTCGAAACCAAACACGCGTGCATACAACATATTCACGAGATGAGATCTAAGGAATTGGAATCAGCCGAATTATCAACAAGGCAAGTAGAAAATAGATCCGCAAGCAAGAACATCTAATTAATTTACGGACCTTTCATGGCCGCCGTCGTCGGCGCCGGGAATGAAGCCATAGACTGGCCGGCCAATCGCCGGTTCCATAGAGGAAACGGCGGCGGCTACAGGGAGCTGCTTGTCCCTTGGATGGCTGCGGCTAGGGTTTGGGCTGGCGATTGAAGAGGGCCTGGGATGGATTGGATTAACTTATACGGTGGCGGGCATGTAGAAATGGAAAGGAGGAATGGCGGGCAAAACGCGCTGGCCGCCATGTACAAATGGAAAGCAGGAATGTCGGGCAAAACGCGGAGACAGGGAGGTGGTACGAACAGCTAGCACACCACATTAATGTATACTTAATTTCTCGTGAGAATTAATTGCCGCGCCCTCAGCCATTGGATGCCCATCCAACGGCCTGTCCAGCTTATATGAATTATTAGGTTGAGACTAGGAGTATTGTGTCACGCGCCAGGAAAACAGATTGAAGGAGAGACAGGTCGGAGCATGCTGTACAAGTGATAGAAACTTTCTTAAACTAACATTCTATAGGTTTTCTTTCTCCCTTTGATTTCAAAATACATTATTTCTCTCGTTTGCGCACGCAAAATCAATTCTAAGATGATTTCAGTCATTTTAATGGGCAGCGAGCCCATTGAAAGGACGCTGAAACATATGCTTAAAAATTTCTATCGGACGGGCGAGCTTCAAGTAGGGGGCTCGGAATGGGCCAACTGCTTAAAATGTTTAATTGAATGAAATACGACATAATTGTTAATTCTTGAAAAGGCCCTCGGCCATTCCCGTGTCGCACCGCTTGGGCTACTCGGGGGGCATATATACTCAGCTCACCGCCGGAAGCCCCCTCTAGCGCCTCCTCTCCTCCGCTACTGTCGCGAGCCCTTGACGTTGTGGCGGTGGCTCCTGCACACCCCCCCCCCCAAAGGCGGCATGGGGAGAACTGGGTGGCTGTAGTAGTCCGATCGGCGGGTCGGCTAGTGTCACAGGATATAGTGGTGTGGGCGCGCGTACTCCGCGTCTCAGCGTGTGGGGGACGTCACCGCTACTGTTGGGCCTGCTCGCCGACGCTTGGCACTACTAGGGAAACTTATAGGTAGACGCTTACTAGTGGCGCGGGTTTATACCCCTCGATACTGCTACTTACTAGTAGCGCGTGTTTAGTAGCGCGGATTTATAACCC
>NC_041383.1:29458507-29473639 GCF_002162155.2 Triticum dicoccoides
GGGATATTCCATAGTAGTAGCGAGGGGTATAAACCCGCACTACTACTAAGTTGATAGTAGTAGCACGGGTTTATACCCCTCGCTACTACTAAGTACAAGGTAGGTGAAGTCCCCATATCCTCGGTTGAATCCCTCCTCTCTCACTCACTCACTCTCTCCCCTCTCTCCATAGGCTCTCCCATCGTGGTTCTGCCTAGGCACACCTCCTCCTCCATGGCGCCCATCTAGTCCACCTCATCGCGCCGCTGGCATGTAGGAGCTCGCCCGTCTTCCGCCTCACATCCATGCTACCACGACGGAGCACCTCAGCACCGGTGACCAGCCCCGATACGCCCTCCATCTCCTTCCTTTTTCCCTTGTTTCTCTTTTTCCCTCTCCCTCTCCCTCCTGTTTTACTCACCTCCCATGCCCATGCCTGCGCAGGTTGCCGACATGGCCAACCAGGAGCTCTCTTGCCTTGGCCGCAAAGAGAATCCTCACACCGTCATCTTGCTCTACACTGGATCTCGTCCCTCTCCAAAAGCCGTGGCCGGATCAGGTCTGCCGCTGCCTGTCCACACCTCCAGCAACCCCTGTCGTCGATGCATCGAATCATTGACACAATGCATGGGGTCAAGATTTTTTTTGGTTTTTGAAATTAATAGTAGTAGCGAGGGTCAGACACACGCTATAGATAGTTAGTAGTAGCGTGTGTGGAACCCGCATTACTACTAACACACGTATGAGTAGCGTGGGATGCACCGAGCTACTACTACCAGTTAGCTGTAGCATCGTAGTAGTAGCGCAGGCACCCGCAATACTACTAGCTGTTTAACCCACGCTACTACTAGGATTTTTCCTAGTAGTGTGGGCGTAGTGTGTGCAGGCTCTTCCCCTGATAGCGGATCTGGCTGATGTGCCTCGATTCATGCAAGGTCACGGCTTGCACACGTGTGGGTGACCTTGGGTGGCGGTGCGCTATCCTCGTCCGATGGTTACTCGGATTTGAATCAATGGGTTCAGATCCGCTCGTTGGTGGGCGGAGTGTGTCCCTGCTTGGCCGGGCTAGCAGTCGTGTGTGGTTGGTGACTTGGGTGAGAAGGTGGTGGGAGGGGTGGTGGCGCCGTGGTGTGCGGTCACATGAGTGCAAGTGTGGGGTGTAAGATCTTCTGTAGTAGCAAGGTTGGAGGATGGTGGCACATGGCGGTCCGCACTTGGAGGTGATAGCGTGGCTACAATGGCGGCATGAGGGATCATGATGGTGTTGCTAGCTGTGTGGGTGGTGGTGACATGATGAGCATGGTTGATCACCGCCAATGGCGGTTTGGCTGGATAGGTTGTGGCGATGATGTGTTTGGTGAGCTCTGGGTGAAAACCTAGCTCGACCCCAGTCAATGCCAGCCTCGGCAGTGTTGACGTGAAGTCCCTCCACCTTGCCTTGTCATCTTGGTCTCGTGCTTTCCTGGTAAAAACCCAATCTTCGTCCAAGGTCGAAACATCCCTCATTGGCGATCCTCGCATCATCCCCTTAGGGGCGATGGCTTGGAGGTCCGGCCTATCGTCAGTGGTGATGAATCCTGCAACTTTGTTAGCTTCATCATCAGCTAGGGATGGGTGCGTCCTAGGGGCCGGTGTGGAAGTCAAAGCGGCAAATCCTGAAGTGGCATGTGCTTGGCTTAGCCCCTTGGGCGGCAATTTCATCGACTAGGATAGTTAGCAGCTTCGAAGCTTGTGTAGAAGTCGGAGCGGCGGCTCTAGAGATCTCCATTGTGATGGTGCTGGTGTTGGTTGCTAGGTCAATGGAGTCATAGACTTGGTTGGTCCGCGGCCTCGCGATCAATGTGGACGTTCGAGCGATCGCTCGGAAAACCAGTGTTGGGTGGTTGGGTGTCGTCTCTTGTCACTTAGGTGGCAGTGTCGTCGGCTTGATTTGTGCGTAGCCTCAGGGGTCCTTGCTCTGGCGTGATGCCGCAACTCCAGAAAAAAAGGAGGAAGGAAAGAGGAGGGTAGGAGGAGGAAGGAAGAGCAGACAAGGTGAGGACATAAGGGAGAGAGGAAAAGAGAAGATAAGGAAGACAGAGAGAGAGAGAGAGAGGGAGGGAGAGAGAGAGAGAAAGAGAGAGAGAAGGGTAAGGCACTCGTAGCCTTTGGGTCTAAGCAAATCTAACGGCTATAATGCGTGATCCGTGGGAGCACTATGTTAGACCAATCCGAATGCAGCATTTGCAAGCCGGCTACATGGAAAAAGATAATCGGCTTATAATTGGATAAGCCGGGTGCAAAACAAAAAAACACTCAGCAAACATATTTTTTCGATTTTTCTTTTTTCTTTTTTCTTTTATTTCTCCTCTTATCTTTTTCGATAAGGGCTAAACATACACTCATCAACATGAATAGGATTTATAATTTTTTTTCATGTATTGATATTATATTTTCGTACCATTTTCACTTAATATCTGGAAATGCGCTCATTCGCTTAATATAGCAAACGAATTCCGAAAAGCGCCCAATTTTGACATGAATCATGTAATGGAGGATCTTGTGTGTAGAGAAAAAAAATCAAGGCCAACAGTAAGTAGTGGTCACATTGCCATGAAACATGATACATGTTCCCTCCTGAAACCATGTATCTTCCTCGAAGATGGTCTGGTTTCCTGTATAATCCCAAAATTTTCTTAGTAGCTGAATAATCCAAAGGAGAAGCATTGGTAAGATAGCAGTGCTTGTGCACGTTGATCACATACGGAGAATTTAGATTTTCTAGACATGACATTACTTTTACTTTCATCTTGTCTACTTTTTTGTCGTATGCGTCATTACGTAAAATGGTCTCCTTCGGTACTCCGAGCGAAATGTGAACTGGATGCGTTGACATAATCTTATATCATACCCGTAAATCTGTGTACGGATAAACCTTGTGTGCATGCAACTTCAGATAAAAGCCAAGATTGTACTTACAACTTTTATGCCAGACTACTCGGCACTGTTTATCTGCAATGCTAGTCAGAAAATTACTGACACCTTCCTATGTGATTAGTGCTGGTAAAAAAAACAGCGCGAATCTCGAAGTTCCTCAATCATACGGTGACTACGTGGGTGGCATCTATCCCCGGTGGCATGAAACTGTTTTTTTTAATTAGGTAAGTTTGCAAGGTCATGCTTTTGAGACATGGGGAGTGTGCTAAGAGTGGCACATGCACGCTTTTCATTTCTTTGATTAGGCGAGTCATCATATCAGAAGAAGAGAAAAAATAGGAGTACCATGCCATGCTAGCTTAAATCGAATAGATTTAATTATACAGACATTTGACTAATCATACGATGATAGAAAATATTCTCGGGAGTTTGATCAAATGAAATTATCGTATGAAATGAAGTCCAAACGAAATCAATTCATATGGACTGTAAATCATACAAATGGTTGTTTATAAGAAACAGTACATATGCATTAGTAGAAAACGGGCCTTTAGTTCTGGTTCGAGAGGGCCATTAGTCCCGGTTCTGGAACCGGGACAAAACAAACGGGATTAATGCCCAAAACCTTTAGTCCCGGTTGGCTTATGAACTGGGACTAAAGGAGCTCCACAGGACAAATGAATTTTTATAAGAAACAGTACATATGATTAATAATATCCGTTGTAAATGTTTGAGCAAACATATTAGATAATTATGCAAGGGCCATGCTGATTCTAACAGAAAATATAAGACTAAATTGCCCATTTATCAAAATGTAAATTCTAACTTAAATCAAACATATTATGGCCATTTGACTGAACGATCGTATGGAAATGATAGGAAATATTATGTGAAGTTGCATAAAATAAAATTTCTCGTAAGAAAGGAAGTGCAGAGGAATACATAACTAAGCTCAGACGAACGGTGAATCCTACGTACAAAACGGGACATTGCACACGCGTGGATAAATCATAAGGATTAAGTACAAATCCTGAACTAAAAAACAGTGGATTTATATAGTTGTACATATATTATAAATTTCTACCTAGATAACATAGATTGCATTACTGAAAACATAACATGGATGAGGTAGTAGCTAGGTTAAGAGTGGAAATAGAATAGTCCATCCAAGTGAAATCTTCGTGTCAAACACTCATACTCAGTTGTTTTGGTACATTCACGAAGATTCTGTTATACATGTTCCAGGAAGAAATCGATCTCAAGAAATTGATAAATAAACTAAAAGGTTTACACGATCAAACTGGAATTAATTAACAACTGAGAGCAAATTGTTCAGTAGCAGACGATAGCCATACATTCGCCAAAATCGAAATAAACATACAAAATCTCTCATCATGTGAGCACACTTTTCCCTGAGATCTAGTATAACTAGGACACTCTCAATGCGTGCCTAGCGTCAACGACCGGAGAAATATGCTCCGACTGCTGATGTCCTTATGGTCCTGCAGTCGTGTAAGGGTGCCCTCTGTGAGGTTCACCTGGAACACTGCATTGCACACGGCTAGGTAGCCAGCATGGCTCTCGAACCTACGAACCACCAGCAGCATCCCTGCGTCGACAGACGGCACCAGGTAGGACCTCAGGTTCAGGTGTAAGTGACTAACCTGACCTGTTGCCTCCTGCTGCGTGGCCGCGTACACGAAGTGAGGCTGCGGCTGGAGCTCCAACTTGAGGACGTCGCCTGAGCGGGTGGGGACGTAGAAGCTGCCGCCCAGGGAGAGGCTGCCATCGCCGTCCAACAGCGGAAGCTCGGCGCCGTCCCCCTCGTCCTGGGCGAAGAAGAACTGCCACTGCCACATGGAGTCGCCGGGCTTGGCGTAGAGGACCATGTCGGCAGAAGACGCCGCCACGAGAAGCACCACGGTGGGCGTGGAAGCTCCGCCGTCGATGTCGTAGATGATTCCTGCGGCCTTGAGGTCTTGTGAAATAAGTGTGGTGTGGAGATTGGGTAGGCTGGCGACGGCTCTGGTCACAGGGTTGCACAGGCGCAGCTTCTGCGTGACCCAGCCTGAGGGTGAGGCGAAGAGCAGGCAGCCCTCGGTGCAGGCAAGGACCTGCCCGTAGTGCCGAGGGATCTTGACCCGGATGAAGGCGCCGGTGAGGACGTTCACGAATCTGGCGTGCTCACCTTGGCCTTGGACGAGCATCCTCCAGTGCCGTGGGAAGAAGCGCGGATTCATGCCCATGAGATTAGGGGCCGTGACTGCGTCCCTCCACGGCTTGACGGTTCTCAGGCGGACGAAGTCCGTCACGTAGCAGCGCAGCAAGATCTCCACCACCTTGCGTACGAGGTCGTGCGGGAGGTCGTCCCAGTTCGCCTCATCAGTCATGGGGATGATACTGCAAAGGAGATTCAGTGGATCTACGCTTAACTTAATTTGAAACAAAACATGCATAAATATTCACGAGATGAGATCTAATGAATTGGAATCAGCCGAATTATATCAACAAGGCAACCAGAAAATCGATCCAACATCTAATTCGCGGACATTGGGATGATTCTGCAAATCGATTCAGCGGATGAGATCTAAACAAGCATGCATACAACATATTCACTAGATGAGATCTAACATACTGAAATCAGCCGATATTATATCAACAAGGCAACAAGGAAAGAGATCCACAAGCAAGAACATCCAATTAATTTACGGACCTTTCATGGCCTCTGGCGTTTTCGCCGGGAATGTTAACCTCTGGTTCCATGGTGGAGGCGGCGGCGGCTACAGGGGGCTTCTCGACCAGTCCCATGGTTGGTGGCGCCTAGGGTTTAGGGCTGGCGGCTTGGAGATGGCCGGGGTGGATGGGATCAACTTATACGGTGGCGCCCATGTAGAAATGGAAAGGAGGAATGAGCCAAAACGCGGAGAAGCGAAGGTGGTACGAACAGCTAGCACACCACATGATGTGAATTAATTTCTCGTGACAATTTCTTTGCCCTCAACCGTTTGATGCCCATCCTATGGCCTGCCAAGCTTCTACTGATGATTCGCTGAAGACTAGGAGTATCTGTCACGCGCCAGGAAAACCGATCCAAGCAGATACAGGTCGCAGCATGCTGTACCACTGATAGAAGCTTTCCTAAAGTAAAAATCTATAGGTTTCCTTTCTCATTTTGATTTAAGAATACATTATTTCTCTCTTTTGCGCGCGCAAAATCAGTTCTAGGACGATTTTAGATGCATTTCAATGGGCAGCGAGCCCATTGAATGAACACTATAAAAAACGTATGTTTTGAGAATTTCTATCTGCGACCGCTTGGAAAAAGCGGGTAGCCAATATATTTGATCATTGTTGGACGGTATTTCAAATAGTTTAAAAACGCTAATAAGGGTGGGAGCGTATGCCTTACTTTGGTCGCTTCGACTATGTAGAAATGATTTGATTTTTAGTGACAATAATGTTTCTCCTTTGCAGGTTATTTTCCGTTGTACACACTCGCTTCGTACATGGTTTACGCTACAACGACCACAGACCAACCGCTATGCAAGGCGGTATATACGCGGTTGGAGCAGACAACTCCAGAGGTTTTTTTTTAACATGGATGGCACCATCTCAGGGTCGATCCACTTCCGGTTTCGACATAGGCATAGTGTCGCTCTATAGAAGTCTACAATGATTGATTTATCGGTTTTGTTACATTTTCTATTGTCAGACTTTTGATGTTTGGCTATGTGTGTCCTAATTATGCGGAGGATGGATGCTACTTATAATATTTTATATCCGCTTGACGCTACATTTGACAAAATAAACTCATTCTATATAAAGAAAAAATAATTTCTATCTAAGAGTCCTGCTGCAAGAAAGCTCCGGACGAAGTTTTTCTTCACTTGGCCCGTGAATGTAGCTAACTGTTTGAAATGTTGATTTGCTTAATTCCCTGGGGCATAAAGCTGAGCTTCAGACAGCTAAGGAGGGTTTTTTTCCAACATGGATGGCACCACCTCAGGATCGACCCACTTCCGCTTTCGACGTAGGCATAGTGTCGCTCTATATATAGGAGTCTACAATGATCGATTTATCAATTTTGTTACATTTTTTATTGTCAGACTTTTGATGTTTGGCTATGTCACTAGTAGAAAAAGGGCCTATTGTCCCGGTTGATAAGGGCCTTTAGTCCGGGTCGTTGAACCGGGACTAAAGGGTCGGTACTAATGCCTCCCCCCTTTAGTCCCGGTTCAATCCAGAACCGGGACTAAAGGCCGCGGCCACGTGGAGCTCCACCTTTAGTCCCGGTTGGTAACACCAACCGGAACTAAAGGAAATTTTATGAAAAAAAAATTGAAATTTTTTTTGAAATTTTTTTATTTTCAAATTTCTGAATTATTTTAACCTCTAATCTGTAATCAGCACCCCTCATCACTGCTCAATTTATCCTCTAATCTCTAATCACTCTCATCATTCCAAATCATCTAACTTCCCGAACGATCACCCATCCTCCCACTCCCCCAGCCTGAGCATGCTTAACTTCCGGATTCTATTCTCCCTCGTTTCCAAGTCTGCACTTGTTGTTTTCCTGACAATAGTAAGATGTCAATCCTATTAACCCTCAGGAATTTTGCTTGAGCATGAAGTGACACATTTCACTGTTTGAGTTTCAAACTATTTGTTTTAAAAAACAATAATTATTTAGAAAACAATAGTTATTTTGAATAATTGGTTTGACCATTGTTTGATCATAGTTTGACCATAGTTTGACCACAGTTTGACCAGATTTGACCAAAATTCAAAATAACTGAACAAATTATTTAGTAACACTAATATTCTAGAATAATTGGTTTGACCATAGTTTGACCATAGTTTGACCATAGTTTGACCAGATTTGACCAAAATTCAAAATAACTGAACAAATTATTTACTAACACTAATATTCTAGAATAATTAGTTTGACCATTGTTTGACCATTGTTTGACCATAGTTTGAAATATTTTCCTTTTTTTCCACTCTAGATCTTAAAAGCCCCGTAACTTTTTTTCTGTTAGGTTTTTGAGGATTTTGAAAATGTTTAACGGGGTTCCCATATCCGTAATTTGGATGTAACTTTTAAAGTAGATGATTTTTCATATAAAAAACTTTTTCATCCGAGTTAGTATGCAAAAGTTATGCCCATATTTACAAATTCCAGAGAGATTTTGCAAATAAAGTCGAAATTAATATTTGCAAATATTCCCAACAACTAGACCACATATCACATGGGAAACTTATTTTCTTTTATTTTTTTGACATTTCCATCATTTTCTTTTATTTTTTTTAAACTGAAAAGGCGATCCAAGGGGGGTAGAGTTTGAAAATGGGACCTTTAGTACCGGTTCGTGGCACGAACCGGGACTAAAGGTCTCAACCCCATTAGCACCGGTTCGTGCCCCAAACCGGGACTAAAGTTCTAATCTTTAGTCCCGGTTTGAGGCATGAACCGGGACTAATGTGCATCGCACCCTTTAGTCCCGGTTTGAGGCACAAACCGGGACTAAAGGGCACAGGTGAACCGGGACTAATGCCTTAGCCGCACGAACCGGGATAAATGCTCACATTAGTCCCGGTTCGTGATTGAACCGGGACTAATGTGAATATTGGCCCGGAACCATAGCCCTGTTTTCTACTAGTGTGTGTGTCCTAATTATGCAGTGGCCGGATGTTACTTGTAATACTTTATATCGGCTTGATGCTACATTTGAGATAATAAACTTATTCTTTATAAAGAAAAAATAATTTTTATCTAAGAGTCCAGCTGCAAGAAAGCTCTGGACGAAGGTTTTCTTCACATGGCCCCTGAATATAGCAAACTGTTTGCAATGTTGATTTGTTAATTCCTTGGGCCATAAAGCTGAGCTTTAGACAGCTACGGAGGTTCTTATTGCAACATGGCTGGCACCGCCCCAGGATCGATCCACTTCGGCTTTCGACATAGGCATAGTGTTGCTCTATAGGAGTCTACAATGATCGATTTATCGGTTTTGTTGCATTTTCTATTGTCAGACTTTTGATGTTTGGCTATGTGTGTCGTAATTATGCAGAGGCTAGATGTTACTTATAATATTTTATATCCACTTGGCGCTACATTTGAGATAATAAACTCGTTCTTTATAAATGAAAAATAATTTCTATCTAAGAGTCCAGCAGCAAGAAAGCTCCGGACGAAGGTTTTCTTCACATGGCCCCTGAATGTAGCTGAGTGTTTGAAATGTTGATTTGCATAATTCCCTGGGGAATGAAGCTGACACTAGTAGAAAAAGGGGCAAATCTGAGACACATTAGTGCCGGTTTGATTTTGAGCCGGCACTAATATGTCCATTAGTGCCGGTTCCAACGGCTAGCCGACCGTTCTCATTAGTACCGCTTCGTGGCGAACCTTTAGCACCGGTTCTTGCCACGAACCGGTACTAAAGAGAGTGGTGGCAGGATGTTGTCAGTCTGGGGCCCGTCCAGCACCTTTAGTACCGGTTCGTGGCACGAACCGGTACTAAAGGTCGACGTACATAAACCCTTCATCCACCCGAGCCACTCCGTTCTTCCCCTTTCCCCTCACTTCCTCTGTTCTTCCCCTCTCTTCCTCGAACTCCTCACAAATTTTGCCCAAAATTTGTCAAGATTTGAAGGGCCCCATCCATTCAAATGATCACAAAGGTTAGCAACTTTGTCCTTTCAACTCTCATTGCTAGATTAGGTCTTGCAATGCTTTGTATAGTGATTAATTTGGGAGGAATTATATTTGCTAGTATTTGATTTATATGCAATTTGAGGTCAAAATAACACTTAGTTTGCATATGTAGGTGTGGTTTACTTAGTGCCTTCTAAATCTCTGTCGTAACCACCGTCGATCGCCCGCACCGTCCCGTCGCCGGCACCACCTTGTGGTGAGGCTCTTGTTCATGAATGTTTTACATTACCAAATTGATGTTTGTGTGATTTGGATATATAGTTACTCGTGTAATTATCTTACCCGTACGTTGTTTGTTATACATAGTGCCATGGTTTTGATATCCGTCCCCGTCGGCCCTCGTCCTTATTATGATTCGGATGTGGTATATTCTCTTTTAAAACTAGTTGTTGCATTTCGTGTTTATGAAAAATTATGCCCGTCAAGTTGACATAGATATTTTTATCTAGGAGGTATGTGAACCGGAAATTCCAACCGACCCTATTGTAGAGAGGTTAAATTTAGTTGAAAGAGAAAATGAGTATTTGAAAGAAAAATTGAAAAGAATTGAGGGGGAGAAGATGGAATTGGAGTTGCATGTTGCCGATGTCGTCGATGATCACAAGATCAAGATGGAGAAAATGAGGTTGAAGATTAGAAAGATTAGAAAATATGCCATTGATAGTGTGGCTTGGTATCATTATGCTGTTGGATCAATTGTTACCTTAGTTGCGATCTTGATCGCATTTGTTGTTGCATTTAAATTCTTTAGCTAGAGAGTTATTTGTATGTTGCATTTAATTAAGTGTTGTATATGAACTTTATGTATGAACTTGTATTAATTTGGTCTATTCGGTGTTGTGTAATGAAGATGAGCCAACAATGGATGTATGATGACCGATGCTCTCCCGAGTTCATTAATGGTGTGCATACTTTTCTGCTTGCCGCTGAGGCAAACAGGCGGGCGGATGGTTTTATGCCTTGTCCATGTGCTGGCTGTATGAATGGTCACAGTTACTCTACATCAAGAACCATTCACGTCCACCTATTTGAGTCCGGTTTCATGCCCCACTATAATGTTTGGACCAAGCACGGAGAAATAGGGGTTATGATGGAAGACAATGAAGAAGAAGAGGACGACGACGGCTATCCTGGCCATGGGTTCCCTGAATACGATGATACAACAATGGGGGAAGAAACTGAGCCGGCAATTCGGGAAGAAGCTAAAGAAGATGCATCAAATGAGCCCGCTGATGATCTAGGTCGGGCCATTGCCGATGCAAAGAGAAAATGCGCAAGTGATCTGGAGAGGACGAAGTTGCAGCGCATGTTAGAGGATCACAAGAAATTGTTGTACCCGAATTGCGAAACTGACAAAAAAAAGTTGGGCACAACACTTGAATTGCTTCAATGGAAGGCAGAGAATGGTGTATCTGACAAGGGATTTCGAAAGTTGCTGGTAATGATAAAGAATATGCTTCCAAAGGACAACGAATTGCCCCAGAGTACGTATGAAGCAAAGAAGGTTGTCTGCCCTCTAGGATTAGAGGTGAAGAAGATACATGCATGCCCTAATGACCGCATCCTCTACCGCGGTGAGTATGAGGATTTGAACGCTTGCCCGGGATGCGGTGCATTACGTTATAAGATCAGTCGCGATGACCCTAGTGATGTCGAGGGCGAGCGCCCCAGGAAGAAGACTCCTGCCAAGGTGATGTGGTATGCTCCTATAATACCACGGTTGAAACGTTTGTTCCAAAACAAAGAGCATGCGAAGGCGATGCGGTGGCACGCAGAAGACCGTAAGAAAGACGGAAAGTTGAGAGTACCCGCTGACGGTTCGCAATGGAGAAAAATCGAGAGAAAGTACTGGGAGGAGTTTGCAGGTGACCCAAGGAACGTATTGTTTGGTCTAAGTGCATATGGCATTAATCCTTTTGGGGAGCAGAGCAGCAACCATAGCACGTGGCCTGTGACTCTATTTGTATAACCTTCCTCCTTGATTGTGCATGAAGCGGAAGTTCATTATGATGCCAGTGCTCATCCAAGGCCCTAAGCAACCCGGCAACGACATTGATGTGTACCTAAGGCCATTAGTTGATGAACTATTACAGCTGTGGAATGGAACAGGTGTATGTGTGTGGGATGAGAACGGACAGGAAGAATTTGACCTAAAGGCGTTGCTGTTCGTGACCATCAATGATTGGCCTGCTCTCAGTAACCTTTCAGGACAGACAAACAAGGGATACCGCAGATGCACGCACTGTTAGGATGATACCGACAATATGTATTTGGATAGTTGTAGGAAGAATGTGTACCTGGGACATCGTCAATTTCTTCCGACAAGGCATCCCGTAAGAAAGAAAAGCAAGCATTTCGAAGGTGAGGCGGATCACCGGACGAAGCCTCGCCACCATACTGGTGCTGATGTACATGATATGGTCAAGGATTTGAAGGTAATCTTTCAAAAGGGTCCTGGCGGACAACCTGTTCCGAAGGACGCTGACGGACGCGCACCCATGTGGAAGAAGAAATCTATATTTTGGGACCTGCCATATTGGAAAGACCTAGAGGTCCGCTCCGCAGTCGACGTGATGCACGTGACGAAGAATCTTTGCGTGACCCTGCTTGGCTTTTTGGGCGTGTATGGAAAGACAAAAGATACACCAGAGGCACGGGGGGACCAGCAACTTATGCACGGAAAAGACGGCATACATCAGGGTCAGGCCAGCTATGCTCTTACCAAAAAAGAGAAGGAAATCTTCTTTGAATGCCTGCTCAGCATGAAGGTACCGTCTGGCTTCTCGTCGAATATAAAGGGAATAATAAATATGGCAGAGAAAAAGTTCCAGAACCTAAAGTCTCATGACTGCCACATGATTATGACGCAACTCCTTCCGGTTGCATTGAGGGGGCTTCTACCGGAAAACGTTCGATTGGCCATTGCGAAGCTATGTGCATTCCTCAATGCAATCTCTCATAAGGTAATCGATTCAGAAATCATACCAAGGTTACAGAATGATTTGGTGCAATGTCTTGTGAGTTTCGAGTTGGTGTTCCCACCATCCTTCTTCAACATCATGACGCACGTCCTAGTTCACCTTTGCGAAGAGATTAACGTTTTGGGTCCTGTATTTCTACACAATATGTTCCCCTTTGAGAGGTTCATGGGAGTCTTGAAGAAATATGTTCATAACCGTGCTAGGCCAGAAGGAAGCATCTCGAAGGGCCATGAAAATGAGGAGGTCATTGAGTTCTGTATTGACTTTATTACTGACCTTAAGCCGATTGGTGTTCTTGAATCACGACATAAGGCCATACTGGATGGAAAAGGCACGCTAGGAGGGCATCAAATAATATGTATGGACGGGTATTCTCTCACTGAAGCACACTACACAGTTCTACAGAATTCCACCTTGGTGGCTCCATATATGGAGGAACACAAGAATTTTCTACACTCCAAACACCCGAAGAAGTCTGGCGACTGGATTACACACGAACAAATGAGGACTTTCGCCGGTTGGTTGCAGAAACGTGCCCTGAATGATGGCGATATTCAAAATGACCTGTACTCGCTGTCCCAGTAACCATCTTCGAATATATTGACTTTCAAAGGGTACCAGATAAATGGGAATACATTTTACACGATCGCCTAAGATAAGAAGAGCACCAACCAAAACAGTGGTGTCCGCTTTGATGCAACAACTAACACGGGAAAGGAAACATATTATGGTTACATAGAGGACATATGGGAACTTAACTATGGAGGTGATTTGAAGGTTCCTTTGTTTCGGTGCAAATGGGTCAATATGATACGAGGCGGGGTAACTGAAGACCCGCAGTACGGAATGACAACAGTGGATCTCAACAATCTTGCATATGCAGACGAACCATTCGTCCTAGCCAATGATGTGGCGCGGTGTTTTTAAGTGATAGACATATCTACCAGGCCAAGAAAAAGAAAAGATAAGGAAGCGAATTGATCATACGACGAGCCAAAGCGCCACATAGTTCTTTCAGGAAAAAGAAACATCGTGGGAGTGGATGACAAGACAGACATGTTAGAAGATTATGAAAAGTTTGATGAAATTGCTCCATTCACAGGGAATATTGACCCGAGCATCCAGTTAAATGATGAAGATATTCCATGGCTATGGCGCAAAGGGACACACGCGAAGAAAAAGTTTCACCCCCAAAGATCTGGGATGTGATCGGCTTCACTATCATCACTTTCTTCTGTGTTTCACACCCAGGAGGGAATCTCTGTAATAGTTAGGGTAGTTATGTGTTTTGGCATTTGAAACACGAAGAAATTTTATGTGCAAACAAATTCTTTTCATGCATTTACTGATTTTTTTTCCAGCTAAATGACCCTGAAATTGAAAAGCATTTCAAATGAACTCAGAAAAGGTTGAAAGTTGGCATGGTATCATAGTTTCATCCAAATAGCATGTGCAAAAAAGTAGAGAGGGTTACGGCAAAAACTGGATGCACTTCGTGTACAAAATGGACAATCTCTTTCGAAGTATCAGGGTTTCCAAGGAAAACTCATCTGTTACAAAGGAATTTCATTTTTTAAATAACATAGGCATTACTAAATTGAATATAATGATAAAACACACTAATATTAAACATAAGAAAAAAGAATAACTGAAAAATCTTTTTTCAAAGTTAAGTTATTCACAAACTAGTGATTCACACAAATTTCAAATAATTCAAAATTTAAAGTATTCAAATTTGAAAACTACCGGCACTAACAGAAAGTTTGTAACTTTTTGTACCTAAAGGTAACATATTCACAAAGAAACTCTAAATACAGCAAAAAACAACTCAAAAATAAATAAAACAAAAATAAATAAAGCAAAAAAAATTAAGAAAATGAAAAGCCCGCCTACTGGGCCAAAGCGGCATGCATACGACTAGAAACCCAACCTTTTGTTGGGCCAGGATGCAGGCCCGCAAAGGCCCAGTAGGCCCACAGGGCAGTAGAGAACAGGTAGGCCCAGTAGGCCTGCTTAGGAGAGGAGCTCGAGAGAGCTACCGCACTGGGGCTTATAAACCAGTGTGGTAGCCCCTCGGCTAGCGAGGTGGGATTAAACTTGCGCACTGCCTGGAGCAAGCGCACCCCCTTTAGTACCGGGTCGTGGCCCCAACCGGTACTAAAGGGGGGCCTTTAGTACCGGTTGTAGCCACCACCTGGTACTAAAGGGGGTGCGCTTCCCGCCGCTTGGCCTGGCCAAAACAGACCTTTAGTACCGGGTGGTGGCTCCAACTAGTACTAAAGGTCCATCCTATATATACAAGAGTTGGAAAAATTTCACTTTCCCTCTCTGTTTTTCCCTCCGTCGCGCCGCCCTGTCCCGATCGACGCCGTCCCCGTCGACGTCGCCGACCCCAGCCGTCCCTGCCCCTCGTCGCCGCCCCCGTCGACGTCGCCGCCCCGGCAGTCCCCGTCCCCGTCGTCCTCGTCGTCCCCGTCGCCCCGCCCCGGCCGCCCAACCCGTCGCCGCGCCCCGCCCCGTCGTCACCGCCCTGCCTCGTTG
>NC_041383.1:29474043-29479441 GCF_002162155.2 Triticum dicoccoides
TGTTGCCCCATCATCACCGCCCCGTTGTCGCCTCGCCGGTGAGCTCGCCCCGGCCGCCATGTCCACACACACACACACACACACACACACACACACACACACACTACACACACACACATTAGTTTGTTTTTATAAATTTTTCTATTTTTTAGTTATAGAAATGTTAGAAATTATTCTGTTTTTTAGTTATAGAAATATTAAAAATGTTAGTTATATAGAAATGTTATAAATTTTTTCTGTTTTTTAGTTATAGAAATACTTATAGAAATGTTAGCAATTTTTCTGTTTTTTAGTTATAAATATTAGAGTTGTTATAGAAATGTTAGTTGTATAATCAGGAAATTTTAGAATTAGTTTTAATTAGATGAATTAGATTTATGTCAAATTGTTAGAATTTGCATATATATAGAATTTTAGTTATCACAATCCAATCATTTAAAAAAATTAATTTTTGTGAGCATATAGTATTTGTTCTCGACGATATGCCCGGCCCGCATCCTCGCCGTCGACCCGTTCGCGACGACGTCCTGCTTCAGAGGACCCATGTCCGGGACTGGGCTCCGCCGGGCTGGCACTAGGAGGTGCTACCTGGAGGGGGGCGCCGCTTGGTGAGGAACCCGACCTCGGGTCCCGGCGTCGACCCTGATGTCCTTTGGTGGCGTTCGCATGGGCCACATTCGGTGCAGAGGGAGCCGCCGCCGCCGGAGGTGGTGCGTCGCCGTGTCAGGGAGGAGGACGAGCACGTCCATTGCTACATGGCTGCTATGGACGTCAGGTTCTCCAATACTTGGCAGGTTTTTTGCGCAGATGACTGGAGATATGATCCTGTGACGGTTCCTTCTCTTTGGGTGTCCACCGCCCGTGCCCCAGGGACCGCGAGTGGCCTAGATTCTTCTGTAGTACTCGATCTTTATTAGGTACCTAGCCAGTGATGTATTCGGTATATAATATTCAAGACGATGTATTCGAGATTATATATATTAAGACGATGATGTATTCGAGATTATATATTCGAGACGATGTATTCGAGATTCATTTTTTCCTTATTGATTGCATCCATGCATTGTAATTTGAATACTAAATTGTTTTATATTTCTTCTGTATTAGTAAAGTAAAAGCTATGGCGGACAATACCGGCAGAGAGAGAGAAGAGGAATTGTTTGACATCATACGCAGCCCTCGCAGGCTCGATGATCTGAATGAAGCAGATGATGGCTCCCAATATCTGAACAATACCAGAGGGGGTGATGAAAATATATTCGATCTCGACAACCGAGCTGATGAAGTCATGAACTATGATTATGATTATGATGACACAGACAATGTTTGTGATGACACAAACAATGCTGATCTTCAAATAACAAAGACTACCGGCGAGGTATATTTATATAAGCATGCATCATGGTGATCCTCACATGTTTTTTTATTGAAGATATATTAACGAATCGTTCTTTCTTCTTTCAGCCCTCCAGATCGAGCAAATCTGCTTCTACAGATAGCAAGACAAGGCGAGGCCCGGGCAGATTGTTAAAGGATGGCGTAAAGTACCACATCGAATCCACCAAACTTAGTGGCGAACCCCTCACGCCTAAGAACTTTGCAGACAAGTGGACTCGTCAGTGCGGAGTTCTTGTGAAGGACAAACTCCCAATCTCCATTCAAGAATGGAAAGAGCCAAAGACTAAGTGTCCAGGTGTTACTTGGGTCGACGACAGAGCCAAAAAAGACCTTTTGAAATCTCTAATGGGACATTTCACCCTACCAGATCATTTCACTGAAGCAGATGTGGAGAAAGTCAAGGCCGCTGGTCTTAAGAAGATGGCAATTGCATTCAACACCCACAAGAAAGCTGTATGAGCCAACTACCTCGCTGCAGAAAGGAAGACTCAAGATTTCACGGGAACACTAGAGAAGCAAAGAGAACACTGGGACGATTTTGTGACCTTCAAGGGTTCAGAATGATATAAGGAACGGTCCATGAAAAACAAGGCAAATGCTGCAAAAAAGATGCAGTTCCATAGGCTGGGTCCAGGTGGCTACGTGGTGGGATTGCCTAAGTGGGATAAGTATGAGCAAGAGATGGAGGATGCAGGGGTCACTCCGGTTACTAGGAACTGGCCCCCCAGGTGCAGAACTTGGTTCTATGCGCATGGGGGGGCGTTGAACCCGAAGACAGGCGAAGTTTCGCGGAAGGCAAATCTAAAAGGAGCCGAACAAAAGATAATTGACGCAATAGAAAAAGCTCGAAGGGGGGTGTTCACGCCCAACAGAGAGAACGACGAGCTTACGCGCGCCCTGGGAAATCCTGAACACCCGGGAAGAACACGAGGCAAGGGCGTTATTTCCTGGTATGAGGGCTTTTCAGAATGGAATGATGACTACAGGACCCGTGCAAGAAGGAAGATGGAGGAGGAGAAGAAAAGGAAGCTGGAGGAGGAGCAGAGGAAGCGGGACGCAGAACGCCTTCAAGGCCTAGAAGCAAGGCACGCGGACCTGGCACTCAAATTCCAGTAGCAGCAGCAGCAGATCGACTCACTTAGCCAGGAAAGGGGGTCTCAGCAGCGGCAACAGCAAGCGGATGATCGTCCAACATTGGATAGCACCGTCCCATCCATGCCGAGAAGCAGCGTTGGTTCTGCCCCGGGCGACACACTGCTGGATACATACCCTGTGGATGACATCATAGATAACACTAAGTGTGAGCTACACTCCAAAATGAAGAACATATCCATGAAGGTGGCGGACGGTGTTGCTTTTCCAATTACCCCCGAAGCAACCTACCATTGCATCCCGATTCCAGAGGGTTATGCTCGTGCCATGGTTGATGAAGTGGTGGACCCATATTCGGGGCTACAGCTTGACATTCATGGAGGTGAAGACAAGCGCACACTAGGAGAGGCCATACATGTATCATCCTATGGAGAAAGGATTGCATCATCTTCAAAGTCCACCGACACTGCGTCGTCTGTCGACTCCTCCTCGAAGTCCGCCACCGAGTCAACAGACTCCCGCTCCTCCAAGTCCACGAACGCGTGAGCCGACTCCTCCTCGAAGTTCTCCACCTCCTCCAAGTCCCTGAACACGTGAGCTGACTCCTCCGGTTTCAAATCCGGCACAGCGTCATGCAACTTCTCCGGTTTCAAGTCCGGCACCGTGTCAGGCCACACCTCCTGCTTCAAGTCCGGCACATCGTCAGGCCACTTCTCCTGGTCCAACTCAGCCACGTTAGCCGTCTCCGTCGTCTCAGCAATCGCAGAAGAGACACGCCGCAGCTATGGTGCGTAGCGGTACGTGTCGAGGTAGTTCAGGAAGTACAGGCGGAGACAAGCGATATAAATATGGTCCAAGCCTCGCTCCTCTTCCTCAGAGGCCTTACGACATGACTAAGGAGCAAAACGCGGCCATAGTGCAGGCCTAAGTGGACGCCCATTTTGGACCGAAACCGGCACCGCCGCCAAAGGAGAAAGTGCCTAAGAAAGTAATTGACCACTTAATTCGTATGGCTAGAGAACCAGCTCCCAAGCCTGTTGACTCGGACTATAGCGCCAAATCAGGAAACTACATCAAGAACGGCTAAAGAAGGAAGCAAGCTCGAGCTTGAGCCAACAAGCAGCGGGCAAAAAATGCAGGAAAATCGTTCCCCAGATGGGAGAACAGGCGGCGCAACCGATCCCCCCGCTTGTTGTGCCAACAACACATGAGAGGAGGCCGCGCGCCCAATATTATTGTGGGTAAACCGTTAAAGTTCCCCATCTAGGCGATGTGGTAATAACGGAGGAGCATATAATGCAGGCTGAAATGCTCAAGATCTCTGTTGGACAACTCCTCGAAATTGAGCCCATGTCTCCGCTTAGAGAGGAGGAAATAAAACGGAAATATGTCCGGGGCCAACCTTTGGTCGAGCCAGACAAGGTCAAGAACCTCCCAACGAGAATGTATGAATTGCATCAATGGTACATGAAAATAACAAGATTTCCAATCAAGAGTCCCTCATGGTGAATGTCAAGAAGGAGCATTACTACCATGAGAAAGCTCTGTGCGTTGAGTTTTCAGAACTATTTCAGTTATACAATAAAGACGCACTCGACAAATCTCTCGTCAGTTGCTATTGTCTGTAAGTGATTTCTTTCTGTAATTTTTGATCAATCATTACATGTAATTATCCTCACTATATATTCTTTTCGGTGGTACTATATGTAGGATGAAGATGTATGAATTGAAAAAATCTGGACGCTATGGCATTGGGTTCATTGACCCAAATACCAGTACACATGGAATCTTGCAACTTCTCAAGCAAGTGTAGAGGAAAGCATGCTAGAGTTCTTGAAGCGCCTCAATAGCAATGAAGATATACTACTTCCTTACAACTTCCTGTGAGTTAATACAAATTCTGTTTTTGCTTATTAGCTAGCTAGATGTTAATAATTAAGTGTATACGGTTTACGATAGTTGATTAATTTTATGCATATGCCCGCTTAATTAAGACATGCAAACGTGTGCGCATGCTGTTTCCACTGGATCTTGTTAGTCATTAAAGTTGACAAAGCAACAGTTGAAGTACTCGACTCGCTACTTCAAGAAGATAAAGACTACACCATCATGAAGGGGATAGTCAACAGGTAATTTCAATCATTATTAACTATATCTCGGCCTATTATTAGTTCGTCATTTCCTGATATGAACTATTTAATAACCCCTTTATTGATTTTCTTTGCCGGCGGGCAGGGCTTGGGCAAAGTTCATCAAGGTGACTCCAGGCAAATGGCCAGAAAAGTTGTTTTGGCATCGACCAAGGGTAAGTAATTAAGTAGTACTAGCTAGCTAGCCATCTCTTTAATTCTTGTTTCAATACCATTAATTAATTATCATGCTTGATTAATCATTATCTGATTCAATTCCATTCTCGTAAAGGCCCTGAAGCAGGCGCCGGGGAATGATTTGTGTGCATTCTACGTTTGCGAGAACATTCGCATGATGGCGTCCGAAAGGAGTATATCTCAAAGACAAGACTGGGTACGTTGTCAGAACTCTATTCACACCATTATCGATATCTTGTAACACAACTAATACACATGCATATTGATCTCCTTCTTAACAGTTCAGAGAGGTGTGGGATAAGCTCCTACCAGCGGACCGCATACTAGCACTTCAAGAGGAAATAGCCGGATTTTTGCTTGACCAGGTTATAGATCCCAAAGGAGAATACTATTACCCGCTACCGCCCCCATGAACCACTTGTCATCGTGCTCCGAAGGCACCAAGGCAACATGTAGGAGAAATTGTATATGTATATACATGTGTATGTGTGAATAGTTAATGGTGTTGGCTGTGAGACATTCGATGATATATATATATATATATATATATATATATATATATATATATATATATATATATA
>NC_041383.1:29479451-29491643 GCF_002162155.2 Triticum dicoccoides
TGCGGTTCTACGTACGAGAAAATCTATTTATATATATGCATAACGTGTACAATTTGTAGTATCGTGAAATACCAGCAAACAAATAAGAATTAAACGAAAAATAAAGCCAAATTGAAAACACGAAGTTAAAGCAAAATTTAAAAACAAACAAACATTTAGTACCGGTTTGTGAACCGGTACTAATGTCCTACACGCACCCGGGCCTAGCTCGTGCCACGTGGAGGCTCTTTAGCGCCGGTTCCTGACGAACCGGTACTAAAGGGGGACCTTTAATCCCTACTCTTTAGTGCCGGTTTACGAACTGACACTAAAGGCCGTCACGAACCGGCACTGAAGGCCGGTTCTGCACTAGTGTGAGCTCTAAGCTTGACGAGCAATTCATGTAAACATCGAGCTTTTTCCCAAGAAAATGTAAATAAAGTGAAGAGTTAGATTTTAAAAGGTTATATTTTTTTGAATAATGAGAATTTTATTAGCTTAAAATGAAGTACTAAGAGAATAAAAACACGATGACCACACACCCAGCCTCTCCAGAGATATGATGCACAGAGCCAACACCAACACAAACAAAAAACACACCAGCAAATAGCAAAACCATATAATACAAAATATATGCATGGGTGAGAAAAATAAATAAAGATAAAACATTTAGTCCCGGTTGGCTTATGAACTGGGACTAAAGGAGCTCCACAGGACAAATGAATTTTTATAAGAAACAGTACATATGATTAATAATATCCGTTGTAAATGTTTGAGCAAACATATTAGATAATTATGCAAGGGCCATGCTGATTCTAACAGAAAATATAAGACTAAATTGCCCATTTATCAAAATGTAAATTCTAACTTAAATCAAACATATTATGGCCATTTGACTGAACGATCGTATGGAAATGATAGGAAATATTATGTGAAGTTGCATAAAATAAAATTTCTCGTAAGAAAGGAAGTGCAGAGGAATACATAACTAAGCTCAGACGAACGGTGAATCCTACGTACAAAACGGGACATTGCACACGCGTGGATAAATCATAAGGATTAAGTACAAATCCTGAACTAAAAAACAGTGGATTTATATAGTTGTACATATATTATAAATTTCTACCTAGATAACATAGATTGCATTACTGAAAACATAACATGGATGAGGTAGTAGCTAGGTTAAGAGTGGAAATAGAATAGTCCATCCAAGTGAAATCTTCGTGTCAAACACTCATACTCAGTTGTTTTGGTACATTCACGAAGATTCTGTTATACATGTTCCAGGAAGAAATCGATCTCAAGAAATTGATAAATAAACTAAAAGGTTTACACGATCAAACTGGAATTAATTAACAACTGAGAGCAAATTGTTCAGTAGCAGACGATAGCCATACATTCGCCAAAATCGAAATAAACATACAAAATCTCTCATCAGGTGAGCACACTTTTCCCTGAGATCTAGTATAACTAGGACACTCTCAATGCGTGCCTAGCGTCAACGACCGGAGAAATATGCTCCGACTGCTGATGTCCTTATGGTCCTGCAGTCGTGTAAGGGTGCCCTCTGTGAGGTTCACCTGGAACACTGCATTGCACACGGCTAGGTAGCCAGCATGGCTCTCGAACCTACGAACCACCAGCAGCATCCCTGCGTCGACAGACGGCACCAGGTAGGACCTCAGGTTCAGGTGTAAGTGACTAACCTGACCTGTTGCCTCCTGCTGCGTGGCCGCGTACACGAAGTGAGGCTGCGGCTGGAGCTCCAACTTGAGGACGTCGCCTGAGCGGGTGGGGACGTAGAAGCTGCCGCCCAGGGAGAGGCTGCCATCGCCGTCCAACAGCGGAAGCTCGGCGCCGTCCCCCTCGTCCTGGGCGAAGAAGAACTGCCACTGCCACATGGAGTCGCCGGGCTTGGCGTAGAGGACCATGTCGGCAGAAGACGCCGCCACGAGAAGCACCACGGTGGGCGTGGGAGCTCCGCCGTCGATGTCGTAGATGATTCCTGCGGCCTTGAGGTCTTGTGAAATAAGTGTGGTGTGGAGATTGGGTAGGCTGGCGACGGCTCTGGTCACAGGGTTGCACAGGCGCAGCTTCTGCGTGACCCAGCCTGAGGGTGAGGCGAAGAGCAGGCAGCCCTCGGTGCAGGCAAGGACCTGCCCGTAGTGCCGAGGGATCTTGACCCGGATGAAGGCGCCGGTGAGGACGTTCACGAATCTGGCGTGCTCACCTTGGCCTTGGACGAGCATCCTCCAGTGCCGTGGGAAGAAGCGCGGATTCATGCCCATGAGATTAGGGGCCGTGACTGCGTCCCTCCACGGCTTGACGGTTCTCAGGCGGACGAAGTCCGTCACGTAGCAGCGCAGCAAGATCTCCGCCACCTTGCGTACGAGGTCGTGCGGGAGGTCGTCCCAGTTCGCCTCATCAGTCATGGGGATGATACTGCAAAGGAGATTCAGTGGATCTACGCTTAACTTAATTTGAAACAAAATATGCATAAATATTCACGAGATGAGATCTAATGAATTGGAATCAGCCGAATTATATCAACAAGGCAACCAGAAAATCGATCCAACATCTAATTCGCGGACATTGGGATGATTCTGCAAATCGATTCAGCGGATGAGATCTAAACAAGCATGCATACAACATATTCACTAGATGAGATCTAACATACTGAAATCAGCCGATATTATATCAACAAGGCAACAAGGAAAGAGATCCACGAGCAAGAACATCCAATTAATTTACGGACCTTTCATGGCCTCTGGCGTCGTCGCCGGGAATGTTAACCTCTGGTTCCATGGTGGAGGCGGCGGCAGCTACAGGGGGCTTCTCGACCAGTCCCATGGTTGGTGGCGCCTAGGGTTTAGGGCTGGCGGCTTGGAGATGGCCGGGGTGGATGGGATCAACTTATACGGTGGCGCCCATGTAGAAATGGAAAGGAGGAACGAGCCAAAACGCGGAGAAGGGAAGGTGGTACGAACAGCTAGCACACCACATGATGTGAATTAATTTCTCATGACAATTTCTTTGCCCTCAACCGTTTGATGCCCATCCTATGGCCTGCCAAGCTTCTACTGATGATTCGCTGAAGACTAGGAGTATCTGTCACGCGCCAGGAAAACCGATCCAAGCAGATACAGGTCGCAGCATGCTGTACCACTGATAGAAGCTTTCCTAAAGTAAAAATCTATAGGTTTCCTTTCTCATTTTGATTTAAGAATACATTATTTTTCTCTTTTGCGCGCGCAAAATCAGTTCTAGGACGATTTTAGATGCATTTCAATGGGCAGCGAGCCCATTGAATGAACACTATAAAAAACGTATGTTTTGAGAATTTCTATCTGCGACCGCTTGGAAAAAGCGGGTAGCCAATATATTTGATCATTGTTGGACGGTATTTCAAATAGTTTCAAAACGCTAATAAGGGTGGGAGCGTATGCCTTACTTTGGTCGCTTCGACTATGTAGAAATGATTTGATTTTTAGTGACAATAATGTTTCTCCTTTGCAGGTTATTTTCCGTTGTACACACTCGCTTCGTACATGGTTTACGCTACAACGACCACAGACCAACCGCTATGCAAGGCGGTATATACGCGGTTGGAGCAGACAACTCCAGAGGTTTCTTTTTAACATGGATGGCACCATCTCAGGGTCGATCCACTTCCGGTTTCGACGTAGGCATAGTGTCGCTCTATAGGAGTCTACAATGATTGATTTATCGGTTTTGTTACATTTTCTATTGTCAGACTTTTGATGTTTGGCTATGTGTGTCCTAATTATGCGGAGGATGGATGTTACTTATAATATTTTATATCCGCTTGACGCTACATTTGACAAAATAAACTCATTCTATATAAAGAAAAAATAATTTCTATCTAAGAGTCCTGCTGCAAGAAAGCTCCGGACGAAGTTTTTCTTCACTTGGCCCGTGAATGTAGCTAACTGTTTGAAATGTTGATTTGCTTAATTCCCTGGGGCATAAAGCTGAGCTTCAGACAGCTAAGGAGGGTTTTTTTTCCAACATGGATGGCACCACCTCAGGATCGACCCACTTCCGCTTTCGACGTAGGCATAGTGTCGCTCTATATATAGGAGTCTACAATGATCGATTTATCAGTTTTGTTACATTTTTTATTGTCAGACTTTTGATGTTTGGCTATGTCACTAGTAGAAAAAGGGCCTATTGTCCCGGTTGATAAGGGCCTTTAGTCCGGATCGTTGAACCGGGACTAAAGGGTCGGTACTAATGCCTCCCCCCTTTAGTCCCGGTTCAATCCAGAACCGGGACTAAAGGCCGCGGCCACGTGGAGCTCCACCTTTAGTCCCGGTTGGTAACACCAACCGGAACTAAAGGAAATTTTATGAAAAAAAAATTGAAATTTTTTTTGAAATTTTTTTATTTTCAAATTTCTGAATTATTTTAACCTCTAATCTGTAATCAGCACCCCTCATCACTGCTCAATTTATCCTCTAATCTCTAATCACTCTCATCATTCCAAATCATCTAACTTCCCGAACGATCACCCATCCTCCCACTCCCCCAGCCTGAGCATGCTTAACTTCCGGATTCTATTCTCCCTCGTTTCCAAGTCTGCACTTGTTGTTTTCCTGACAATAGTAAGATGTCAATCCTATTAACCCTCAGGAATTTTGCTTGAGCATGAAGTGACACATTTCACTGTTTGAGTTTCAAACTATTGTTTTAAAAAACAATAATTATTTAGAAAACAATAGTTATTTTGAATAATTGGTTTGACCATTGTTTGATCATAGTTTGACCATAGTTTGACCACAGTTTGACCAGATTTGACCAAAATTCAAAATAACTGAACAAATTATTTACTAACACTAATATTCTAGAATAATTGGTTTGACCATAGTTTGACCATAGTTTGACCACAGTTTGACCATAGTTTGACCAGATTTGACCAAAATTCAAAATAACTGAACAAATTATTTACTAACACTAATATTCTAGAATAATTAGTTTGACCATTGTTTGACCATTGTTTGACCATAGTTTGAAATATTTTCCTTTTTTTCCACTCTAGATCTTAAAAGCCCCGTAACTTTTTTTCTGTTAGGTTTTTGAGGATTTTGAAAATGTTTAACGGGGTTCCCATATTCGTAATTTGGATGTAGCTTTTAAAGTAGATGATTTTTCATATAAAAAACTTTTTCATCCGAGTTAGTATGCAAAAGTTATGCCCATTTTTACAAATTCCAAAGAGATTTTGCAAATAAAGTCGAAATTAACATTTGCAAATTTTCCCAACAACTAGACCACATATCACATGGGAAACTTATTTTCTTTTATTTTTTTGACATTTCCATCATTTTCTTTTATTTTTTTAAACTGAAAAGGCGATCCAAGGGGGGTAGAGTTTGAAAATGGGACCTTTAGTACCGGTTCGTGGCACGAACCGGGACTAAAGGTCTCAACCCCATTAGCACCGGTTCGTGCCCCAAACCGGGACTAAAGTTCTAATCTTTAGTCCCGGTTTGAGGCATGAACCGGGACTAATGGGCATCGCACCCTTTAGTCCCGGTTTGAGGCACAAACCGGGACTAAAGGGCACAGGTGAACCGGGACTAATGCCTTAGCCGCACGAACCGGGATAAATGCTCACATTAGTCCCGGTTCGTGATTGAACCGGGACTAATGTGAATATTGGCCCGGAACCATAGCCCTGTTTTCTACTAGTGTGTGTGTCCTAATTATGCAGAGGCCGGATGTTACTTGTAATACTTTATATCGGCTTGATGCTACATTTGAGATAATAAACTTATTCTTTATAAAGAAAAAATAATTTTTATCTAAGAGTCCAGCTGCAAGAAAGCTCTGGACGAAGATTTTCTTCACATGGCCCCTGAATATAGCAAACTATTTGCAATGTTGATTTGTTAATTCCCTGGGCCATAAAGCTGAGCTTTAGACAGCTACGGAGGTTCTTATTGCAACATGGCTGGCACCGCCCCAGGATCGATCCACTTCGGCTTTCGACATAGGCATAGTGTTGCTCTATAGGAGTCTACAATGATCGATTTATCGGTTTTGTTGCATTTTCTATTGTCAGACTTTTGATGTTTGGCTATGTGTGTCGTAATTATGCAGAGGCTAGATGTTACTTATAATATTTTATATCCACTTGGCGCTACATTTGAGATAATAAACTCGTTCTTTATAAATGAAAAATAATTTCTATCTAAGAGTCCAGCAGCAAGAAAGCTCCGGACGAAGGTTTTCTTCACATGGCCCCTGAATGTAGCTGAGTGTTTGAAATGTTGATTTGCATAATTCCCTGGGGCATGAAGCTGACACTAGTAGAAAAAGGGGCAAATCTGAGACACATTAGTGCCGGTTTGATTTTGAGCCGGCACTAATATGTCCATTAGTGCCGGTTCCAACGGCTAGCCGGCCGTTCTCATTAGTACCGCTTTGTGGCGAACCTTTAGCACCGGTTCTTGCCACGAACCGGTACTAAAGAGAGTGGTGGCAGGATGTTGTCAGTCTGGGGCCCGTCCAGCACCTTTAGTACCGGTTCGTGGCACGAACCGGTACTAAAGGTCGACGTACATAAACCCTTCATCCACCCGAGCCACTCCGTTCTTCCCCTTTCCCCTCACTTCCTCTGTTCTTCCCCTCTCTTCCTCGAACTCCTCACAAATTTTGCCCAAAATTTGTCAAGATTTGAAGGGCCCCATCCATTCAAATGATCACAAAGGTTAGCAACTTTGTCCTTTCAACTCTCATTGCTAGATTAGGTCTTGCAATGCTTTGTATAGTGATTAATTTGGGAGGAATTATATTTGCTAGTATTTGATTTATATGCAATTTGAGGTCAAAATAACACTTAGTTTGCATATGTAGGTGTGGTTTACTTAGTGCCTTCTAAATCTCTGTCGTAACCACCGTCGATCGCCCGCACCGTCCCGTCGCCGGCACCACCTTGTGGTGAGGCTCTTGTTCATGAATGTTTTACATTACCAAATTGATGTTTGTGTGATTTGGATATATAGTTACTCGTGTAATTATCTTACCCGTACGTTGTTTGTTATACATAGTGCCATGGTTTTGATATCCGTCCCCATCGGCCCTCGTCCTTATTATGATTCGGATGTGGTATATTCTCTTTTAAAACTAGTTGTTGCATTTCGTGTTTATGAAAAATTATGCCCGTCAAGTTGACATAGATATTTTTATCTAGGAGGTATGTGAACCGGAAATTCCAACCGACCCTATTGTAGAGAGGTTAAATTTAGTTGAAAGAGAAAATGAGTATTTGAAAGAAAAATTGAAAAGAATTGAGGGGGAGAAGATGGAATTGGAGTTGCATGTTGCCGATGTCGTCGATGATCACAAGATCAAGATGGAGAAAATGAGGTTGAAGATTAGAAAGATTAGAAAATATGCCATTGATAGTGTGGCTTGGTATCATTATGCTGTTGGATCAATTGTTACCTTAGTTGCGATCTTGATCGCATTTGTTGTTGCATTTAAATTCTTTAGCTAGAGAGTTATTTGTATGTTGCATTTAATTAAGTGCTGTATATGAACTTTATGTATGAACTTGTATTAATTTGGTCTATTCGGTGTTGTGTAATGAAGATGAGCCAACAATGGATGTATGATGACCGATGCTCTCCCGAGTTCATTAATGGTGTGCATACTTTTCTGCTTGCCGCTGAGGCAAACAGGCGGGCGGATGGTTTTATGCCTTGTCCATGTGCTGGCTGTAAGAATGGTCACAGTTACTCTACATCAAGAACCATGCACGTCCACCTATTTGAGTCCGGTTTCATGCCCCACTATAATGTTTGGACCAAGCACGGAGAAATAGGGGTTATGATGGAAGACAATGAAGAAGAAGAGGACGACGACGGCTATCCTGGCCATGGGTTCCCTGAATACGATGATACAACAATGGGGGAAGAAACTGAGCCGGCAATGCGGGAAGAAGCTGAAGAAGAGGCATCAAATGCGCCCGCTGATGATCTAGGTCGGGCCATTGCCGATGCAAAGAGAAAATGCGCAAGTGATCTGGAGAGGACGAAGTTGCAGCGCATGTTAGAGGATCACAAGAAATTGTTGTACCCGAATTGCGAAACTGACAAAAAAAAGTTGGGCACAACACTTGAATTGCTTCAATGGAAGGCAGAGAATGGTGTATCTGACAAGGGATTTGGAAAGTTGCTGGTAATGATAAAGAATATGCTTCCAAAGGACAACGAATTGCCCCAGAGTACGTATGAAGCAAAGAAGGTTGTCTGCCCTCTAGGATTAGAGGTGAAGAAGATACATGCATGCCCTAATGACCGCATCCTCTACCGCGGTGAGTACGAGGATTTGAACGCTTGCCCGGTATGCGGTGCATTGCGTTATAAGATCAGTCGCGATGACCCTAGTGATGTCGAGGGCGAGCGCCCCAGGAAGAAGACTCCTGCCAAGGTGATGCGGTATGCTCCTATAATACCACGGTTGAAACGTTTGTTCCAAAACAAAGAGCATGCGAAGGCGATGCGGTGGCACGCAGAAGACCGTAAGAAAGACGGAAAGTTGAGAGTACCCGCTGACGGTTCGCAATGGAGAAAATCGAGAGAAAGTACTGGGAGGAGTTTGCAGGTGACCCAAGGAACGTATTGTTTGGTCTAAGTGCATATGGCATTAATCCTTTTGGGGAGCAGAGCAGTAACCATAGCACGTGGCCTGTGACTCTATGTTTGTATAACCTTCCTCCTTGATTGTGCATGAAGCGGAAGTTCATTATGATGCCAGTGCTCATCCAAGGCCCTAAGCAACCCGGCGACGACATTGATGTGTACCTAAGGCCATTAGTTGATGAACTATTACAGTTGTGGAATGGAACAGGTGTATGTGTGTGGGATGAGAACGGACAGGAAGAATTTGACCTAAAGGCGTTACTGTTCGTGACCATCAATGATTGGCCTGCTCTCAGTAACCTTTCAGGATAGACAAACAAGGGATACCGCAGATGCACGCACTGTTAGGATGATACCGACAATATGTATTTGGATAGTTGTAGGAAGAATGTGTACCTGGGACATCGTCAATTTCTTCCGACAAGGCATCCCGTAAGAAAGAAAGGCAAGCATTTCGAAGGTGAGGCGGATCACCGGACGAAGCCTCGCCACCATACTGGTGCTGATGTACATGATATGGTCAAGGATTTGAAGGTAATCTTTCAAAAGGGTCCTGGCGGACAACCTGTTCCGAAGGACGCTGATGGACGCGCACCCATGTGGAAGAAGAAATCTATATTTTGGGACCTGCCATATTTGAAAGACCTAGAGGTCCGCTCCGCAATCGACGTGATGCACGTGACGAAGAATCTTTGCGTGACCCTGCTTGGCTTTTTGGGCGTGTATGGAAAGACAAAAGATACACCAGAGGCACGGGGGGACCAGCAACTTATGCACGGAAAAGACGGCATACATCAGGGTCAGGCCAGCTATGCTCTTACCAAAAAAGAGAAGGAAATCTTCTTTGAATGCCTGCTCAGCATGAAGGTACCGTCTGGCTTCTCGTCGAATATAAAGGGAATAATAAATATGGCAGAGAAAAAGTTCCAGAACCTAAAGTCTCATGACTACCACGTGATTATGACGCAACTCCTTCCGGTTGCATTGAGGGGGCTTCTACCGGAAAACGTTCGATTGGCCATTGCGAAGCTATGTGCATTCCTCAATGCAATCTCTCATAAGGTAATCGATTCAGAAATCATACCAAGGTTACAGAATGATTTGGTGCAATGTCTTGTGAGTTTCGAATTGGTGTTCCCACCATCCTTCTTCAACATCATGACGCACGTCCTAGTTCACCTTTGCGAAGAGATTAACGTTTTGGGTCCTGTATTTCTACACAATATGTTCCCCTTTGAGAGGTTCATGGGAGTCTTGAAGAAATATGTTCATAACCGTGCTAGGCTAGAAGGAAGCATCTCGAAGGGCCATGAAAATGAGGAGGTCATTGAGTTCTGTATTGACTTTATTACTGACCTTAAGCCGATTGGTGTTCTTGAATCACGACATAAGGCCATACTGGATGGAAAAGGCACGCTAGGAGGGCATCAAATAATATGTATGGACGGGTATTCTCTCACTGAAGCACACTACACAGTTCTACAGAATTCCACCTTGGTGGCTCCGTATATGGAGGAACACAAGAATTTTCTACACTCCAAACACCCGAAGAAGTCTGGCGACTGGATTACACACGAACAAATGAGGACTTTCGCCGGTTGGTTGCAGAAACGTGCCCTGAATGATGGCGATATTCAAAATGACCTGTACTCGCTGTCCCAGTTACCATCTTCGAATATATTGACTTTCAAAGGGTACCAGATAAATGGGAATACATTTTACACGATCGCCTAAGATAAGAAGAGCACCAACCAAAACAGTGGTGTCCGCTTTGATGCAACAACCAACACGGGAAAGGAAACATATTATGGTTACATAGAGGACATATGGGAACTTAACTATGGAGGTGATTTGAAGGTTCCTTTGTTTCGGTGCAAATGGGTCAATATGATACGAGGCGGGGTAACTGAAGACCCGCAGTACGGAATGACAACAGTGGATCTCAACAATCTTGCATATGCAGACGAACCATTCGTCCTAGCCAATGATGTGGCGCGGTGTTTTTAAGTGATAGACATATCTACCAGGCCAAGAAAAAGAAAAGATAAGGAGGCGAATGGATCATACGACGAGCCAAAGCGCCACATAGTTCTTTCAGGAAAAAGAAACATCGTGGGAGTGGATGACAAGACAGACATGTTAGAAGATTATGAAAAGTTTGATGAAATTGCTCCATTCACAGGGAATATTGACCCGAGCATCCAGTTAAATGATGAAGATATTCCATGGCTACGGCGCAAAGGGACACACGCGAAGAAAAAGTTTCACCCCCAAAGATCTGGGATGTGATCGGCTTCACTATCATCACTTTCTTCTGTGTTTCACACCCAGGAGGGAATCTCTGTAATAGTTAGGGTAGTTATGTGTTTTGGCATTTGAAACACGAAGAAATTTTATGTGCAAACAAATTCTTTTCATGCATTTACTGATTTTTTTTCCAACTAAATGACCCTGAAATTGAAAAGCATTTCAAATGAACTCAGAAAAGGTTGAAAGTTGGCATGGTATCATAGTTTCATCCAAATAGCATGTGCAAAAAAGTAGAGAGGGTTACGGCAAAAACTGGATGCACTTCGTGTACAAAATGGACAATCTCTTTCGAAGTATCAGGGTTTCCAAGGAAAACTCATCTGTTACAAAGGCATTTCATTTTTTAAATAACATAGGCATTACTAAATTGAATATAATGATAAAACACACTAATATTAAACATAAGAAAAAAGAATAACTGAAAAATCTTTTTTCAAAGTTAAGTTATTCACAAACTAGTGATTCACACAAATTTCAAATAATTCAAAATTTAAAGTATTCAAATTTGAAAACTACCGGCACTAACAGAAAGTTTGTAATTTTTTGTACCTAAAGGAAACATATTCACAAAGAAACTCTAAATACAGCAAAAAACAACTCAAAAATAAATAAAACAAAAATAAATAAAGCAAAAAAAATTAAGAAAATGAAAAGCCCGCCTACTGGGCCAAAGCGGCCTGCATACGACTAGAAACCCAACCTTTTGTTGGGCCAGGATGCAGGCCCGCAAAGGCCCAGTAGGCCCACAGGGCAGTACAGAACAGGTAGGCCCAGTAGGCCTACTTAGGAGAGGAGCTCGAGAGAGCTACCGCACTGGGGCTTATAAACCAGTGTGGTAGACCCTCGGCTAGCGAGGTGGGATTAAACTTGCGCACTGCCTGGAGCCAGCGCACCCCCTTTAGTACCGGGTCGTGGCCCCAACCGGTACTAAAGGGGGGCCTTTAGTACCGGTTGTAGCCACCACCTGGTACTAAAGGGGGTGCGCTTCCCGCCGCTTGGCCTGGCCAAAACAGACCTTTAGTACTGGGTGGTGGCTCCAACTAGTACTAAGGGTCCATCCTATATATACAGCAGTTGGAAAAATTTCACTTTCCCTCTCTGTTTTTCCCTTCGTCGCGCCGCCCTGTCCCGATCGACGCCGTCCCCGTCGACGTCGCCGCCCCCGCCCCTCGTCGCCGACCCCAGCCGTCCCTGCCCCTCGTCGCCGCCCCCGTCGACGTCGCCGCCCCGGCAG
>NC_041383.1:29492313-29526981 GCF_002162155.2 Triticum dicoccoides
CGCCACGTCCCGTTGCCCCATCATCACCGCCCCGTTGTCGCCTCGCCGGTGAGCTCGCCCCGGCCGCCATGTCCACACACACACACACACACACACACACACTACACACACACACATTAGTTTGTTTTTATAAATTTTTCTATTTTTTAGTTGTAGAAATGTTAGAAATTATTTTGTTTTTTAGTTATAGAAATATTAGAAATGTTAGTTATATAGAAATGTTATAAATTTTTTCTGTTTTTTAGTTATAGAAATAATTATAGAAATGTTAGCAATTTTTCTGTTTTTTAGTTATAAATATTAGAGTTGTTATAGAAATGTTAGTTATATAATCAAGAAATTTTAGAATTAGTTTTAGTTAGATGAATTAGATTTATGTCAAATTGTTAGAATTTGCATATATATAGAATTTTAGTTATCACAATCTAATCATTTAAAAAAATTAATTTTTGCGAGCATATAGTATTTGTTCTCGACGATATGCCCGGCCCGCATCCTCGCCGTCGACCCGTTCGCGACGACGTCCTGCTTCAGAGGACCCATGTCCGGGACTGGGCTCCGCCGGGCTGGCACTAGGAGGTGCTACCTGGAGGGGGGCACCGCTTGGTGAGGAACCCGACCTCGGGTCCCGGCGTCGACCCTGATGTCCTTTGGTGGCGTTCGCATGGGCCACATTCGGTGCAGAGGGAGCCTCCGCCGCCGGAGGTGGTGCGTCGCCGTGTCAGGGAGGAGGACGAGCACGTCCATTGCTACATGGCTGCTATGGACATCAGGTTCTCCAATACTTGGCAGGTTCTTTGCGCAGATGACTGGAGATATGATCCTGTGACGGTTCCTTCTCTTTGGGTGTCCACCGCCCGTGCCCCAGGGACCGCGAGTGGCCTAGATTCTTCTGTAGTACTCGATCTTTATTAGGTACCTAGCTAGTGATGTATTCGGTATATAATATTCAATACGATGTATTCGAGATTATATATATTAAGACGATGATGTATTAGAGATTATATATTCGAGACGATGTATTCGAGATTCATTTTTTCCTTATTGATTGCATCCATGCATTGTAATTTGAATACTAAATTGTTTTATATTTCTTCTGTATTAGTAAAGTAAAAGCTATGGCGGACAATACCGGCAGAGAGAGAGAAGAGGAATTGTTTGACATCATACGCAGCCCTCGCAGGCTCGATGATCTGAATGAAGCAGATGATGGCTCCCAATATCTGAACAATACCAGAGGGGGTGATGAAAATATATTCGATCTCGACAACCGAGCTGATGAAGTCATGAACTATGATTATGATTATGATGACACAGACAATGTTTGTGATGACACAAACAATGCTGATCTTCAAATAACAAAGACTACCGGCGAGGTATATTTATATAAGCATGCATCATGGTGATCCTCACATGTTTTTTTATTGAAGATATATTAACGAATCGATCTTTCTTCTTTCAGCCCTCCGGATCGAGCAAATCTGCTTCTACAGATAGCAAGACAAAGCGAGGCCCGGGCAGATTGTTAAAGGATGGCGTAAAGTACCACATCGAATCCACCAAACTTAGTGGCGAACCCCTCACGCCTAAGAACTTTGCGGACAAGTGGACTCGTCAGTGCGGAGTTCTTGTGAAGGACAAACTCCCAATCTCCATTCAAGAATGGAAAGAGCCAAAGACTAAGTGTCCAGGTGTTACTTGGGTCGACGACAGAGCCAAAAAAGACCTTTTGAAATCTCTGATGGGACATTTCACCCTACCAGATCATTTCACTGAAGCAGATGTGGAGAAAGTCAAGGCCGTTGGTCTTAAGAAGATGGCAATTGCATTCAACACCCACAAGAAAGCTGTATGGGCCAACTACCTCGCTGATGAAAGGAAGACTCAAGATTTCACGGGAACACTGGAGAAGCAAAGAGAACACTGGGACGATTTCGTGACCTTCAAGGGTTCAGAATGATATAAGGAACGGTCCATGAAAAACAAGGCAAATGCTGCAAAAAAGATGCAGTTCCATAGGCTGGGTCCAGGTGGCTACGTGGTGGGATTGCCTAAGTGGGATAAGTATGAGCAAGAGATGGAGGATGCAGGGGTCACTCCGGTTACTAGGAACTGGCCCCCCAGGTGCAGAACTTGGTTCTATGCGCATGGGGGGGGCGTTGAACCCGAAGACAGGCGAAGTTTCGCGGAAGGCAAATCTAAAAGGAGCCGAACAAAAGATAATTGACGCAATAGAAAAAGCTCGAAGGGGGGTGTTCACGCCCAACAGAGAGAACGACGAGCTTACGCGCGCCCTGGGAAATCCTGAACACCCGGGAAGAACACGAGGCAAGGGCGTTATTCCCTGGTATGAGGGCTTTTCAGAATGGAACGATGACTACAGGACCCGTGCAAAAAGGAAGATGGAGGAGGAGAAGAAAAGGAAGCTGGAGGAGGAGCAGAGGAAGCGGGACGCAGAACGCCTTCAAGGCCTAGAAGCAAGGCACGCGGACCTGGCACTCAAATTCCAGTAGCAGCAGCAGCAGATCGACTCACTTAGCCAGGAAAGGGGGTCTCAGCAGCGGCAACAGCAAGCGGATGATCGTCCAACATTGGATAGCACCGTCCCAACCATGCCGAGAAGCAGCGTTGGTTCTGCCCCGGGCGACACACTGCTGGATACATACCCTGTGGATGACATCATAGATAACACTAAGTGTGAGCTACACTCCAAAATGAAGAACATATCCATGAAGGTGGCGGACGGCGTTGCTTTTCCAATTACCCCCGAAGCAACCTACCATTGCATCCCGATTCCAGAGGGTTATGCTCGTGTCATGGTTGATGAAGTGGTGGACCCATATTCGGGGCTACAGCTTGACATTCATGGAGGTGAAGACAAGCGCACACTGGGAGAGGCCATACATGTATCATCCTATGGAGAAAGGATTGCATCATCTTCAAAGTCCACCGACACTGCGTCGTCTGTCGACTCCTCCTCGAAGTCCGCCACCGAGTCAACAGACTCCAGCTCCTCCAAGTCCACGAACGCGTGAGCCGACTCCTCCTCGAAGTTCGCCACCTCCTCCAAGTCCCTGAACACGTGAGCTGACTCCTCCGGTTTCAAATCCGGCACAGCGTCATGCAACTTCTCCGGTTTCAAGTCCGGCACCGTGTCAGGCCACACCTCCTGCTTCAAGTCCGGCACATCGTCAGGCCACTTCTCCTGGTCCAACTCAGCCACGTTAGCCGTCTCCGTCGTCTCAGCAATCGCAGAAGAGACACGCCGCAGCTATGGTGCGTAGCGGTACGTGTCGAGGTAGTTCAGGAAGTACAGGCGGAGACAAGCGATATAAATATGGTCCAAGCCTCGCTCCTCTTCCTCAGAGGCCTTACGACATGACTAAGGAGCAAAACGCGGCCATAGTGCAGGCCCAAGTGGACGCCCATTTTGGACCGAAACCGGCACCGCCGCCAAAGGAGAAAGTGCCTAAGAAAGTAATTGACCACTTAATTCGTATGGCTAGAGAACCAGCTCCCAAGCCTGTTGACTCGGACTATGAGCGCCAAATCAGGAAACTACATCAAGAACGGCTAAAGAAGGAAGCAAGCTCGAGCTTGAGCCAACAAGCAGCGGGCAAAAAATGCAGGAAAATCGTTCCCCAGATGGGAGAACAGGCGGCGCAACCGATCCCCCCGCTTGTTGTGCCAACAACACATGAGAGGAGGCCGCGCGCCCAATATTATTGTGGGTAAACCGTTAAAGTTCCCCATCTAGGCGATGTGGTAATAACGGAGGAGCATATAATGCAGGCTGAAATGCTCAAGATCTCTGTTGGACAACTCCTCGAAATTGAGCCCATGTCTCCGCTTAGAGAGGAGGAAATAAAACGGAAATATGTCCGGGACCAACATTTGGTCGAGCCAGACAAGGTCAAGAACCTCCCAACGAGAATGTATGAATTGCATCAATGGTACATGAAAATTACCAAGATTTCCAATCAAGAGTCCCTCATGGTGAATGTCAAGAAGGAGCATTACTACCATGAGAAAGCTCTGTGCGTTGAGTTTTCAGAACTATTTCAGTTATACAATAAAGACGCACTCGACAAATCTCTCGTCAGTTGCTATTGTCTGTAAGTGATTTCTTTCTGTAATTTTTGATCAATCATTACATGTAATTATCCTCACTATATATTCTTTTCGGTGGTACTATATGTAGGATGAAGATGTATGAATTGAAAAAATCTGGACGCTATGGCATTGGGTTCATTGACCCAAATACCATTAATGAGTACACATGGAATCTTGCAACTTCTCAAGCAAGTGTAGAGGAAAGCATGCTAGAGTTCTTGAAGCGCCTCAATAGCAATGAAGATATACTACTTCCTTACAACTTCCTGTGAGTTAATACAAATTCTGTTTTTGCTTATTAGCTAGCTAGATGTTAATAATTAAGTGTATACGGTTTACGATAGTTGATTAATTTTATGCATATGCCCGCTTAATTAAGACATGCAAACGTGTGCGCATGCTGTTTCCACTGGATCTTGTTAGTCATTAAAGTTGACAAAGCAACAGTTGAAGTACTCGACTCGCTACTTCAAGAAGATAAAGACTACACCATCATGAAGGGGATAGTCAACAGGTAATTTCAATCATTATTAACTATATCTCGGCCTATTATTAGTTCGTCATTTCCTGATATGAACTATTTAATAACCCCTTTATTGATTTTCTTTGCCGGCGGGCAGGGCTTGGGCAAAGTTCATCAAGGTGACTCCAGGCAAATGGCCAGAAAAGTTGTTTTGGCATCGACCAAGGGTAAGTAATTAAGTAGTACTAGCTAGCTAGCCATCTCTTTAATTCTTGTTTCAATACCATTAATTAATTATCATGCTTGATTAATCATTATCTGATTCAATTCCATTCTCGTAAAGGCCCTGAAGCAGGCGCCGGGGAATGATCTGTGTGCATTCTACGTTTGCGAGAACATTCGCATGATGGCGTCCGAAAGGAGTAGATCTCAAAGACAAGACTGGGTACGTTGTCAGAACTCTATTCACACCATTATCGATATCTTGTAACACAACTAATACACATGCATATTGATCTCCTTCTTAACAGTTCAGAGAGGTGTGGGATAAGCTCCTACCAGCGGACCGCATACTAGCACTTCAAGAGGAAATAGCCGGATTTTTGCTTGACCAGGTTATAGATCCCAAAGGAGAATACTATTACCCGCTACCGCCCCCATGAACCACTTGTCATCGTGCTCCGAAGGCACCAAGGCAACATGTAGGAGAAATTGTATATGTATATACATGTGTATGTGTGAATAGTTAATGGTGTTGGCTGTGAGACATTCGATGATATATATATATATATATATATATATATATATATATATATATATATATATATATATATATATGCGGTTCTACGTACGAGAAAATCTATTTATATATATGCATAACGTGTACAATTTGTAGTATCGTGAAATACCAGCAAACAAATAAGAATTAAATGAAAAATAAAGCCAAATTGAAAACACGAAATTAAAGCAAAATTTAAAAACAAACAAACATTTAGTACCGGTTGGTGTTACCAACCGGTACTAATGTCCTACACGCACCCGGGCCTAGCTCGTGCCACGTGGACGCTCTTTAGCGCCTGTTCGTGACGAACCGGTACTAAAGGGGGGACCTTTAATCCCCACTCTTTAGTGCCGGTTTGCGAACCGGCACTAAAGGCCGTCACGAACCGGCACTGAAGGCCGGTTCTGCACTAGTGTGAGCTCCAAGCTTGACGAGCAATTCATGTAAACATCGAGCTTTTTCCCAAGAAAATGTAAATAAAATGAAGAGTTAGATTTTAAAAGGTTATATTTTTTTGAATAATGAGAATTTTATTAGCTTAAAATGAAGTACTAAGAGAATAAAAACACGATGACCACACACCCAGCCTCTCCAGAGATATGATGCACAGAGCCAACACCAACACAAACAAAAAACACACCAGCAAATAGCAAAACCATATAATACAAAATATATGCATGGGTGAGAAAAATAAATAAAGATAAAACATTCTTTACACCTACCATCTCCGCACCATATCGGCTAATTAAAGTTAAGACCATATCCGCACCAACCATCTCAAGACACCATATCGACGACGAGGATCTTCAACAACAACACCTTCTGGAAGGGAGGGATGCTCAATGGCCGTCGTCATCGGATGCATCCAGTCAAAGCCATAATCTATGTTGTCACCTAAAAAATAGTCTAAGCAATCTTAGCAATGCCTTCAACAAGGTAATGACCTATAACCATCTCCATTGCCAGACTGTAGGTTCGTGCTTTTACCCTGGAGATGAATACCGAGTACTCAAGAAGTACCACCATCAATGTCACAAATGTATTGTCGCCAGCACTTTTCCACGATCCCAGCAACTACATGAAATGTTGCGCTACCAATCATTCCTCTACGTCAAGCCGCCATCCATAGTTTGCATCTCAGCGTTGAAGTTAACCATCGGATCTAGAGAGATGAACGCCCCGACGATCTTTCAATGTCCACCACCGCTGTAGAGCCACAAGAGGTCGCTACACCATCATAGTCTGCAGCCACCGCCGCTAGGCTGACCAAGATCTGGATCACTATCACCGCCCGAGGTACCACACGCCGACGAGGGGAGACCACAAGAAGTCATCTAGCAAAGGGCGGCCCAAGTGCGATTGGGGGACGCACACATCCAGTGCATCTGCTGGAACAAGTTCATGCACTGCAGCAGCACCCCAACCAATGGCCAATCATGCACGGCCCCACTATCGCCGCGTGAACCAGCCTCCACGGAAAATCGCAACCATGTTCAGCCAGCTGCCGAGCCCCACCGCAGACCACCAGGATCTCGTGTCCCAGCGAGCGCCGACACGCCGCCCGCCTCCATTCCCACTAGATCCGGGTTGCTTCCCTGGAAGGTTTTAAATTAAGGTGTCAAAACATTTGATTGCTCAACTTGATGTACTATCATCTGGGTGAAGTACAGTGCAGTTGTATAAACTATGTCAAAATGATATAAACATGGCATCAAACAATAAAGAATTATAAATGCGTTTGAGACTTATCATACCATCAAACGGTTGGCCCACTACTTGTGCCGGCCAGAAAACGACCAAACTTGGCTCCCCTCAACCAAGGATGGGATTTCGGAAAAGGAACATCGGCGCCGTTGCCCTTGGTGGCTATGAGGGCTTCCTAGACGAAACCTCAGGCTCCACCTGGGAGAAGGATGGATGGCGGTGGTTGGGAGCTCGTGGCTACGGTTTCTCTCGGGGCCTAGTGATCAGGAGTCTCATCAATCCTTATGTCAACTCTAGTTCAACTTTTAGCCAGTTGGCAAAATCATGGGCAAGCAAAAGCTTTACCAGTATGTTTTTCTAGCCAAATGATTGGTAGGGTTAACTTGGATTTAAACCAAATGTACCTAACATACCAATCTTTACTAAGAAATGTTTCCAATTCTAATGAATTTTAGTATAGACAATTGTCATAAAGAATTATTGAAAATAAATAGTATTTCAAGATCTGATTATAGAATTCATGACGAACATGCAATCTTTGTCATGATGTTGAACATCCATACGTCTGTGGCCATTTCAGTGCCTCCAATTACCACTATAAGCTAAACATGATGAGGGCTTAACAAAGTATCGACCTCTTTAGCACCTGGTTGGAGTAGGGCAGAGAAGAAGCACCCCCCCCCCTCCCGCGCTGCGCTCCTCTAGCGATAGGGGGAAACCCTCACTATCGACATAGGATAGTCCCACCTCCTCCAATCATCATTGTGCCGCCACTCGAGGGCCTGTCAGCAAAGCCGCACCATGCCCTGGGATGGTGGCGACGGGGCGGATCCCTTTCCCGTGAGCTGTGCATCACCTCCTCGCCCCCGCAATTCGGCCTCCTCCCGAGATGCCACGACCCTGCCTTCCCTCGAAGTTGCGGTACCTGCCGGTCCGGTGATGATGATGTGTGTCTTGACCCGGCCGGGCCAATAGCTCCTGTGCGATGTATTTGATGTGAATTGGAAAGAGTGCGATGTTGTTGGAATGAATGGCTGTGATGTGACAGATTTGAGCGTGTAAATAGACCAGGGCCACATGGGGTGTTAAATGTGGTTAAATTGGTCGTCAACCAAGCCCGTTTATGTTAGGACATGTGGGTCCAACTTAATTGCTCCTCAAAACAGCTGACCGTGCCCTGCCGCCCGGCCGTGCCAGACCCGCCACTTTGCCCCCCCCCCTTCTTCTCCGGTGGCGGCGGATCTTGCGTTCTCGGTGGCGGCGGCGGAGCCCTCGTTCTCAACGGCGGCGGAGCCTTCGTCCTTAGAAAATGGTGAGTGAGAACCCTAATCTCCTCCCGTTCCTCTCTCTGGCAGGAAGATCTCAGCTCGTTTCCTCTCTTTTCGCTTGTTAAATCGATAGGTTGTGAGGTGAGCCCGTGGGCATACTGAGATGGAGCCGCTAGATTCAACTTCCAATTGGTAATGCGCCTCTCTCCGATCCAATTTTGCATGCAATTAGGGCCTTGTCTGCTCTTTTCCATGGGCTCACACTGTCCGCCACGGACAGAGGGGATGCTGCCGCTCGGACCTTCGAATTGACGGTCAATTTCTTTCCATCAAAGGAAAAATTAGTTGATGGTAGCATTCAGAACATTGAGAGAGACACAATTGTTCAATGGGAGGTTGAGTTTACAGAGATTGATCCACAAGTTCTACAGAACATGGGAGAGAAGGCAGTGAAGAAATGGTTTGAAAAAATTAGGGAGAATATTGTTTGGGGTTAGAGCAAGAAGTATCACTGTTACGGTTTGATGATTGGAAAGGAGAGTATGTGAGAATAGAAGATGGTGAACAGATTGTTGAAGAAATCGATCAGCAAAACTGCTGGACAAGCAAACGGGCTAATTTTTTTGCTGAGCTCATTGATCTGAATATTTTTTTGAAGGTTGGATATGTGCAATCACAATTGGCTGCGCAGATGGTAGATGATGATTGGGCTACACAGGGGCCATTGATTCCCATGTGTACTGAACTTATAGTAATAGCCGAAGAGGGACAGGTGACTGGAACTGAAACTGAAACTACAGCAACTATTGATTGGAATGTAGTTGAATTAGATGAGCCTACCGATTTGGTCATTGCACCAATGCCTGACATTGAGATGGCCAAACTTTTGGGCATTCCAGTCGATGACAGAGATAAGCAGGAGAGGGGCGAATCTAGTTTGCCTGCTAATGCTGATGAAGATGTAGATGGACAGTTAATGGAACAAGCTGCAGATGAAGTAGATGATGCACATGATGATGAGCTGGTGCATGTGTATGAAAAAGGAAACCCTGTCATTGAAGTAGGCAAGTTGTTCCCAAGCATGAAGGAGTTTAGGATGTGTTTCAAGACTTATGCAGTGAAACATGAGTTTGATGCCAAGACTGTTTGGACTGATAGAAAGAAGTTTTATGCGAGTTGCAGAGGATTTGATGGTAGTGTCAAGCCTTGCAAGTGGAACATATCCGCTAGACTGCAACCTGATGGAAGTACTGTCAGGGTTAATCAAATCCCCAATCAACATACTTGTATTACAAGTTCACAGAGAGTATCAACCATGACATCACAACTTTGGGTTGCAGAAAAGATCACCCCAATTTTACCCAAAACACCAAACACTACTGCCAAGAAACTCAAAGTAGACTTGGAAAAGATGTACCCCATTAAACTGAAATATACCACAGTGTGGAAGGAAAAACAAAGGGCAATGAAAAATTTATATGCTGATTGGGAAAATACATTTAGGATGCTTTACAACTTCAAAGCAGAGGTGGAAAAGAGGTCACTTGGCAGTGTTATGGAGATAGATACTGAGGTATCAGCCAAAGGTGAAGTCAAGTTCTCCAAGTTTTTTATGGCTTTGAAGCCTTGCACCAATGGCTTCAAAGCAGGGTGCTGTCCATATTTGAGCATAGACTCATCATTTTTGACAAGCAAGTGGAATGGTCAGTTGGCAGCATGCAATGCTCTAGATGGACACACCTGGATGTTTCCTATTGCTGTTGGCTTGTTTCAGTCAGAAACAGAGGCTTCATGGACATAGTTCATGATCCAGTTGAAAAGGTGCCTAGAGCCAGTGTCACCTTTGGCTATACACACAGATGCATGTAATGGGCTGGAAAATTCAGTGAAAAATGTTTTCCCACATGCTGAGCAGAGGGAGTGCTTCGGTCATTTGTGGACGAATTTGATCAAAAAATTTAGAGGAGAAGAATTTGGGCGCATGTGGCTAGCAGCAAGATCTTCACTAGATAGACACACAAATATTATCTTGATAAGATAATGGCATCATGCGATGAGTTTGGTCCATGGCTGAACACCTACCATTCTTTGTTATGGTATAGGTAAGCATTCAACACTGCCATCAAGTGTGACCACATCAACAAGAATTTGGCAGAGAGTTTCAACAACAAGGTGAAGGGGTTAAAAGATTTGCCTGTGCATGACATGGTTGACCAAATCAGGATCATGCTCATGCGGATGTGGGAAATGAGAAGAAGGATAGGTGATTGTCTGCAAGGTGATAAGCTTCCAGCAGTGGTACAATAGGTGGCCAATAGGAGCAGATGTCTTTCACATTTATTTGTTGAAAAATCTTCACCTTGGGGTGCTGAAGTTAGAGATAACAAAACTAGAAGGAGACATCTTGTTAACACTAAATTGCATGATTGCACTTGCCTCGAGTGGCAACACACTGGTAAACCATGTGAGCATGACATTCTTTTTTTAGCATCCCAACCGAAGATAAACATGCACCCATATTTGCATGAATATTATTCGGTAGCAAGATTCAAAGCTGCATATGCTACTCCAATTCCAGCACTTACAGATCAGTCTCTATGGCCTGAAGTGGAGATTGAATTTTCCATGTGTCCCCCCTTGACGAAAAGAAAGGCTGGCAGGCCTAAACAGAGTAGATTCAAGACATGGTTTGAGAAAGGTGGGAGTAGTAAGAAGGGAAAGAAAGATGGAAAGCCAAAAAGGGCCCAAAAAGGTAACAAAAACAGATGCAAGTTGTGCCAGGAACTTGGGCACAGAGTGGGATCTGTCAAATGCAGTTACACTCCTAATAAGCCAAAGTATGTTCTTGTTTATTCGTATGTGTTTTGATTTGGTGCCTTTTTTCCAATTACTATATCTATAACAATTTCCAATGGCCAGGAGGAAGCGAGCAAGTCAACCCCTTGTTGTTGAACAGTGTTGGCCAACAAAAAAGCAAGAGTGAATGGCTGTAGAAAGAAGAGAAGTGTGCCTGAGCCTGAGGAGACTGAAGAAAATCCTGCTACAGTCAACATTCAGACTAAAGAAACTGATGTGGAGGTGCATACCAAAGAAACTGAAACTGCAGCCAACATTCAGACTGAAGAAACTGCTCTCGAGGTTGAAACTGAACCTGAGCGTGTCGAGGTTCAGTCTGAAGAAACCCATGTTGAGGTACATACCGAAGAAACTGAAACTTCTGTCAATATTCAGACTAAAGACACTGATCTCGAGGGTGTTGGCGAGGTGTTAAAGACCAGTGAAGAAAACTAAGATGATCAGTGAACTTGTGTGTGTAGTAGAACCAAAAACAAGAAGTGCTAAGGCGAAGAAGGGCACACGACGTGGTAGGAAGAGGTAGAACAGAGAACAGTTTGAAAATTTGTGTCATGTAATAATATTTGTAACTTGGTGCGTACTGGTAGTCACTATATATCCCCATATTTCTATTCGAACTTGTTTGTTGGTACCTTGTCTAAACCAGCCAAATAAAATAATAGATAATATTTGTGTCATGTTTTAAATTCAAATTTGGATTCAAATTTGGGCTCAAATTTGAATTAGGGATGGGGTATTGATGTTTTAATGCTATCTAAAGTACCTCAACTGAAATATGTTTGCTTGCTTATCAATCCGAGCCCTTTTGGTAAGTTGAACTCATAGCCATGAAAAGTGTGTTTCAAATGACCTCCAAAGGTAGGGTAAACGGCCTCATATTTAAGCAAGTTTTTTTTGCACCTTGTCTAAACCAGCCAAATAATTTTTCTACACATATATTCTACCTATATAGTGTAAATCTAAAGTCTCACTATTTATTGAATTAATTTTCTAATATTTTCTTTTCTTTTTGAAAAAACAAGGTTTAATAGAAAATTATATATAAAACAAGTTTAAAACATGAAAATGAGAAAAGTAAGTTAAGATCTTTCTTAGTCAATCCAAAATGAAGTTTTGGTGAGGTTTTCACACTTACCATTTTCAAAACCCCACCTACTCTCGGGTGCCCACTACTCTCTCCCTTGAACTTCATACTACATTGTTCGAGGAATGACAATTTAGTGAAGGATTTTTCGTAAAAATGTATGTAAACCATATTTATATTTTTTTCCGTTACTATACGACATAATAAGACTATGTGCGCAAGTTTTATATATTTTTGATTTTTTTTGAATTAGTTATGCTCAACCCTAATCAGTCAAAACCCCTCAAAACCATCTCAAAACCCCTCAAAACCCCGCACACTAACGGGTCATCGATCGTTGTGCGTGGATGGTTGAGATCAGGCGCTAGGGTTAGCTACAGTGTGCATCGATCCGCATGAGAGACGCTGATTGGTTGAATTAGTGTGCATCCATCCACATGAGACACACTGATTGGTTGAATCAGTGGGGTTTGGATCAGCCTCTCTCGTTGGGGCATCAGGACTGTTCATTTGAATCCAACGACACGAGTTGACGCGGTGCATAGTCCAAGACTATGCAATGCCCTTTCCATCGTTGCATGCGTGCCCGTGCCTACCCGCAACATGCATGCCCACCCGCAGAACTGCGCCCGTGCGCTGCATGCATGCCCGCCCTCGATGTAGCCCTGCTCCGCCACCCCTATCGACGCAGTAAGATGTCGCATGCCTACCATTAGCACCGATGCAGCGTCGCATCAAAGCATGCACCCGGCCACTATGCAGCAGCAGCCAGACCCCGAAGAAGACAACCAAAAATCAAACGGTGCATGGCGTGCGGTGCATGGCGTGCTCCTCTTTGAACGACACAATACTGGCATGATTATCGATGCAGTTCAAACGGCATGCTGCCCATTACAAGATGGGCAAAAGAAAGCGTCCATTATTGTCACGTCTCCATCGACCGAACGTTGCCCTCTAGCCACGCCCTAGCAAGATGGGCAAATTAATGGGCTACAACATGCATGCATGTGCGGCACACGCAGAGAACCCGGGGCAGGCGTGTCCCCTTGACCCACAACGGCACAGACGCGTGCATGAGCCTGTCCCCCTTGACCCGCGACCGGTGGCACAGAAGCGTCGCAGCCCGTTTCCCACGCTCGTGTACACACTTTCATCGGGCGTCACCAAACGCCACCGGCCCATTAATTCTAGGGTTTCTACGGGGTGAAACCACGTCGCACTTGGGCTATTTAAGCCGGGCACTATCGTCTTCCTCTCCCTCCTCATCCATCATACCCCATCCTCTGCCTCCTCTGCCCTCCTTCTTCCTTCTTCTCCATCAAACCCGATTGAGCCCTCGAGCCACCCCGCCACCATGCAGTACAACGCCCCCACCTACAGCTTCCCCCCAACCGTGCCAGAAAGGCTCTACCCGGCCGGAGTGTATGTAGAGAGACCCCTTAGGGTGTGGGTGACCTCGAGGTGGAGGGGCGCAAGGGAGTTAACGGAGTTCTTCCTTGCGGCCGGCTTTCGCCACCTCCCCCGCGGCTCTCCTCGGATGTACCATCTTGAGGAGGTCAACCACAAAGGCGTTGTGGTTGGGCTCCTCGCCACGTTAACTAACCCTTTTGATGCTTTCCATCTCCTCGGGCGAGCGTATTGGGTTGGTTGTGAGTTCTTAGCTTTCACCACCTATAATATCTTCACCGACTTCAACAACATCTTCCCCAACAACGGCGTTATGCACACGCTCCCGTACCCCATCAACAACGGGGAGGATTGAAGGGCAGCGCCCGGAGGAGCGAGGTGGCGTTGTTCACCCGGAGGAGGAGGAGAAGAAGAACCCGCGTTTGGTGCCCCCCGATCTATCTAGCTTGCTATATATCTATCATATTAGTTTTTTTAAGTTGTAATCGTCATGCTACTATTATTAAGTTGTATTAGTATTTTAAGTTGTAAGGCTATCGTGGAACTATGGGTTGCAATCATTATGCTACTATATATATTGTGTGTTTCGTGCTATTATTTGTAGATTGCTATGGGTTGTTCTTGCTTATTATTTGTGTATTGCTATGGGTTGCTACGAGCCCGGGTTGCTACACCCCAATCACCACACACACCATCTTCAAAATATTGGCCAAACCATGGACATGCAACTAGGAGCCCCATGCAAACTGACTATGGTCATGCAACTAGGAAATGCAAACTAATTTACTTCATGCAAGCATGCAACTCATTTAGTTCATGGAACCGTAGACATGCATAAAAACAATTAAAATTTAGTTTTAGTGCATCAAAAAATGATCCATCACAAAATTTAGTGCAAGAAAAAGGCCAAAGTAAAAACAAGTAACATTTATTTGCCAAAGTTAGAGGTGGGTTGGTGCCCCTACGCGGGTGGGCTGGTCTCTATTTGGGCATGGTTATTTTCTCAGGGCCCATTTTCTCACGGCCCAACATCTATTCGGCAGCCCAGTTTTGTTTTTTACTAGAAACTGAATTTCGGTGTGTGCGCTGTTAACTGAAGAACAAAAACAGAGGAAACAGAGCATGAACACTTAATAGGGCCCCTGAGAATATCATTACAATAATTCAAGCAAGTTTTGCTTCACACAAATTCAAATTCATCTAACAAATGATCCCTGGCTAACTCAAACTACTGGGCACCCCTGAAACTAGCTGACTAACTAACTAAAACTCTAACAAATTCTAGCGATTGATGAACATCTAGAAAAATAAACCCATAGCAATGACACAACCATAAAATGCTCTAGCCATCATATTTTCTTGCTACTTCAAATCGATCAGATGCTTTAGTTGCTTGCCGATTTTCTTCAATTCACACTTCAGTTCTGCACTGTGCATCATCGGATCGGCTCTGTCCGCCAAATTGGGGGCTTGTTCCACGACAAGCCGCACGCGAAAATTGAGCTCTTGGGTTGGGGTTGATCCCTCCGATTTCAACCTTTGAACATAGTCATCGAGCCACTCAAAATGCCCACATTTGTTCAGAACCAGGAAAACAGGGGGCCGGCGGCGCATGAATCCTAGATCCACTACCCAGATCCACCGCCCTAATTTGAGGAAAAAACAAAGAAATCGGGAGAAATTAGACCATAGGATTGGTCAAGAACACAGATCTAACCTGCCCCGGCTGTGGCTTGCTCAAACATTTCAAAAACTCGTGCCCACGGTTGCCATTTTCTTCCCTCACACAAGTCAAACGCTTGAGAGGCTCCATGCGCGGGCAATCGGGGCATCTTGTCAACGGCAGTGGACCGTACTGCGTCCATGATTGGCGGGTGGCCAAAGTCGAGCTAGACATCACTCGCCGGCGGCGTGCTTCGTTGCCGGAGCAGAGGAAGAAGAAGGTGGGAAAGGAAAGGGGCAGGGCAAGCAATGGAGGGGGGCAGGTTGGCTCGGGCTCGTGACTGGCTCGGGTTAGAGCACGCTGATGAGCACAGGCATGCTTGTGTGGATAAGTTGTGGGTCCCATCCGCATGCGAGTAACTGGTGGGTCCCGCGTGTCATAACTCAAATCGCTAACCCCTCGTGTTTTTCATTTCACGGTTAAACAGAGCCATGTCGCATTGGAGCTATTGTTGTCTTCGAAGACGTCGCATCACAGCCATTCATTCGAACTACATCGCACTCCTTCCAATTCGCATGAGAAACGTCGCGCAAGAGCTATTGGCCCGGCTTGACCTAGGGCGCCCTTACTAGCAGCCCTCCCATCCCCCCAAGTGGCGCCGTCTAGCCTGCTCCTATTGCTATCATGTCCGGGTGCGCGATCTATGGCTGGTTGCGGGGTACTCTCGACCTGCCTCACGTAGGCAGCTCCATCGTCTTGGATGGCCTCTCCTCCCCCTCAAGTGGTTGTGCCCACTCTCGCGGCAGTGGCGAGGCAACAATAGTAGTGGATGGTGCGAGGCGCCTCACGTTTGATCCTTGTTGGCGCTGCTCCCCTAGCGGGCTCCGCCCTGTGTTCTCCGGTGTCCACGTCTTGCCGGCGTCTTCTGTCGGGCGGCTCTGACCTCGGCAATCCTGTAGTTGTTACCCTTCTAGCATGTCGGGCTTGCCGATGTACCTATGGCTATGGCCCCGGCAGCCCAAATCTGCATCCCTCCAGTCCTAGCTTGCTGGCGTTGCCGGTCATCGTCGCATCAACCGCGCCATTGTCTTTGCTTCATAGTCGGCCCTTCCTAGTAAACCTCAAAGCTTGCCCTTTTGCCAAATCCAATGCTTGTGGACCTAGAGGCGCTGCCATGGCCTTCAGTTGTGCCCCTCTTTGAGGTCACAGGATACCCTAGGTCCGGTTCATCCATACTGGATGGCGACGGCGTCTCGGCGCCGTCTTCCTTCTTGAAGGTGTTATCTTTGATTGCTCGTGGTGTCCCTGGTGTTGGCTCTGGAGATGTTAGTCTTCTTCCTGGTTCAGTATTGCCGTTCTTGGCTCACGTCTTGATAGGTTTAGCTGTGTTGTATCCTTTGTTTGGGCCGAGCATCCCTTCTCTCTCTGCTCCAGGCACCATTTTCACATCTGCTTGCATTTGTGTCATGTTGTACCATTCGTTGTACTAATTATGTTCCTCTCCTGTCAATGAAAAGATACGCAATCTTTGCATATTCGCGAAAAAATGAATGGCACGTACATACAACCGGACTGTACTTCACCTAGCTGATCGTAAATCAAACGAGCAATCAAATGTTTTGCCACCTCTAAAATGTTTAAAAACTCTTAAAAGAATTGCAGGGAAAAATTCAAAATCCTTATGACTTGTTCGTCAAACAAAGACAGAAATTCTTAAACATACGTTTTGGTGTCCTTTCAATGGGCTGGCTGCCCGTCAAAATGTCTCAGAAATTGTTCTAGAATTGATTTTGCTCGCACAGAAAAGAGAAAGAAGGTAATTTTTAAATCAATAGGAGAAAGAAAACCAATAGATTGTTACTTTAGGAAAGTTTCTATTACTTGTACAGCGTGCTCCGACCTGTCACAGCTTCGATCCGTCCTTGCGCGTGACACAGTACTCTTAGTCTGGCTAATCATCCTTAGAAGCTCGACACAGGCCGTAGGATGGGCATCTAACGGTTGAGGGCGTAGTAATTCTCACGAGATATTAAGTCACACGTCATGTGATGTGCTAGCTGTTGGTACCACCTTCCCTTTCCGCGTTTTGTCCGCCATTTCTCCTTTCTATTTCTACTTGGCCGCCCGGTATAAGATGATCCAACCCACCCCTGGCCCTCTCCAAACCACCAGCCACAAACCCTAGCCGCAACCATCCATCAGACTGCTGGACAAGCCCCCTGTAGCCGCGGCCGCCTCCATGGAACCAGCGACTGGCAGGCCGTTCTACTGTTTCATTCCCGGCGCAGACGCCAGCGGCCATGAAAGGTCAGTGAATTAGATGTTGGATCGATTTTCTTGTTGCCTTCTTGATATAATTCGGCTGATTCCAATTCATTAGATCTCATCTCGTAAATATTTATGCATGTTTTGTTTCAAACTAAGCTAAACGTAGATCCACTGAATCTCCTTTGCAGTATCATCCCAATGACTGATGAGAGGAACTGGGACGACCTCCCGGACGAACTCGTATCCAAGGTGGCGGAGCTCCTGCTGCGCTCAGATGTGACGGACTACATCCACCTGAGAGACATCAAGCCTTGGAGAGGCGCCGCCCCGAAGCTCGTGGGCATGAATCCGCGCTTCTTCCCACGCCACTGGAAGATGCTGCAGATCCAAGGTGAGGAAGCCAGGTTCGTGAACGTCCTCACCGGCGCCTCCATGCGGCTCAAGATCCCTCGGCACTACGGGCAGGTCCTTGCCTGCGCCGAGGGCTGCCTGCTCTTCGCCGCACCCTCAGGCCGGGGCACGCAGAAGCTGCGCCTGTGCAACCCGATGACCAGGGCCGTCGCCGACCTACCCAATCCCATGACCAGAGTTATTTCACAAGACTTCAAGGCCGCAGGAATCATCTACGACGTCGACGACGGCGAGGTTCCCACGCCCACCGTGGTGCTCCTCGTGGCGTTATCGGTGTGGTCCATTGACATGGTCCTCTACGCGAGGCCAGGCGACGCCGTGTGGCAGTGGCAATTCTTCGCCCCAAACGAGGACGGAGAGCTTCCGTTGTTCCAAGGCAAGGGCAGCCTCTCCCTGGGCGGCAGCTTCTACGTCCCCACCCGCTCAGGGGACGTCCTCAAGCTGGAGCTCCACCCGCAGCCTCACTTCGTGTACGCGGCCAGGCAGCAGGAGGTCACTAATCAGGCTAGTCACTTACACTTAAACCAGAGGTCCTACCTGGTGCCGTCTGTCGACGCAGGGATGCTGCTGGTGGTTCGTAGGTTCGAGAACCATGCCAGATACATAGCCGTGTCCAACGTGGTGTTCGAGGTGAACCTGGCAGAGGGCACCCTTACACTACTACAGGACCACAAGGACATCGACAATCGGAGCATTTTTCTCCGGTGGTTGACGCTCGGCACGCACTGAGGGTGTCCAAGCAGTTAATTACCAGATGTCAGGGAAAAGTGTGCTCAGATGATGAGAGATTTTGTCTGTTTTTTTTTTCATCTATTGAACAATTTGCTCTCCGTTATTAATTAATTCCAGTTCGATTGTGTAATCCTTTTAGTTTATTTATTATCAATTTCTCAAGACCGATTTCTTCCTGGAACAAGTATAACAGAACCTTCATCAATGTACTACAACCACAGAGTATGACACGAAGATTTCAGCTGGATGGACTATTCTATTTCCACTCTTAACCGAGCTACTGTGTCATCCATCATGTTATGTTTTCAGGAATGCAATCCATGTTATCTAGGTAGAAATTGATAATATATGTACAGGTAAATACATTGTTTCTTAGTTCAAGATTTCTAATCCATATGATATATCCCGCGTGTGGAATGGCGGGTTTTGACGTAGGATTCGCAGTGCATTTGAGTTTATTTAAAAATTTCTCTGCCCTTCCTTTTTATTATGAGCTATTTTATTTTATCCAACTTCATATAATATTTTTCTGTTATCCTGGTTTAGGAATCTCCGTACCTAAAGAGAGTGTGACCTTTGCAAAGTTATCTAATATGTCTGCTCAAACATTTACAGTGGATAATTATTACCCATATGTATTGTTTCTCCTAAAGTATTTTTGTAACATTATTAGGATTTAGAGTCCAGACGAATTGATTCCATCAATATGTTTCTCGGCACACTATAACGAGTAGAGTACTGAGCAGTTACCTGCTCTGAGGGTAAGAAGAGCTAGCTGACATAGCCAAAATAGTTGTATGACTATAGTTGTGCCTGGAATTTCTGTTGGATCCACTATTCTATTTTGTCTTGACCTAGTGTATGTCCAGTCTATGTTATCTGCGTGCATATCCGATCCATATTAAAGATAGAAAATAGATAATATGTACAGCTAAATTACTTGTTTCTTAGTCCAAGATGTGTAATGATTTATCCCACGTGTGGAATTTCTCGTTTGTAATATTTGCAGTTCATCTGATTTTATTCCTATGAATTGCTCTGCACTTCGATCACTTCATACGAGAAATTTCATGGGATCCAACTTCATAGAATATTTTCTACCTTTTGCATATCAGTTATTAGTCAAATAGACACAAAAAGATCTGTTAGCCCGATTTAAGGTAGCCATGACATTCTATTTCTATTATTTTTTTGTTTTGGGGAATCTCCCTATGTCTAAAAAGCATGATCCTTGCAAAGTTATCTAATATGTCTTCTCAAATATTTACATTGGATGTTTATTAACCATATGTATAGCTTCTCATAAAATATGTCCACAATTTTTGTAACCGTTAGGATTCTCGGTCAATATTTATGAATTGATTCATAAGATTTCTTATGCACTTCATTTCATACAAGAATATTCATTGGATCAAACTCCCTATACTATTTTCTATTATTTTCATGAGATGAGTCAAATGTCTATACAGACATGTTGGATTTAAGCTGGCATGGTATTGTAGTCCTAGTTTTTTTCTTTCTCTCCTGTGGTATGAGAACTCCCCTAATCAAAGAGTTGAAAAACTGCATGGGGCCCCTTAGGAATCTCTCCATGTCTAGAAAGCATGACCTTGAAAAGTAATCTAATGAAAGAAAAAAAATTAGAAGGATGTTCCATTACACAACCCTTGGTCGGTTTTGGGTTCCGATAATGCCCAACAAGAGCAAATACCCCAGTATATTCAGGCTTTAGAACCGATTGGGAGAGTTAAGTATCCCAGTCGGTTCCATGGAGAACAATTAACAAATTCTACTTAACAATATTTATTTGCAAATTTTTACACTTATTGTTTACTAATAATTTGCATGCTTTATTGTCTACTGTATATTTGAAAATTTTAATACTGCTTATGAGAGATTTTGTCTGTTTTTTCGTCTATTGAACAATTTGCTGACGGTTATTAATTAATTCCAGTTCGATCTTGTAAACCATTTAGTTTATTTATCAATTTATCAATATCAATTTCTTGCTGAACAGGTATAACCGAACCTTCTTTGTGAATGTACTACAACCACTGAGTATGACAGGATGATTTTAGTTGGATGGACAATTCTATTTCCACTCTTAATCTATACTGTGTCATCCATGTTATGTTTCAGGAATGCAATCCATGTTATCTGGGTAGAATTGTTAATATATGTACAAGTACATACATTATTTTTTAGTTCAGGATTTGTAATCCTTATGATTTATCCCACGTGTGCAATGTCCGGTTTTGTACGTAGGATTCGCAGCCCATCTGATTTTATTTAAAAATTTCTCTACACTTCCTTCCTTATTATGATTTATTTTATTTTATCCAACTTCACATAATATTTTCTATCACTTTCATATAAGGTCGATCAGCTAAATGGCCATAAAGATATGTTGGATTTAAGGCAGCATTTACATTTTGATAAATGGGATCCAACTTTATGGTACGAGAAATTTCATGGGATCCAACTTCAGAGAATATTTTCTATCCTTTTCATATCATTTATCAATCTCCATGTCTAGAAAGCATGACCTTTGCAAAGTTATCTAATATGTCTTCTCAAAGATTTACATTGGATGTTTATTAACCATATGTATAGTTTCTCATAAAATATGCCCACAGTCTTTGTAACCATTAGGATTTTCATATATATGAATTGATTCATATGATTGTTCTAACACACTTCATTTCATATAAGAATATTAATTGGATCAAACTCCCTAGAATATTTTCTATTATTTTCATTTGATGAGTCAAATGTCTATACAGACATGTTGGATTTAAGCGAGCATGGCATTGTAGTCCTATTTTTTCCCCTCTTCTTGTGGTATGAGAACTCGCCTAACAAAAGAGTTGAAAAAGTGCATGTGGCACCTTAAATAGCAATCTCTCTATGTCATGAAAGCATGACCTTGAAAAGTAATCTAATGAAAGATAAAAAAACTTTAGAAGGAGGTTCTATTACACAACCCTTGGTCGGTTTTGGGTTCCAACAATGCCAAACAAGAGCAAATACCCCAGTATATTCAGGCTTTAGAACCGATTAGGAGAGTTAAGTATCCCATTCGGTTCCACATAAAACTATTAAGAAATTCTACGCTACAATGTTTATTTGCAAATTTTTACACTTATTGTTTATTGATAATTTGCATGCTTTATGCTGCAGTGTATATTTGCAAGTTTTAATACTCCCTCCATTTTTATTTACTCTGCAGATTAGAGTTGAGTGAAGTCAAACTTCGTAAAGTTTGACCAAATTTATATAAAAAAGTACAAAGATTTACTATAAAAAAACTATATGATGTGAAAGTACATTCAATAATACATCTGATGGTATTGATTTGTTATTGCAGATGTTAATACTTTTGTTTATAAATTTTGTCAAATTTTAAAAAACTTGACTTTGACTAAAGCTAATGTGCGGACTAAAAAAACAGAGGTAGTACTGCTGAAAATTTACAAGTTTACGTGGCAGTCAGTTTTCTTAGTGCGAAAAACGGTGCCAAAATTAGCAGGCAGAATATAGGGGTGTGAAGGGGGAAGCTAGAAAATGTGCGCCCAAATGCAGTACACGTGCATGCAACTCATTGCCTAGACATAGCTTGGTGCAGCACCCATCTTCTATCCACTATTAGTCGGCATACCAGATGCATGCAAGTCGAGTGGGCACGATCTGAACCAAGGGGCATCTGCATCCACTTTTCAAAAAATGCATTTTAAGTACATTTTAAAATGTAAAAAAATCAAAAGAAAATTTCATGCATACATGTTCACAAATGTATGTGCACGACGCAAAGTTTTGTGCAAAAATATGTTTTTTTTTGTCTCCGTAAAAAAACAAATTTCCGTGCTTCTGAATAGCGTTTCACGACACAATTTTTTGTCTCTTTTGCACAGGCCACAAAAAAAGTTATTTTTCCGTGAAACTTTATGCACGCACATAGAACATGAATACATACCCATGCCGCCTTTTTCGGATTTTTTTTAGCATTTAGAAATGTGTTTTTCAAAGTAGGTTCATATGTACCCGGGTTCATCCATGTACTTCCCCATGCAAGTCTTACTATTGTTCCAGATACTTACGATAACCATGTTAGGTTGTCCTACCTATTGCAGAACCAGAAACATACCGCAGGATGAACATCCAGTGGCCTGTAGTGGGGGTACCACACCCTCTGGGCACCAAATCCTCACTTTATGTGCGTGATCATCTGCTATTTATCACATGTAGCATGAAGAAACAATAGATTATCAATTAAAGAAAACGAAAAGAAACACGTGGTCGTTGGTATTTTGATATCAATCCTCTCTAACCTGCATTTGGTTAACTCTTTAATCCATCTTCTGTAGCTAGTTGAAAGGTGAACTGGGGTTGAGAGGTTGAGTGGATAGGTAGGATGAGACTGAAGTGAAGTGAAGTTCTTCCAAACTCATCTTATGTGCCTTCCGCATTTTGCAGATAAAACTTATTGTCTACCACCACAGCACTTCATGGTCTAGGGGATGTGCTTGCAGATGCCTCTCATTCCACTATCAGATTTCTTTTTATTCTTGTCTCTCTGTCTTGCTACTAAATCTTAACAGAAGTCCGCCATTTGTGTAAGCTAGAGAATAGCAAATAAGACAGTCAGACGCGATAAGCTGAAGATAGCGAGTTTTGCATACCTCTAGCTATGACTGGAGGTGGTATATTATATGTAAGTGATGCCCATGTGAAGTTGGCGGGCACATTAGCTACATCTTTTAATGTCGAAGCAATCTCATATCTTCTAGTATTAAAATTACATCCAAAACTCTGAACGTGCATGTGATGCAATTCATCCACATCTACTATTTATAAAACCACGTAAGAGTATTTTCATATGAGTCACATCTGGAACAAACGCCTACGCCAAGACCCAAACTGCGGGAACTCGGAAAAGACTGGATAATCCGAGAGTACTTCTCAGCAAATAGTGGCACCCTGCACAGACATGCCGGCGCTGAGAGTCTGGTAAAAGGAACTCGGCAAACAAAATAGACTCGGTTTACACACGGCAAAATGAGTCCACGTGGCATGGCCGGTCGCTTGATTGTATGGGTATTGATATGCACGCATGGATTGTATGGACAATCGGATAGATTATATGGATATTGATATTAATGTTTTATTTTTTTAGTTTTTTGTTTATCTTTTATAAATTCCAAGAGGAGAGGATATAACATTTTAATTTGTTTATATAGATGTAGCTAGGTCAATTCGTGTGTACTATAGTTTAGCAATATGGAAAGAGAAAGAAAATCGAAAAAAGGAAGTTAATTAGTAAAAATCGCTATGTTTTGTTGAAATGGGGATATGTGCACTAACTAGAGTTTTTTGTGCTGAATATATACTGCCAGTACATGAGAGGGAAGGTGTTCAATTTTTTTGTGAATATATAATCAGTAAAGCAGCTTCCGAGGGAGGATCTAGTTTTCAAGAGGGTATGTGTCAAGTTTGTGAAGAAAGTGTGGGGCCATTTTCCTGTTGGCCTCGAAACTTTTTCTGCACTCAAATGAGGCCGTAACATGACACGTGTCAAGCCCTGACCTTGAATAAATTCATGATAAATTTAAGCACCAGGATTTGAACCCTAGTGGCAAGGGCGGAGAAAGGCCTATGGCAAGTAGGGCTATAGCCCTAGACCTAGTAACAATGGCCATTGTAATTTCTTGTCAGAAAGTAGAAAACAAATCATCAAATTGCACCATTCAAGCTATTTAGCCCTAGGTGTAATCCGATGCTGGCTCCACATCTGCCTAGTGGTCTGGGGTACCAATGTCCTTCTAACCATCCAATCACATGTTGGTTCGCTTAGGGGTTCACGTTTTATTTTGTATGTTTTGCCTTTATTTTTGTGCTGTTCTGGCTGGGCTACAAGATTCTATTTTTTATTTATCTTTTTTTGTGTGGTCTGGCCATACGCACACACCACACAAACGGTCCAAGTCATGTACATGGTTTTTTTTATCAGTTTGGAGAAGATTATAAAGTTTTTTTTTCTTTTTACTAAGGTTTCTCTGTTGCTTTTTACAGTTTTTCTTTCTTTTTCTCTTTCATTTTCTTTTTATTTTTTATTCCAATTCATTAATATTTTTCAAAATAATGATTATTTTTAAAATTTATGAATATTTTTAAAAATTGCTAATAGTTGCATGTTCGTTATTAAACATGCAAGTGCAAGTGTTTCCTTCCACTGCAACTGTACTCCCTCAACGCGTCTGCAACTTGGGGTGGTTGAGTGCGGGTGTTGCGGAAGCAGGGTTGCAGGAGGGTGTCAACTGTATCTGTGCCATTGAAGATGCAACAGCGAGCGTTTGCACTCGACTAAACTGCATGCGTCTCAGCGTCATTGCAACTAGAATTGTTTGGTGCGAGAGTTTAAGAATGTTGCATTTATCGGGGTGTGGAGTTGCCTTTTATCCCGTCAAAACTTCAGAGTTTGTACAATCGTATCATCAAAAGATTGGTTCTGGAGCTTCTGGGAAGTGGACAACCAGATCTTCATTATTATTAACTTTTGAATCCTGGCATCTTGCAGTAGGTTGGACAGCATCATATATGAAAAATAATAATGGATGGACATTATTACAAAGCAGAAAGGTATCTTGTTCCACTACCAACACCATCACACATTGCATTACAAATTTGTGTGGCCCTTTTTTCTCTTCAGGATGCAGCCGTATACGGAGAGTGCCAATAATAGAGAGACGCTACACCTAGGAAGGAATTGTACACGGTTAGAAGTACTGGTTTAGACGTCAAGGTATGGCTGAAAATCAAAGGAGGAGGGATTAGTTAAGCGAAGAGATGGGTCAATAAGTTATTTTCTGCATGTGTAGGATTTTTGCCTACATGTTCTAAGTATGTAGCCATCGTAAATGTCTTGTTTACATATGGCAAATGAAGATAACTCGTGCCCATTTTTCACACCATCTACTGGGATAAGGAGAGGAGAAATAACAATGCATTTTGTTGCTTCCGTCACCGGACCCTGAGTCACCTTCAGCCTTCTGCTAATCTTGGCTTCTTGCACCCTCGAACAATTTTTTTTTTGCTTCAATAACCGGACCTGATGAAACAGCACCAAAAACCTTGTGCTAATCATGTACTGTCGCTCACCTTCATTCAGGACTTGAAGCTTTAGTATCTCCTCGTCTTCACCCATCTGGTTTATAGTTGAGCTGGTTTAGCTGAACCGGTCCTCACCTTACGCGCATTTCAAAAAAGAAAATCCCTTACGTGGCCTAAACAGCATTCTCAGTTATTTGATTCATTCCGTGGTGCGAAATCTATCATTGGCTAAACAATCATTTGGTTATGCTTTGCTCTCACCCAAACTATAAACCAATAAAAAGTTATTTGCCATGTGTTTTCCAATCGCATAGAAAATTCACAAATAAAAAAAAGTAATGTGAGAATGTAGATACAATGGTAAAAAAATAGTTATATCTCTGTGTAGCCTAGACCAGGTCAGTCAAGGCGCACATGTATGCACGCGTGTTCGGTAGCATTCTCTATCACGGTAGGTTGCGGCTGCTCTACTGCAACCTGCCCAACTTGTAGTAAGCTTTATAGTAATGGATTGGAGAGACAGTCGTCGAACAACCGGCTGGTATCATTTTACTATCCGACGATGATTCCGGCAGCAGCGTTGACGGTGTTGCTCCTGCAGCTCTGCCTCTCAACGGCGGCGGCTCAGGTTACGCCAGGCGCAGGGACGCCCCCGCCGCGCTGCCCGACCAGCTGCGGCGGCGTGAAAGTGCCGTACCCGTTCGGCATCGGGAACGGATGCCACCGGCCAGGATTCAACCTGACCTGCGACCGGACACGCGGCAGAGAGCCGCGGCTGCTCATCGGCAGCGACCTCCAGGTCGTGGAGATCTCTCTGGCCAACTCCACGGTGAGAATCTTGGACAGAGCAGGCCAGGTCAAGCTCACCTTCTCCGGGGGGCTCGACGGCAACGGCACCTGGGGCGGCCTCGGCGCCAGCGGCCCTTACGTGCTCTCGGAGATGCGCAACCACTTCGTCGTGACGGGGTGCAACGTGCAGGCCACGCTGGTCGGGGACGGCGGCGTCGTAGGCTGCTGCTCCTCCTTCTGCTCCATCAACGACAGGTGGACGGGCGCTGTGACGAGCGCCGCTGGCTACGGCGGCGCCGCCTGCTCTGGCATCGGCTGCTGCGAGACGCCCATCCCCATCGGCCGCCCTTCCTACGGCGTGGAGATGAAGTCCCTGGATGCGAGCAACGAGTACGCCGACAGGCTGCCCATCGCGGTGCGCATCGCCGAGAGAGGATGGTTCGAAGGCGCCTCCACCACGCTCCTCAACGACTCGACCGGATACTCGCCCTCCCGCGGGCCGGCAGTGCCCGTCGTCCTGGACTTTGTGGTGGATTCCAAGCCGGTGGTGCTGCCGGGGGTGGCGACGTCGGGCTGCCCCGTGGATGCACGGAGGAGCGCGTGCCAGAGCAGCCATGCTTCCTGCCGCAATGTCTCCGGCATGTATCGCAGCGGCTACGTGTGCCGGTGCCTGGACGGGTACCAAGGCAACCCATACCTCGCGGGCGGATGCCAAGACATCGATGAGTGCGCGCTTCCGGGCATGTGCTTCGGCGAGTGCACCAACACGGCGGGAGGACACCTATGCCGGTGCCCACGTGGCGCCCAAGGCGACCCGCTCATAAGAAATGGCTGCATCAAATCTTCTCTAGGTGAGCACCAAAACCAATAATACATGCAGATTGGAGCACAGTTCATGCTCTGTTCTAGAATGTGCCAGAGACTCTTCCTTGATAACAAAGACACATTTTCTGTGGACATTCTTCAGGTTTAAGTGTCGGCATAGGAGTTGGCAGTGGAGCCAGCCTTCTCCTCATGGTACTTGGTGCTATTTTTGTGACGCGAAAGATGAAGCAACGGCGGGCAAAAGTGCTCAAGAAGAGATTCTTCAGGCAAAATCGAGGGCATCTGTTGCAACAATTGGTGTCTCAGAAGGCGGACATTGCCGAGAGGATGATCGTCCCCTTGGTGGAACTACAAAAGGCCACAAACAGTTTCGACAAAGCTCGTGAGATCGGTGGAGGAGGGCACGGCACGGTTTACAAAGGCATCATGTCGGACCTGCATGTCGTGGCGATCAAGAAGTCCAAGGTCGCGATCCAGAGGGAGATTGACGAGTTCATAAATGAGGTGGCCATCCTCTCGCAGATCAACCACCGAAACGTGGTGAAGCTCTTTGGGTGCTGCCTTGAGACGGAGGTGCCGCTGCTGGTGTACGAGTTCATTCCCAATGGGACCCTCTACCATCATCTCCATGTCCAGGAACCAGCGCCATCCCTAACATGGCAAGATCGGCTAAGGATCGCAACCGAAACTGCGAGAGCGCTCGGCTACCTTCACTCGGCGGTGTCCTTTCCTATAGTCCACAGGGATATCAAGTCCCAAAACATTCTGTTAGATGGCAGTCTCATAGCAAAGGTGTCAGACTTTGGAGCTTCGAGGTGCATTCAAGTCGATCAAGCAGAGACCGCAACCGTTATCCAAGGGACATTTGGGTACCTGGACCCATTGTACTTCTACTCGGGACAGCTCACCGAGAAGAGCGACGTTTACAGCTTCGGCGTCCTCCTCATGGAGCTTCTCACTAGGAAGAAACCATGCTCATATCGTTCATCCGAGGAGGAAACCCTTGTCAGATATTTCACCGCTTCGCTAGCAGTGGGCAAGCTGGCTCGCGTGCTAGATCCTCAGGTCATGAAAGAAGGGGGCAAGGAGGTTGAAGAAGTAGCTGTGTTGGCAGTGGCATGTGTGAGGATTGAAGTAGACCACCGGCCAACCATGAGGCAAGTGGAGATGACACTGGAGAACCTTGGGGGCTCGCATGATAGTTTTGTAATGCATGACATGGATGTGCCGAAGTATCCAATGATTGAGGGTACCAACATGGAGGAAACAAGCCAGCAGTATAGCTATGAAGCAGAGTATTTGTTGTCATCAAGGTACCCCCGGTAGTCAATTTATTTATTGTGTGATCAGTTTAATTTGACAATTAATGATTCCTTCTATAATTGGATATAAACAGGGATATAATGGTTTGTGTGGTCTATGTAATAATTTCTGAAGGAAACAACGAGACTTAAGATATGTGTCCATACCTTTTGAAGTTGCGTAGTTTTGCTCTGTCTTAAACTAATTTCTTTTCTTACTGATCTGACAAACAAGAGAACTTGCATTAGTGCAACAGAAATGCAAGCGTCAAGAAAACAAAGATGGAACGATACTTTCAAAGTTGTTTACCCCCAAAGATAATATACCTCTAAATTATAATTTCTATTAACACAACAAAAGTAGGCATTCTCCCCCCAGTAACAGTATAAAATTGCAGTTTAGAGATGATCACAGTTTCGAATATAACTCCTTTAGACCACGTTAGGAATGTTTCAACAACAATTTGAAGCATAATTGGACGCAAATTCACCATCTAATACTTCTTTTATGTACCTCTTGGTTTCTCACTGCACCTTTACCATGATGCATCCGCACACCAATTTTCGTTTGTCACCACACCAATGCATTGTTGTAGTTGGTTAATCATTTACAGAGGCTCCTCGAAAAAAAACATTTACTGAGGCATTGCCAACAGTGGTACGCCAGTAGTAATTGCTTCTATTGCAGAGCTCCATCCGCACGGAGTTAAGAAACAACCTGTTGATGAGTTCAGAACGGACATAATATTTTTTTACTAGCTACTTAATTATTTGGAACAGATCACTCCATATGTTCACTACACATTATGCAGGATTCACATCCCTTTTATACTTTGAGTTAGACATAATTAGATTTAATTAAGAGATAAGCTACAGCTTACAAGATTTGGCATTGTGTTGCCTTTTTCACATTGAAATTGATTAATATGGCATTGTGTTGCTATAACTGGAGAATGGCGCCTTTGCACACTAATCTGTAATTGCTAGGACGTTAACATTTATTTCATTTCATCATCTGAAAAATAAGAACAATTAGGGAATATTACTATGCAGTAACATTATCAGACATCACAACACCTCACATAAACAGTGATGGTTATTATATTGCTCTGCTTATAAACTTTGACAATGTACTTTACACATTCAGTGGCACAGTGTTCAAATGTTCATATACGAACCTGTAAGATGGCTATATGGATTTTTTTTCTTCTGCTGCTTAATAAATCACACAATCAGTTGTAAGTAAAACATACATACCTTAGGCCTTGTGTGGTAAAACTTCAAGCTGGGGACACCATTCAACATTTAGCCCTCTATCCTACACTTCACGGGCTTGCTCTGAAACCTTGTATTCGTGAACGGATCAGAGACCCCAGAGGAACTGCTTACCAGATTTGCAGACTCCATTGACTATCTCCTCTAACAGACTTTGGTCAAGGTCAGTGACAGTTTCATAGAAGTTAGAAGGGCATAGACGACTGAGCAAGGGAGCTGGCTATCCAGCCATGCCATGCACGGTGCTCTGCTCTCAATACTCAAAGAGGTCAAACCAATGGTCGTCAGGTAGAACGGCGGCGCTGTCGGGCTGATGGACTTCACACGCCATGTTGACGCCAGGTAATCCTTCTCCCTGCTTAGAACAGTGAGGCGTAAGTTTACATCACTCCAGCTGAGTTTTGGTCCACCTGCCTCTTGAGCAAAACAGCAAACAGGTTGCGGGCACGAGCAAGGTACCTCACCGTCTGCTCGGTTTCATGGAACGAGTTGACGAACAACACTCAGCAGCGCACCCGCCGCCCACGATACGCGGCCCTACACGCCTGGCGAAGGTCTCCCCGCAGAGGACGTCCACCGTGCATGGCTGCGAGAAGGGCACCGCCGGCGACCTGCTCACAGGAGGTGCGGGTCGTGCACCAGCGCGCGCATGGCTCTCCCCGCCACGGACTGAGACCGGAAGAGCGCCTCGACGGTGAGGATGCCGGACCTAGCCGCGAACAGCCGGCGCCCGTACTCCTCCGTTGGTGGGGAATCGGAGTTGGTCTCCATTTCGGCGAGAAGAGTGCAGTAGGTTCAGGTTGGGTTCGTTGGACAGTCAGCAGCAGGTAGGAGCAACTACACTTTCTCCTCGACAGCAAACCCGCTTCCCCAGATCAGGAATTATTTTTGAAAAAAATCATGAATATACAAAGCTTGTGTGTCATCCCATTGATAGAAGAAGAGAATTAGTACAAGAGAGGATACAACACATGACCCAAACGCAAAAGGGCGTGAGCAACTGAACATGGTGTCCGGAGCAGGGAGACATGAGATGCTCGGCCTAAAGAAAGGAATAACACAGTTAAAGCCCCCTAGCCCGGACTGGAGCCATGGAGGGCGAGGAGGCGGGACACAAGAAACCCAGACCACGTCTCGAAATCGTGAGCCTCCGCCGCGCATCCACTGCACCAGTCTCGCTAGGATCAACGTACCCCCACCAAGAGCGTCGGGAGATAAGCAAGTGAGTAGCAGGACCCGGCCAAGTTGGGGGCAGAAGACAAGGGGGAAGCACCATGAAAGTCATACATAGCGCCTCGGAAACCCATGCCTTGAGCGGCAGCCCGAATCAACGTGACGTCCAACATCTTCAAAACCAACACCCGGGATGTCGGGAGCCAAAAAGACAACGGCTTCAAGAAGGAGAACAACATCGTGGCACCGTCGCCGTTCGATCTGAGGAATCGGACCTATTGTTTCCCTCGATGTTCGAAGAGGGGCACATAAAGGGGCCATGGTAGCGCCTCCAAGGAGGGAACGACACTCACAAGGGTCGTTGCTACCAGCAATAGGAAGTCAGGGAGGGATTTTCGCCCTGACCTGAGTCTGAGCAACCCCGTAGCCGCCGAATCATGATAAGAAGACATGGAAACCCAACGTTGTTCAAAGCCAACGCCACAAGAAGGGGAGCTACGTCCGGCGCCACAGAGGCACCGGGCACCTCCGGACACGCGAGCTATGGAAGGGACGGGCCAAGGAGGTGACCAGGGTTGGGGAGGCGGTGATGTGTAGGGGTGGCCGCATGGGAAAAGATGACGATCGGCGCCGACAACAAGCCCGAAACTAGAGAGACGCTGATCCGGACCGTCGGAGTCGAGGCCGTCAGTACACCGACAAACCGAACAGGATGGAGAACGCCGCCTCCAAAGCATCGGGACCGGAGCCTCCAGGGCTGTCGTGGCAAGAGCCGCCCTGGCAAGAGACCATGGGCCTCAAAGCGCCAGCCTTGCCACCAGGCTGGCGCACTACAAGAGCAATCGCCGCTGGGAAGATCAACTGGAAACTTGCAGAGGCCAAAGCCCCACAGCCATAGCTGCAACTCGGGGAGCAAGACGGTCGTTGATCCGCCACCGCACAAGGATGGGAGGACTCGAGCTAGCCGAGGAAACCCCTGCCTCCAGCTCAGCCAGATCTAGCACGAGAGCAGGAGCGCACGAGGGCACTCACCGGTGCCAGGCAAAGGCCGGGAGGGGTGCCTGGAGAGTAGGAATGGGACGACCGGATCCGCGCCGGTGCGATGAGCTGTACCAGCAATGGCCGAAGCAAAAAACGTGGATGGCCCTGGCTAGTGGGCAGGCATCAGTTGCACCAATGGAAAAAAGACCTCGTCACCGCCTTCTAAGGCACCAGTGCGCGCTTCGTCGGCTGGGACTCTGGCGTTGGCGCGGCGGGAGAAGGGTAGTGGCGGGAAGAAGTGCGGCGGCGACGGCGGCGGCGGGGGTTGCCTCCGAGTTTATGATGATATTACCAAATTTTAATATATCCCTTAAATTATACTAGCAAAAGGGCTCGTGAATTCCAACAGAAAAATTAAGCAAACTACGGAGTCAAGGATGCATTATAGGTGGTTTTCAGTTCAAGCATCACCGACTTAGGGCATGTTTTAGTTGCCGCTGCCACGACCTCAAGCTCATCCTCGCGCCACCGTCCGGAGCTCGTTCTCGCTTCACTTTGACGTCAGACGTCACTCCGGAACTCGTCATGCATCATCTATGCTCAACCAGTTCTGTTTGTAAGATTGTTGTTCTGATAATCTACCCATCTTTTCGCTAACGGACCACTTGCCTTATGTTTACGACCTGTCCGAAAGAAGATATTGGTGTTATTCATCACATTTTCTTGTATCATCAAGCCCATCTGATCCATCACCTCAGATTTTTACATCTGAATTGATCTCCATCTCTGATTTCATATGTTTTGAAAACTACATGCACATTTATTGGGTTGGAACTGTTGAACATTTGTCCACATGCATATCTATGAAAGAAAATATGTGAAGAGTTTTTCAAAATTACATAAATAGTTTTATGCAAAAAAAAAATAATGCTCCCATGGTTGTGGCTTGCCGATGTTCCTTGCAGACTTTGTGTTATGTAACAACACAGAGTAAACTGACAATTGGACGTAGAGCATCTTCGGGGATGTATTATGCTTAAGTTGTACCCCGCAAAAAAAAATTAAGTGACTTGTAGACGAATAAACACATGTCTGTGCCCAGTAAAAGAAAAACACATGTCTGAGCCGGTAATTGCCGTACTTTTAGCATCCTGACACTAATAGGGATTCGTTTATGTCTAATTACACTGGTGGTCCTAGGAGGCCCGGCGTGGCCCGGCGTGGACATATTTGGATTAGTCGATTTGCTACTGTGCTGAAGCCCATTACCTGTACTGGCTAGCACATTCCTCTTTCCCTTTTCTTTCTTTTTGTACTTTTATGCGAAATCACTAATTGACGAGTACTCATTATAAAAATTACCCTCACCTTCCCAGGTTGCGACAAGTGGCGTGTTGCATATGCGCCACTTGTCGCAACCTGTGTGTTTTCTCTTTTTTCGTAGATCCGTTTATTCAAAATGTTTTATCTCTTAAACCGTGCGTCCAAATCTCGAACCGTTTTCACAGTTGGATTCTTCGCGTCGAGATCTTTATAATTAGATCCCATGTTGACAGGTTTAGACAAACTTTTTTTTCACGAAAAAAACAGGACAAAAAACCAAACCGGGAGCATGTTTTTTTTTCCTTTCTGAAAAAGGCACGCAGATGCCTCTCGCGGAAGAAAAAAAACAGAAGACGCATTTTTTATTTCCGAGAGGCACGGTTGTGACTCTTGCAAAAGCACAACTGTGCCTCTCGCGGAAGCAAAACCGTGCCTCTCGTGAAAGGAAAAAATAATAGAAAAGACGTTTTTTTCGTTTCCGAGAGGCACGGCCATGACTCTCGCGAAAGCACAACCGTGTCTCTCGCGGAAGCAAAACCGTGTCTCTCGTGGAAGAAAAAAAAATAGAAAACACATTTTTTTTCCATTTCTGAGAGGCACGGCCGTGACTCTGGCAAAAGCAAAACCGTGCCTCTCGCGAAAGCAAAACCGTGAGTCTCATAGAAGAAAAAACAAAAAAAACATGTTTTTTCGTGCAAAAAAAGTTTTTTTTTGAAGTTTTTTGTCCAAAAGCTAAGCAAGACCGGTGAAAAACCGAAATGCCGAAAACCCCAGAAAAAACCCGTTTATAAAGCCGAAAACGCGTGCGAAAAAAATATAAAAAAATAAAATCCGGAGGGAGCGTCCAGAGCATGACACGTGGCGGGTGGCTGAGAGCGCGTCCAGTGGCGCTGATTGTTGTGAAGCTTCCGAAGGAGCGCTCGCCAACTAGTTGCCTCCATTTTTATGCGTTTCTCCTTTTGTCTTTTACATTATTATTATTTCTTTTGTAGGTATTTTTGGATGTTGGCTGAGTGTAGACCTAGGGAAAACTCAGGCCTGGCCTGACCAAGCCCGACGCAAAAAACCTAGGCCCGGGCATGGCCTGACCCGACCATCAGGCCTATAATCTAAGGCCAAGCCCGACCCATCAACAGAAAAGCCC
>NC_041383.1:29714395-29719492 GCF_002162155.2 Triticum dicoccoides
TTGTCTCCCGAGTCCATGGAACACGGTATTTTAAAAATATTTAAAATCATATCAATCTTTAGAATTATTTTAATATAAATATGTTCTGTACATACCTTTACATCTTCATTATTAAACACTTGCATTTATGCGCTACTCAAAAGCATTGTAAAAACAATTTTGTGGATCTATATATAATAGCAAATAGCCCATCTATTATAGATTTGGATTTTTAAGCCCGCAAATTAATATATTTCGGTCCATAGTGAGCATCAACATGTTTAGGAAGAAGTACTTAATTAGGAAAATAAAATTTAACTTTTCACAATAATAGAAAATGCACAGAACTCTGGCGTAAACTGGTATTCCCCTTTCGCACCAATACTTGGCACAGAACTCAGATGTAAATTAGTATTCCCCTTTGCAATAATAATAGAAAATGCACCAATGTATATCCAATATTTGTCGTATCTCATTAAACTTTTAAAAAATAAAATGTTTTGTTTTGCAGAACATTTCACTTAGTTAAAAACTGTATAACCAAAGCACCATTGTAGTGCACCACCAAGCACTAGTAGAAAAACGACTTTACGTGAGCCCCATTAGTCCCGGTTTCGAAACGGACCGGTACTAATGTAACCATTAGTGCCGGTTCCAATGGCTAGGGGGCGGGAATCATTAGTCCCGGTTTGTGTTGGACCTTTAGTACCGGTTCGTGACACGAACCGGGACTAAAGGGGTGGTGGCAGGTTGGTGTCAGGCTGGGGCCCCACGAGCAACCTGCCACCGCCCCTTTAGTCCCTGTTCGTGTCACGAACATGTACTAGAGGCTCACCTTTAGTCCCGGTTTGTGTCGCGAACCGGGGCTAAAGATGCTCCTATATAAACCCTTCATCCAGCCCACGAGCTCTCTGTTCTTCCCCTTTCCTCTCCTCTGTTCTTCCCCTCTTGCTCGAGCTCATCCTCCATTTTTGCAAAAATTTGTCAAGATTTGAAGGCACCCCATCCATCCAAGTGTCCACAAAGGTTAGCAACTTTGTCCTTTCATCTCTGATTGCTAGATTAGCTCTTGCAATGCTCTATAACTATAGTGATTTGTGGGCTTTAGTTTGAGAGTATTTATATGTAGTGGTTTATGTGATTTATATGCAATTTGAGCTCAAATTAACTTCTTAGTTTGCATATGTAGGTGTGGTTTACTTAGTGCCTTCCCGTCCCCGTCCTAACCACCGTTGATCGCCCGCACCGTCCCATCGCCGGCACCACCTTGGTGAGCCTCTTGTTCTTATCTTTTTTATAAAAACAAAATCATGTTTGGGTGATTTAGATAGTTACTTATATAATTTTCTTACCCGTACGTTGTTTGTTATACATAGTGGCATGGTTTTGATATCCGTCCCCGTCGGCCTCGTCCGGTTGATGATTCGGATGTGTGGTATATTGTCTTTTATAAGTATTTGTTGCATTTCGTGTTTATGACAAATTATGCCCATCAAGTTGACATAGATATTTTTATCAGGGAGGTATGTGAACCAGAAATTCCAACTGACCCTCTTGTCGAGAGGTTCAATTTAGTTGAAAAAGAAAACGAGTATTTGAAAGAAAATTTGAAAATAATTGAAGAAGAGAAGATGAAACTTGAGTTGTATGCTGCGCTTAAAGATTAGAAAGATTAGAAAATATGCCATTGATAGTGAGGCTTGGTATCATTATGCTATTGGACCAATTGTTACCTTAGTTGCGATCTTGATCTCATTTGTTGTTGCATTTAAATGCTTTAGCTAGAGAGTGTGTATGTTGTTTTATGAGAATAAGTTTGTATGAAGTTTATGTATGAACTTCTATTAATTTGGTCTTTTCGGTGTTGTGTAATGAAGATGAGCCGACAATGGATGTATGATGACCCATGCTCTCCACAGTTCATTAATGGCAGACCTACTTTTCTGCTTGCGTCTGAGGCAAACAAGCAGGCGGATGGTTTTATGTGTTATCCATGTGTTGACTGTAAGAATGATTGAAATTAGTCTAATTCAAAAACCATTCACGTCCACTTGTTTGAGTCCAGTTTCATGTCCTGCTATAACTGTTGGACCAAGCACGGAGAAAGAGGGGTCTTAGTGGAAGAGAATGAAGAAGAAGAGGATGACGATAGCTATCCTGATCATGGGTTCCGTGAATACGATGATACAACAATGTGGGAAGAAGCTGAGCTAGCAATGCGAGAAGAAGCTGAAGAACAGACATCAGATGAGCCCGCTGATGATCTTGGTATGGCCATTGCTGATGCAAAGAGAAACTACGCAAGTGAAAAGGAGAGGCTGAAGTTGCAGCGCATGTTAGAGGATCACAAGAAATTGTCGTACCCAAATTGTGAAGATGACAAGAAAAAGCTAGGTACCACACTGGAATTGCTACAATGGAAGGCAGAGAATGGTGTATCTGACAAGGGATTTGAAAAGTTGCTGATAATGTTAAAGAAGATGCTTCTAAAGTACAAGGAATTGCCCGACAGTACGTACGAAGCAAAGAAGGTTGTCTGCCCTCTAGGATTAGAGGTGCAGAAGATACATGCATGCCTTAATGACTGCATCCTCTACCGCGGTGGATTTGAATGCATGCCCGATATGCAGTGCAATCCACTATAAGATCAGCCGCGATGACCCTGGTGATGTTGAGGGCGAGCGCCCCAGGAAGAAGATTCCTGCCAAGGTGATGTGGTATGCTCCTATAATACCACGGTTGAAACATTTGTTCCAAAACAAAGAACATGCCAAGTTGATGTGATGGCCCAAAGAAGACCGTAAGAAAAATGGGAAGTTGAGAGTACCCGCTGATGGGTCGCAGTGGAGAAAAATTAAGAGAAAGTGGAAGGACTTTGCAGGTGACGCACCATATATCGCGTATATCTTGAGGAAAGAGCTCCCGGAGGACGAAGAAGAGGCTCGACAGATCGTCCGCCGATCTAAAGCCTTTACCGTGATAAAGAGACAGTTATACAGAGAAAGCGCGACTGGAGTTGGTCAGAAATGCATAACACCGGAGGAAGGTCGAATAATCCTTGATGACATCCACTCGGGAACCTGTGGCCATCATGCGTCCTCTCGGACCATCGTGGCCAAAGCATACCGAGCCGGATTTTATTGGCCAAGAGCGAATGAAATGGCGAAGGAGATAGTCGACAAGTGCGAGGGATGCCAATTTTACTCCAATATGTCACACAAGCCCGCGTCAGCTTTGAAGACTATACCACTCGTCTGGCCCTTTGCAGTGTGGGGTTTGGATATGGTCGGTCCTTTGAGAACAGGCAGAAGCGGTTTTACCCATGTGCTGGTAGCAATCGACAAGTTCACTAAGTGGATCAAAGCTAAACCCATCAAGAACCTCGATGCCGGTACTGCTGTCAGCTTCATTAGAGAATTGATATTCAGATATGGGGTCCCGCATAGCATCATCACTGACAACGGGTCAAACTTCGACTCTGAAGAGTTCAGAGCTTTCTGCACATCTCAAGGCACGCGGGTCGACTATGCTTCAGTCGCTCACCCACAGTCGAATGGACAAGCAGAACGAGCCAACGGTTTGATTCTCAAAGGGTTGAAACCCCGTTTGATGCGTGATCTTAAGCATGCGACTGGTGCATGGGTCGATGAACTTCCCTCAGTGCTTTGGGGGTTAAGGACCACGCCCAACCGGTCGACTGGGAGAACTCCATTCTTCTTGGTCTACGGAGCTGAAGCAGTCTTGCCGAGTGACCTTCTCCACAATGCTCCCCGGGTCGAGCTCTACACTGAAGCCGAAGCAGAACAAGCGCGGCAGGATGCAGTCGACCTTTTAGAGGAAGAGAGGTAGATGGCTCTGATCAGATCGACCATTTACCAACAAGACTTGCATCGCTTCCATGCCAAAAACGTGAAGAGTCGAGCCTTCCAGGAAGGAGATTTAGTTCTCCGAGTGGATTAGCAGAAACCACACAAGCTTTCTCCTTCTTGGGAAGGTCCCTTCATCGTCACCAAGGTTCTCCACAATGGAGCATACTGTCTTTACAATGTCGAGCATCAGATCGACGAGCCCCGAGCTTGGAACGCGGAACTTCTCCGCCCCTTTTACACCTAAGTATTCACTCGGACAAGTTGTAATAAAAGTACTTCTGTAGTTTATTTATCAAAGACAAGAGCTTTATAATCTTCCCAGTAATCGTTATTTCTTTTGTCCACTCAAAACAATCCCCCAGTGGGTGGCTTGGCTGCGAATCCGATTCGCAGAAGTCTGTAAAAAAATCCTAACCGAGTGGTGAGCCAGTCTCCCACACGAAGGCTTAGCTACGAAATCCGTTTCGCCTAAGATAAACAAAATCCTACCGAGTGGTAAGCCAGCCTTCCACTCGGAGGCTTAGCTGCAGTCCAAGTACTCGCCTAAGATAAATAAAATCCTACCGAGTGGTAAGCCAGCCTTCCACTTGGAGGCTTAGCTGCAGTCCAAGTACTCGCCTAAGATAAACAAAATCCTGTCGAGTGGTAAGCCAGCCTTCCACTCGGAGGCTTAGCTGTAGTCCAAGTACTCGCCTAAGATAAACAAAATCCTGTCCAGTGGTAAGCCAGCCTTCCACTCGGAGGCTTAGCTGCAGCATTGCGCTCACCTAAGTACAAATACAACGTGCGCTCTGCAAGGAAGACGAGGTGCAGGTCGACTGCTACTCTCTCCTTCCGAGCTACGCCACAAATACAACTACGCTCTGCAAGGAGGACGAGGTGCAGGTCGACTACTACCCTCTCCTTCCGAGCTACGCCACCAATACAAATCCTACCGAGTGGAGAGCAAACCTCCCACTCGGGGGCTTAGCTGCAGCCCAGTGCTCGCCTAAGTATCTGAAATCCTACCGAGTGGAGAGCAAACCTCCCACTCGGGGGCTTAGCTGCAGCCCAGTGCTCGCCTAAGTATCTGAAACCCTACCGAGTGGAGAGCAGACCTCCCACTCGGGGGCTTAGCTGCAGCTCAGTGCTTGCCTAAGTATCTGAAATCCTACTGAGTGGAGAGCTGACCTCCCACTCGGGGGCTTAGCTGCAGCCCAGTGCTCGCCTAAGTATCTGAAATCCTACCGAGTGGAGAGCTGACCTCCCA
>NC_041383.1:29719855-29728969 GCF_002162155.2 Triticum dicoccoides
ATCTGAAATCCTACCGAGTGGAGAGCAGACCTCCCACTCGGGGACTTAGCTGCAGCCCAGTGCTCGCTTAAGTATGTGAAAATCCTACCGAGTGGAGAGCACACCTCCCATTCGGGGGCTTAGCTGCAGCCCAGTGTTCGCCTAAGTATGTGAAAATCCTACCGAGTGGAGGGCAAACCTCCCACTCGGGGGCTTAGCTGCAGCCCAGTGCTCGCCTAAGTATCTAAAATCCTACCGAGTGGAGAACAAACCTCTCACTCAGGGGCTTAGCTGCAGCCCAGTGCTCACCTAAGTGTATTGGGGAACAAGTCGATTGCAATAAGCGCTTCGCTTTAACCTGCAAAAGACACCTCAAACCAAATGCAAACATATTCAACGACGAATCCAAGTTCGGATAACACCTAACGAAACCGAAAGTGCTCAGGCGCTAGGCCTGTTAAGGTTTGTCGGTTACAAAACTCACTCGACATACCGAGGCAAATTTAAAGTATCAAGCTCAGAAGTTTTTTACCCCTCCCGTGGAGGGCCGGAAGGTGCAACAAACTCGTCCAGATCAATTCCATCTGCAATCTGAGTGGCAGCAGCAATGAAGGTCTCCATGAAAGATCTGAAATCGTGCTTCTTGGTGTTAGCCACCCTAAGAGCCACCAGCTTGTCCTCTCGAGTAACCTTGCAGTGAACGCGGACCAGAGACAGAGCAACATCCGCACCGCACCTGGCCGAAGACTTCTTCCACTCCTGCACTCGACTTGGGACCTCGTTCAGTCGAGTCATCAGGGACTCGAGGTCGTTCTGGAGTGTCTCTCTTGGCCAGAGTGTTGTGTCGATGCGAGAAGTTGCGACCTTCAGCCTTGCGAGATAATCGATGACAGCAGCAACACAAGATTCAAGCCGGAGCACATTCATGGCGACTTCATCTTTCACGGGAGAGTTGATGGGGTCCAGGTTTACTTCCAGTCGACCAGTCTCCTCTTCAAAGTTCTGACAAAACTCTGCAAGCACAACCATCGAGTCAAGACAAACAGTCAGAGGTTACAATTAAAATATTTGTTTGATACAAAGGATTACCTTCAAGCATGAGGAACAACTTCTTGGCGAGTCCACCCAGATAAGCCTCCAGATCGTTCTTCTTTCTCTTCAACTCACTGGCCTTGTCATTCAGGGTGGTCTTGTCACTTTTCAGTCGACTGACCTCCTGGTTGGCAGCATCAAGAGCAACTTTCAGATTGGTGTTTTCTTCTTAAAGCTTGGTCACCGAAGCCAGCTTCTCATCCGCAAGCCTGGTCTTCTCTAAAGCAGTTTTTTGCATCTCAGCCAAGTCAAGCTCTTGCTTCTTCAGGGCATCCCTCACTTTGTCTGCAAAGTTACAGTGAGATTACATTCGGAAACAAGTAAGAGGCAAAGGCAGTCGTCAAAGGCCTCACCAAGCATACCTTTAGCTTCCTCCTTCGCCTTCGTTATGTTCTCTTGGGCCAGTTTCAGATCGAGCTCGAGCTGAATGTGTTTGTTCTCCAACTCAGTATAACGAGCCGCAAGGTCACATGATTTCTATGAAGAACCAATCGACAGATGTCAAAGACAATTCAGTTCCGAGTGAGTAAGGAAAAATCATAGCGTTTCTAAGACTACGGCCAAATGCAAACATTCCACCATAATCTCGGGGACTACACCCAGTGGGTGCACTCAGCGTGCCCCCACTAGTTTCATCAGTTAGAGTTGACCAGTCGACCAACAACAACAAAAAACAAAAAAAACGGGAGATGTTCTTCAGACTATAGTCAACTGCCCGCAGTCGACCACAGTCTCGGGGACTACACCCAGTGGGTGCACTCAGCGTGCCCCCACCGGTCTATGAATCTATTCGACCTAGTCGAGTAAGGAAAAAATTTAAAACTTAAAGCCTATGGTCGACTGCCAGCAGTCGACCATAGCCTTGGGGACTACACCCAATGGGTGCACTCAGCGTGCCCCCACTAATCCGGAATTTCAATCGACACACCCAGTGGGTTAGGACAAACTCTAAGAATTTCAGAAAGAAGAGTTTTCAGATATCATATCCTAACAGAACAGGCAGTGACCGACTGACCTGAACGTTACTCTGAAGAGCCGAACTGGCGTCATAGGCTGCCTCGCTGGCTTCTCGTATTGCCTTCACTTGCTCCATCATGACCCCCGCTTGGCGTATTGCTTCTTTAGCAGCACTAGCTTGGTCTTCTGGAACGGGGTAGGTGGAGAAAAGCGAGCGCTGAGCAGCACTCGACGACGAAGGACGAGCACTCATCAACGGCACCGCAAAGGTTACGGTAGGCCGAGTGACATTGTCCTCCTCCAAGACCAACGTCTCGGGTGCTGGCACATCCTGAGTCGCCTTGTGAGTAGACGTTTTCTTGCTCCTCCTCTGCCTTGGCGGTTCTTCGTCGTCGTCGTCAGGAAGGTCAATAACAATGTTAGATGAAGCTGCAGAAAGAATCAAAATTAGAGACAATAAGTCAGTCGACTGAAAACGGCATCACAAGAGTCATACCAGGTTTTGAGGTAGCAGCATCCTCCATCTCGTGGTCTTTAGCCCTGGCCGAAGTATCAGAAGTAGCAGCACTGCAGTTCCGGAAGTCAGTCGATCGACAAGAGCAAGTTCATGAAACGGGGAAAACTCAAGACTACCATTACCCTGAGATAGTGGGGATCACCATCTTCATCTTCGGCAAGACCTTCGCAGGTCTTGACTGTGCCACTCGAGATTGCTTCGGAGCCTTCTCGGTCGGCGCCGGAGAAGTAGTCCGAGGGCGCTTGGTCGACTGGGTAGCGGTCGCGACCCCCTTACCACGCTCAGTCGCGGGATCATGGACAAGCTTTGAGCGTCTTTCCGAGCAGGGAGGTGCAACTTCCTCCTCCTCCTCCTCCTCTTCCTCCTCATCAGAGTCTTCAGCCTCATCATCGTCGTCAGCATCCGAATCCCACTCCTCCGGGCTTTCGCCCCCACTTCCTTCCTCCTCCTCAGTCGGCGTCTGCGCCCCATTGGGCATCGAGTATAACTCCGTGGTGGCCTGTCAAGCAACAAAGCAAAACAAAGATCACTCGACCAATTCACAGCGAAGCAGAATGAATAAAGCAAGATTGCGATTGGAAATAAATGGCCATACCGTGTCCGGTGTGTAGGTACAGTCGAGTGGTGGGATCCTCCTGGACCCCCGAGGGTTGTCCTTATTCCCCGTGATCGCGGTCACCCACCTCTCCAGTGTGGCGTCGTCGACCGCCTCTGGATGGACCCGAGTGGTGTCCTCGGTCCCACAATACAACCACATCGGATGGCCTCAGTACTGAAGTGGTTGCATGCGCCGCCTAAGGAAGACCTCCAGAAGATCCATACCCGTCACTCCTTCTCTAACGAGTTGGACTACGCGCTCCATCAGCATTTTTACCTGAACTTTCTCCTCAGAAAGCATTTTCAGAGAAGAGGCTTTGTCCACTCGGTCCATGGAAAACGGAGGGAGACCAGTCGACTGCCCCGACGTCGACTCGTCTTGGCAGTAGAACCAAGTCGACTGCCACCATCTGACCGACTCGGGGAGGGTCATGGTTGGGAAAGTACTCTTATTCCTCATCTGGATCCCAAGACCACCGCACATCTGGGTAACCTTAGTCCTCTCATCGTCCGGACTCGCCTTTTTCACTGTCTGTGAGCGACAGGTGAATATGTGCTTGAAGAGACCCCAGTGTGGTCGACAACCCAGGAAGTTCTGGCACATGGACACAAAGGTAGCAAGATAGGCGATGGAATTGTGGGTGAAATGGTGGAGTTGCGCCCCAAAGAAATGCAGAAACCCCCGGAAGAAAACACTCGGCAGCAGAGAAAAACCACGATCTACGTGAGTGGCTAAGAGAACGCACTCACCCTCCTGCGGCTGCGGTTGACACTCGGTCCCCGGAAGCCTCGCTGACCCGTGGGGGATCAGTCCCTCATTGGCCAAGTCATTGAGATCTTTCTCAGTGATGGTCGAGCGGATCCAATCCCCTTGGACCCAACCCTTCGGCAGGCGGGACCTTGACGAAGATCCGCCCCGACTGGATGGTCTCCCCTTCGCCTTCCCCGTCGCCGTCGCCTTCTTCGCGCGCTCTAGGGCCGCCGTCTTCTCCTTCACCATTGTCGCCGGCGAAGCGCACGAGGAGTGGATAGGCGGAGGCGAGAGCAGGCGCGGTGGGCGGAGGCAAAGAGGGAATAGAGAAGAATGGGAAGGCACTATTCAAAAAACCCTCCCCCGGCGCTTTATATAAGGGCGCTTCCGAGTGGCTGACGAGTGGGTCCGGGCAATCCTGTCACATCCCGAAACAGTCGCGCACGCACGATACATGGCGAAAAAGGCGGCGCCGAAATCGAGGCGTCCACGCCTTATCCCATCCGATTGCCGTGGTCCGCCCCGCTTCGCGCACTTCCCAAATTTCGGATCCTGCAAAATCCGCTAACAGCAGATCAATCTGTCAGACGATATCTTTCCTGCGATCCGTCGCTCGGAAGTTCACCAAAGTTCAAAAAGTTCACTCGAGAGAAGACGAGAATGGATCAAGGCGACTGAAGTAAAAGTTGACGCCAACGCCGAAAGAAGAACCGCTGATCCAAGATACAACATAATCAAAGCACAAGAAATAAGTCAGAGAAAATCATAAACTCCTTCCTCACTCGAACCTCGATCCATTCGGGGGCTAATGATGATGTTATGTACCTAGGGTAGGGTCATGGACCTATCTAGGATACCATACCCAAGGACATCCTTAGACGAAGCTACCTTCCAGTCGACCAAGAGAGACTCCACTTGACCGGCTATAAGACACTCGACGAACCTTAAGACACTCGACCATGAATACTCACTCGACCATCAGGAGTTCAGAATCTACTCTGTATCCAAACGGTCTGTAATTAAGTAGTCTTAATGGTCATGATGAAACTTTATGTAGGGCGTTACCAGTAACGCCCGGCCTTAATGTACTTTAACCCTCTGCTACGTGGGTAGGCTGGGGTCCTGGCGTCCTCTATATAAGCCACCCCCTTCCACTGGTAGAAGGTTTCGCACACCTGTAACTCATATACACATAAACCAATCGACCGCCTCCGGGCTCCTAGACGTAGGGCTTTTACTTCCTCAGAGAAGGGCCTGAACTCGTTAAACACTCGTGTGTACAACTACTCCATAGCTAGGATCTTGCCTCTCCATACCTACCCCCATTCTACTGTCAGACTTAGAACCACGACATGTATGGTTTGGTCTAAGTCAGATGGCATTAATCCTGTTGGGAAGCAGAGCAGCAATCATAGTACCTAGCCTGTGACTATATGTATCTATAAGCTTCCTCCTTGGTTGTGCATGACGCGGTATCTTTTCTTTGTCTGTCCTCAAAGGTTACTGAAAGCAGGAGAATCATTGATGATTACAAACAACAACACATGTAGGTCAAATTCCTACTGTTTGTGCTCATCCCACGCACGAACACCTTTTTCATTTCATAGTTGTAAGAGTTCTTCAACTAATGGCCTTAGGTACACATCAATGTCGTTGACGGGTTGCTTAGGGCCAGGTGCTATGATAATAACCAAGGAGGAAGGTTATAGATACATAGTCACGGGCCAGGTTCTATGATTGTTGCTTTGCTCCCCAAAATGATTAATGCCATCCGCGCTTAAACCAAACCATAGTTCCTTGTGTCACCTACAAAGTCCCCCATGTTCTCTTGATTTTTCTCCACTAAGACCCGTTAGCGGATGCTCTCAACTTCCCGCCTTTCTTACGGTCCTGTTTGTGCCATCACATCAACTTGGCATGCTCTTTGTTTCTGAACAAACGTTTCAACCATAGTATTATTGGAGCATACCACATCACCTTGGCAGGAACCCTCTTCCTGGGGCGCTCGCCGTCAACATCACCAGGGTCATCTCGTCTGATCTTATACTACAATGCACCGCATACCAGCCATTCATTCAAATCCTCGTACGTACCACGGTGACAATCACTACTAGGGAAAAGGCTAGCAGCAGCACGGGTTTTAGATGTATCAGTAGCGCGGGGATAGGCGCTACTAATAAGGCGCTACAGCTATTGCTTAGCAGCAGCGCGTGCCTCCCCGCGCTACTGCTAGGACAAATAGCTGCAGCGTTTGTTCGTTAGCACGCTGCTGCTAAGGTAACTACTTGCAGCGTGTTTTCTGTCCATCGCTACTAGTACTTTTTTATTTTTTTTTATTTTTAGTGTATTTATGCGCCATCGTACAAATATTGGTACAATACCAGTTATGAGGTTTACATCATTATGTCCATAACAGTGTGTCAAATGAAGGTGGATTAGGTTCAAGTGGAGGCAATATGTGGTGCATGTCAAAAGTATACTACTAATCCAAACTTGATCTAGTTTGGACTAGTAGTACTTTCGATGTGCACCACATGTTGCCTCCACTTGAATCTAATCCGCCAGCACAAGCTATTTAATCATCCTCATAGTCATTACCACCAACAGTATTTATTTCTGGCTAAAAAAACAGTATTTATTTAATCACCACTAACACTAGCTAATAATAATCATCATAGTCATTACCACCAACACTAGCTATTTTATCATCATAGTAATATAGTGTAGCACATCATCATCCTCAAACTCATTTCTAGCTAGCTAATCACTCCTGCTGCTCTCTCTTACGTAAAATAACAAAAAACATGTATAGCTCTCCTCCTTGATCAAGCTGGAGCATGCAGATGAACCTGTCTCCTAATCGTGGGTAGCACATCTGTTTGCTGCCCCCTAGTACTTCTCTGCGCTCCCCCATCACATATTTGGTCCAGTCTTGCACTATTAAGAATCCATCGCTAATCTTAAGTGCACTAAAGTAATCTATATGATATCTTGGCCGTAAGATGATAATACTCATGGTACCTTTAGTCTCGATCCCATAAGGCACAACATTCATCGGGAGTCCCTGTTGAAGAACATCGTATGTTAACATACTTAGCAATGAAGTTTAGTTTCAAAAATAATGTATGGAAAAGATGCACTGATGACAAATAGTAAAAATATTACCATCCTTCCTAAATAGATGTGACCGTAGTTCATTACGAACACTATTGGTCGCATATTTTCAGTACTAACATTTCTAAATGCAGGAAGAAAATTTGTCTTGACAGTATCAAGATCCTCAAGCCATGAAACATAATGACTGAGCTCCTCGCAGTTGAGTTCAGCCCCAGGACAGTATACGGTCCTGTCTACCAAGCGCTGGACATGTTTGCTTGCACCGAAGTAAGCTGAGAATACAAATTAGTTGTCAACTATTTTTGAATAAACAATATCAAAGACATAAATATGGTTGAGAAACTTACATAATGGTATAACTAGAGGCGTCTGCACATCGACCCAGATGTTGGTATTACCTTCAATATCATCTTCCGGACGAATATCAAAGATGATAACCATATCAGGCTCAAATGCATAAGTCTTGCATAGTGCTCGCCATGTTTTGCATCCAAAATAGGTGTAGTCGTCTGAATTGTACAATTTAGCATGGAAAATATAACCATGCTCGGTCTTCAAGTAAACTTTCTTTTCCTCCATACTATGACTGAAACCTATCTTATCCAATACAAAAACTCTTGCATGGCAGGGGATACGCTAGTAGAATAGTAAAAAAAATATAAGTGGAAGCAAATGAAGCAGATGTCATGCTTAATTACGAAAAAAGACTTGTCGCTGTGACTTACTGTATCCACTTCGAAGCTCTCGTCCAGCTTGATGCTGAAGCGCCTATCATCATCTAGGAAGATTCCGCCGCACAGGCCGCGCTCGTCTTTGCAGTATTTGCAAATACCGAAATCCTTTTCGTCGTAAGACATTTCCTATGTTCATAGTTAAAACATTAATTGAAAATCGATCGAAGACAACTACCAAGATACTCAACACACAAATCCGGGGACTCGATATTCCCTAAATATTCTGGCACAAGTCATGCCAAAATTCACGGAAAAATCCGGCATGACCTTTGCTAAAATAGGACATATCGAGCGCCTGAAATTTTCCGGAATGGAAATGAATCAACACTCCGGCAAAACATAGGCCACTCGGAGGTGTAACCTGCAAACATGATGGGCCACTTGGATATTGAGCAATACAAGATATACATTTCAAAATATCTTATAGGACTCAAATTAGCATGCATTAAATAAGCAAAAGTAAATCATCTCATACGTCCGTACATCGTCGAATATTATCACTAATACATCACGAATAGTGTCATACATATAACATCACTAATACAACTAAAACCCTAGCACACGACGGGTATCAGCGCGAGCGGTGGACACCCACAGAGAAGGAACCATCACGGGATCATAGCTCCAGTGAGATCCCCGGAGAACCTGCCAGGTATTGGAGAACGGCCCGTGCTCCAACGCAAACAAGTAGCGACGGACGTGCGCGTCCTCCTCACTGACATGGTGACGCACCACCTCCGCGGAGTCCTCGAGCCTCTCGATCGTCACTGGCCCACGCGACCGCCACCAAAGAAGGTTCGGGTCAACGGCAGGCTGGTTCCTCACCAACCTGCGCCCCCCGGTAGGTAGCGCCTCCCAGTACCACCCCAGCGGAGCCCAGTCCCGGACATGGCCGATCTGGTCAAGCAGGTGTCGTCCTCCGCCGACTCGACGACGAGGATGCGGGATAGGCATCCTCCACGTCGAGGCGGGAAAAATTGCTTTAACTAAAAAATCTAAACAAGTTCTTACTAACTAGTTGTATTAATTCAACCCCGATCAAAAAAAAAGTTCTATTAATTCAACTAGTTCTTACTAAAAATAAACTTACTATAAATAAAAATATTCTAGTACCAAATTAGTACCTAGTTCTTAATATGCAACTAAAATAAACTTACTATAAATAAAAATAAACTTAATATGCAACTAAAATATAAAGAAACCCTAGGCAGAGGTAGGGGAGAGGGAGGAGCGGGCGTGCTCACCTCGGGTGCCTGCGACGAGGGAGGGACAGGGCGGCGTCGAGGTCGGGGTCGGGGCTCGGGCGCGCGGCGGATGGCGGCCGGCGTCGAGGTCGGGGCGGCGTCCGGGGCGGCATTGAGGTCGGGGGC
>NC_041383.1:29729406-29744907 GCF_002162155.2 Triticum dicoccoides
TGAATCTGGGGTCGGGGCGGCGTCCGGGGCGGCGTTGAGGTCGGGGGCGGGGGCGGCGTTGAGGTCGGGGGTCAGGGCGGCGTAGAGGGTGCGGAGAGCGCGCGGCGGCCGACGGGCGACGGCGGCGGCGAGAGTGGAGAGAGTTGGATTTGGGGGAGAAAGTGGCGTGGGGAAGGACGAACCCCGTGGTTAAGTCAGAAGTAGCAGTAGCGCGTTCCGGGAAAAGCGTTGTGGCTATCTTAGCTACAGCGCGTTATCTGATACACGCTACTGCTACTCCTTTCTCTTTTTTCCCTTTTTCATTTAGTTTTCTTCACATTTTATTTGTTTCCTTTCACCTTATTCTATTTCTTTCATTTTCAGTTACCTTTCCATTTTCCTTCCATTTAATTTTATAACCTTTAGCAGCAACGAGTTTATATTAAAAAGTGCTGCTACAAACAACGTAGCGGTAGCGCGGTTCGTCATAGATCGCTACTACGTTGTGTAGCCTATGGGCTAAGCCGTGGGAATTTTAGTAGCAACATGTGTACAGCAAGACGCGCTACTGCTAGATCTTTATCTGCAGCGCGGTTACCTCAGGCGCGCTACTGCTAATTAGCACCAGCGTGCTTTTTTGACCCATGCTACTGCTAAAGTTCTGTGTATAGGGTTTTCCCTAGTAGTGAATGCAGTCATTAGGGCATGCATGTATCTTCTGCACCTCCAATCCTAGAGGGCATAGAACCTTCTTTGCTCTGTATGTACTGTCGGGCAATTTGTTATCCTTTGGAAGCGTCTTCTTCAATATTTTTAGTAGCTTCACAAATCCGTTGTCAGATACACCCACTACTAGGAAAACCCTTACTAGTAGCGCTGGGTTTCTTGCTATTAGTAGCGCGGGCAGGCGCGCTACTGCTACAGCGCTACAGCTATTTTTTAGCAGTAGCACTTGTTTGGCCCAGCGCTACTGGTATCCATAGCTAGCTGTAGCGCGCTTTCACCCAACGCTACTGATAATTATCTACAACGCGTGTAACTAGCCAGCGCTACTGTTACTTGAGTGCTACTGGTAATCTTTACCCCCACGCCACTGCTAACTTTAGTTTTTTTTTTGCATTTTGGCGCTGTACACAATTAAACAGATCCACCATTTATACAATAACATGCATATTCATTGAAAAGCAAGTGAGTCATTGATGAGCCAAAGTTAATAGAAGTCTCGACATGTCTCAATTATCTCATCATCATCAATCATGGTCGAATACATGTCTTGAAATAGCGTTACAAGTCATTACAAGTTCTCAATACATGCAACTACATGGTCACATACTCATGTTTCATCATCAAAGTAGACTATGATATGACCGCATAGAAGATAAGAGCGATCACGATGATCAAAAGCGGTATTATGTAGTAGTTTTTGTAGCGGCGCTGGTTCTGAATCCCCTGTTGTGCTATGAATCTCAAGTAACTAGCTTCGGCTTCCGCTCTGCTATCAAACCCTTTCTGGCTTCCGCCGGAGAAGCCAGAGACTTGGGCCTGACACTCTGGCCACTCATCATACACACCTGGAACATGCCCTACATACACGGCATACCACTTCCTCGCCATCATTGATCTATATACCTGTCAGAGATGCACATATATATACCATGAAGCGAATTCAACAAAACAGTTATGAAATAGAAGCAACATATATAGTAAACATAGTTAACAAATTTTATCGTACCGAAAGTAATTAACTAGAGCGGGGCACCATACATCTAATAGTTTCGTCGTACTGAGAGATTTGAAGTTTCGTCATACAGAAAGTAACAAGTAACTAAACAGACACATTGTTTTTAAGCAGTGCACTCTTCCCATCTGTCCATATTCGGGAGGACAGACCCAAGCTTAGTGAAAGGCGTCATGTCCTGACGTTGTAGGGCAATGCGGGTTCGGACGTCAGCTCGCGATATTGGGCCGGCGTAGAACATCCCATTCTCTTCGAGGACATCTTTGATGATGATGGACGCAATTTCCTGTTGGATCCGGTAGAAATCATTTTGAAGTTGATTATCCGGCACGGCTCCAAAGGCTTTGGCCCATCTCTGGATATGGGTATCGGATGAAGATTTCATGCAAAGTGATTGCACATCCCTTCTGTACTCCATCATTAGATGGATGACGTAGAATCCATCATTCTCACTTCTTGCCGATTGCTGGATGCAACAGAAGTCAGTCTTGTGGCTGAAACAAAGCCCGACCTTATTTGTTTTTTTGTGTTGGATGTAGCCACCCCGCATGCTGAAGCCCAGCATAGCTCTGTCCAGAACATACTTTATGTGTGTGTAATCTTTCTTCTGTATGTTCTTCGACGGGTCCAAGTATAGAGCGCGGGAGTAACGCGGGTAAAGAACAATGAGAACGTCACGACACCCCCCGCTGCGCAAAATACAGGATCAAGTTTAGCCTCCATGTGTGCAAAGTAACTATTGAAATGCACGAAAGGATGTATGTGTTATAGTGCTATCCGCGGATGACTTACCTGGGATGATAAGGTAGGAGAATCGTTTCTTTATCCTTATTGTTGACCAAGTATTCTTCGATGTACTAACTCGCATATTGACGGTTGGCATCGTTGACTGACAAGAAGCCCTCATGCATGTAGTATGGGTCCGCGACCGCAAGACCGGTGACTTGCTCTCTCTTGACGATGTAGTTCATGTGCAGCGCATACAGGCGGACGAACGTAAAATCGAGTGTCCTTGTTTGAAACATCTAGAAGATGTAACCAAGCCTCAGGAAGAAGAGGTCCGCGGGGCATGTGTGGACATACATCTTGCAACTGCTCGACACATGAACCGTATAAAGTGGGTATCCTGGATCATCCGAGGTGAGAAGGCTTCTCTCTGTCGAAAGCACATGGTCATGGAGTCTCCTGAGATCCCCTTCTATGGAAGCTAGTGCATACGGCGGTACCATTCGCTCTCCCGCGACATGGATTAATGGCGCATGTTTCATCGGTACATGGTCAACCTTGGTCGAAGGCCGCTGGCTGCTAGAACCAACATTGCCACCTTTATTGGATTTTCTTGCCGCCGGTCTCTTCCTCTGCTTCTTCTTGGTGGGCTGAGGTGCTGGTGGGTCTGTTAGACCCTCGCTGAGCACTACCCCTGGTGTTGACGGGCTCAACATTGGACGACTCTAGCTATGTAGTTGAGCTTGGGTGGAGCCGGCATCTGGAGGCGTGTCATGCGAGGATTGCATGAACAAAGACTTCTTGCACTCCCGAGGACGTTTCGGCTCTAGTACATGCATCACATATTCATATGGTTGACTCGTTTTTACTTTGTTGTCAAAGGCAGTATTGAAATACTGGTTAGGGTCATCGTCGGCATCCTCCATGTCATGATCCCTATCCTCTTCCATGGGGCAGATGGCATCATCTGCCGGCGGAACGGTTGGCCCTTCTTCCTCATGTCTCTCGATCTCAGCAAGCAGCACAGACAATGGTTGTACTTGTGTGGTGGTGTTGTGGTCATACCTTCATGAGGTACCGTTAGTGTGCTCCCGGCCACCTCGACACGAAGAAGATTTTTCGGCCACAGGATCAGCCAATTTTTGCATTGGCCAAGCTGCGTGGGGGTCTCGTCATCCTCTCCATCGGTTTGTATCGGACAAGGGAGACCCTCGTAGCCCGCTTTCACACTCTCCATGGAGACCCTTAAGGTGTTATCAGGCATCTGCCGGCGGTGAAACAATCGATCCTTAGGCTTCACTATAGTACCCTTCCCCACATCCACCAACCCGCCCTTCATGTTGTAAAGGAGGGTGCATGGAGTGGAGTCGGCCTACAAAGACAAATACGTGCAGCGTTAGAGATCCAAAAAGAACGGCAATTGAAAATTAATTAATTAGTTGAGTTGATGAAGGTGCGACGACGCATATTTACCGTGAGGGCGTCGAGCTCAGCCAATGTCAACGGCCCGACATTCAAGCCAGAGATGGAGCTAGGGCTGCTGTGAGAGCTGGGCGGAGGAGCAGGTACTGGAGGAGGTGCGGGTGTGGTTGCCATACTAGGTACAGGTATGGGTGCGATGTTCATTAAGTTGCTCCCGGTGAAGCTGGGCATGGGAAATTCACTTGGTGGCGCATTTGGATTTTGTTGCACCCATGTGACCACTGTTGGAATCAAGGTTGTAAAGGCATCCACGAGATCAGATCTACAGGCAGCGATTATCTCAGCTTTGGTCTCAGCTTTTGCTTTCTCCATCGCCCGTGCCACCTTCTCGTCGATAGTCACTTGATTGAACTTCTTTCTCTGTCTTTTGGCCTCGGGGTTGAGGGAGTCCTGGATTAGGGGGTGTCCGGATGGCCGGACTAAGACCTTTGGCCGGACTCCCGGACTATGAAGATACAAGATTGAAGACTCCGTCCCATGTCCGGATGGGACTTTCCTTGGCGTGGAAGACAAGCTTGGCGATACTATATGAAGATCTCCTCCCATTGTAACCGACTCTGTGTAACCCTAGCCCTCTCCGGTGTCTATATAAACCGGAGAGTTTTAGTCCGAAGGACAAACACCAATCATACCATAGGCTAGATTCTAGGGTTTAGCCACTCCGATCTCGTGGTAGATCTACTCTTGTACTACCCATATCATCAATATTAATCAAGCAGGAGTAGGGTTTTACCTCCATCGAGAGGGCCCGAACCTGGGTAAAAACATCGTGTCCCTTGTCTCCTGTTACCATCCGCCTAGACGCACAGTTCAGGACCCCCTACCCGAGATCCGCCGGTTTTGACACCAACATTGGTGCTTCCATTGAGAGTTCCTCTGTGTCGTCGCCTTTTAGGCCCGATGGCTTCTTCGCTCGTCAATCGCGATGTGGTCCGGGATGAGACTTTTCTCCCCGGACAGATCTTCGTATTCGGCGGCTTCGCACCGCGGGCCGACTCGTTCGGCCATCTGGAGCAGATCGAGAGCTACGCCCCTGGCCATCAGGTCAAGTTTGGAAGCTTAAACTACACGGCCGACATCCGCGGGGACTTGATCTTCGACGGATTCGAGCCACAACTGGGCGCGCCGCACTGTCATGATGGGCACGATCTAGCTCTGTCATTGGACAACGCCTAGAGCGTCGCTCAGGTGTCCGCTCCGACCATTAGCTCGGAGCCCACTACGCCAGTCGGGGATGGACGGTTAGACGCCACCCGGGAAACTGCAATCTCTATGGCGATAGAGCCGAATACCAGCCTAGTCCCTTGCAAGGCCCGTGACTCCAAGGTGCAGGACTCCGATTCGGACTCCATAAATCCCGCACCTCTCCTGGTTAAGCCCGATTGGGCTCCGGTCATGGAGTTCACCGCCGCGGATGTCTTTTAGCACTCACCTTTCGGCAACATCCTGAATTCGTTAAAGTCTCTCTCTTTGTCAGGAGAGCCCTGGCCGGACTACGGCCAACACGGTTGGGACGCGGACGATGAAGAAATTTGTAGCCCACCCACCACCCACTTCGTAGCCACTGTCGACGATTTAACCGACATGCTCGACTTTGACTCCGAAGACATCGACGGCATGGACGCCGATGAAGGAGATGATCAAGAACCAGTGCCTATAGGGAACTGGAAAGCCACCTCGTCATATGACATATACATGGTGGACACCCCTAAAGCGGGGGATGGCGAGGAGAAAACGGAGGATGACCCCTCCAAGAAGCAACCCAAGCGCCGACGTCAGCGGCGCCGCTCTAAGTCCCGCCAAAGCAAAAACGGCGATTCCGGCACCGGAGATAACAATACGCTGGACAGTGCCGAAGACAACCCCCTCCAGCAGGATTTAGTGCAGGAGGACGAAGGAGCCAGCCCTCATGAGAGAGCGGCCGACAAAGAGGATGAGGACGGGAATTACATGCCTCCCTCCGAAGACGAGGCAAGCCTCGACGACAATGAATTCGTCGTGCCAGAGGATCCCGTCGAGCAAGAGCGTTTCAAACGCAGACTCGTAGCCACGGCAAGCAGCCTCAAGAAGAAACAGCAGCAGCTTAGAGCTGACCAAGACTTGCTAGCCGACAGATGGACCGAAGTCCTGGCGGCCGAAGAGTATAAACTAGAACGCCCATCCAAGAGCTACCCGAAGCGCAGGCTGCTTCCCCAACTTGAGGAGGAAGCAACTAAACCTACATCACCAGCGTACGATGCGCCCGATCGGCCACCCTGTGGCCGCGATAGAGAGGCCTTTAGGCCCTCAACCCAAGCCGCACCCCGACATCGCTCAAAACATACCAAAGTACGGGGAGACGCAACAGACCTGCGAGACCTCTTGGAGAATAAGGCAAGGCAAACAAGATCGATCTACGGATCACATAGGCGCCCCGCTTCACGTGACGCTAGCCGTCACGCCGGACATAATAAGTATGGCCCGGCCGAATACAACAGACCAAGCTCATCCGAGCTGTGTCGCGATACAGCCCAGTACAGGGGCGCCGCACACCCACTATGCTTCACAGACGAAGTAATGGATCATCAAATCCTCGAGGGCTTCAAACCCGTAAACATCGAATCATACGATGGCACAACAGATCCTGCGGTATGGATCGAGGATTATCTCCATCATATCCACATGGCCCATGGTAATGATCTACATGCCATCAAATACCTCCCGCTCAAGCTTAAAGGACCAGCTCGACATTGGCTTAATAGCCTGCCAGCAGAATCAATTGGTTGTCGGGAGGACCTGGAATCCGCATTCCTTGACAACTTCCAGGGCACCTATGTGTGACCACCAGAAGCCGATGACCTAAGCCACATAATCCAGCAGCCTGAGGAATCGGCCAGACAATTCTGGACACAATTCCTGACCAAGAAAAATCAAATAGTCGATTGTCCGGACGCCGAGGCCCTTGCAGCCTTCAGGCACAACATCCGAGACGAATGGCTTGCCCGGCACCTAGGACAGGAAAAGCCAAAGTCTATGGAAGCCCTCACGACACTCATGACCCGCTTCTGCACGGGAGAAGACAGCTGGCTAGCTCGTAGCAACAACATAACCAAGAGCCCCGACAATTTGGATACCAAGGATAGCAATGGCAGGTCACATCGCAACAAGCATAAACGCCGCATTAATGGTGATAATACTGAAGATACGGCAGTCAATGCCGGATTCAAAGGCTCTAAACCGGGTCAGCGGAAGAAGCCATTCAAAAGAAACCCTCAGGGCCCATCCAGCTTAGACCGGATACTCGATCGCTCGTGCCAGATACACGGCACACCCGAACAACCAGCCAATCACACCAACAGGGATTGTTGGGTGTTCAAGCAGGCAGGCAAGTTAAGTGCCGAGACAAGAGACAAGGGGCTACATAGCGATGACGAGGAGGGGCCCCGGCCGCCGAACAACAAAGGACAGAAGGGATTTCCCCCGCAAGTTCGGACGGTGAACATGATATATGCAACCCACATCCACAAAAGGGAGCGGAAGCGTGCTCTCAAGGAAGTATTGGCGCTGGAGCCAGTCGCCCCAAAGTTCAACCCATGGTCCTCCTGCCCGATCACCTTCGATCGACGGGACCATCCCACCAGCATCCGTCATGGCGGATTCGCCGCACTGGTCCTAGACCCAATTATCGACGGATTCCACCTTACCAGAGTCCTAATGGATGGCGGCAGTAGCCTGAACCTGCTTTACCAGGACACAGTGCGAAAAATGGGCATCGATCCTTCAAGGATTAAACCCACAAAGACAACCTTCAAAGGTGTCATACCAGGGGTAGAAGCCAGCTATACAGGCTCGGTCACACTCGAAGTGGTCTTCGGATCCCCGGATAACTTCTGGAGCGAGGAGTTAATCTTCGACACAGTCCCATTTCGCAGCAGCTATCATGCCCTGCTCGGGCGAACCGCATTTGCCAAATTCAATGCGGTGCCGCACTACGCATATCTCAAGCTCAAGATGCCAGGACCTCGCGGAGTCATCACGGTAAACCGAAACACCAAACGCTCTCTTCGAACGGAGGAGCACACGGCGGCCCTGGCAGCGGAAGTACAGAGTAGCCTCTCAAGGCAGTTCTCCAATCCAGGTGCTAAACGTCCTAACAATGTCAAGCGAGCCCGAAGTAACCTACAACAAATCCGGCTTGCACGTTCCGAGCAAGCATAGCAGTGCGGTCCCAACCCCAGCCCCCGTCAAACGGCGATACTGGTACCACGCGTACATAATTACGCCTTAGAGATACCATGGGCATAAGGGGAGGGGCACAACAACGGCATGCCCAGAATGCAGCTCAACCGCACTAAGGGGCTCCCTATTTCACGGTTTTCCTTTTCACACACTTTTAGGACCCAACTATTCGGAAGGCCTGTCCGGCAATACTCTCGCCGAACCAACAATGCAATAGCCAGGGAGGAAGCAAGCCACGTCAAAAGTCCAAGTGGTCTCTATAACGAGTTTAATACCTGTTTCTCTTACAATCCTGCAGCTTGCCCCTGAAGGGGAATATGTCAAATACTCCCATCTCTTGCTTACCGCACTTTTTTGTATCGTTCTGCTTTCGCAGCAGCCCTTTTTTAATAAACAATACATAGCTCTTACCTATTATTTTACTTATCTATTTTTATATGCAAATATGTTCAGTCATGACACTATGCAACCGTACACTTTGGTACGGATAATACACCAGGGGCTTACAACACCCCATAACGTGGTGTGAGAAGACCGAACACTCTAACAAGTGCGGCACCCTGAACTTATAGCACTATATGCATCGGCTCCGAATCATGTCTTTGGTCAATGTTGGGTTTGCCCGGCTCCCATGTTTTGGTACCTTACATTTCACATTGTTGGCTAAGGTAGCGCTGGGAGAACTACTGCGATTGTGCCCCAGTTGAGCTAGGTTAACACCTCAGTAGAGAAAGCTAAAACTGACTCTCATGATAGTGCGAGATACCGGTCACTGTTCGCGAGGTTTTTTCGAGTCCTTAAAGACATATGCCGCTTCAAGCGAGGAACCGGACTTATCCGGCCTAGGCGTGGATAGCGCCCCGAACTCGGTCTTCCGAATACTAGGGGCTTCGCCGAAATTTAAAATTATAGAATTCTATGGCTAAGTGAGAGTGATAAAGCATTATAAGTCCGACGGCCTGGTTCGCTGTGCTGAACGCCTCCCTAGATGGACCCAAGAATGGGAACAAGAGCGCTCAGGTTTATCCCGAACACCCCAGCACTTGTGGCATGGGGGTCGAAGCCGACGACTTGCATCTCTCAGATTTGATAAACGGCCGCACAGAAGGTAATATTTTAAATTAACACGCGTTGCTTAAAGCATATGAACAATGCTTCAGCGTACAGGATAACAAACGCGAGTTTACTCAAAAATTACATCTTTGGAGCACTCATCCGCTATGCGGCGGGCACCCTTCAGAACGCCATTGTAATACATCTCGGGCGTACGATACTCCTTGCCCGGCGGTGGCGCGTCCGTCAACAGCTTCTCCGTGTCTAGCTTGCCCCAGTGCACCTTAGCACGGGCAAGGGCCTGACGGGCACCTTCAATACAAACGGAGCGCTTGACGACCTCAATCCACGGACACGCGTCCACCAGCCGCTGCACCAGACCGAAGTAGCTCCCAGGCATGAATTCTCCAGGCCATAGCCAAGCTATGAGGCCCTTCATGGCCTGTTCGGACACCTTGTGGAGCTCAACCAGCTGCTTCAGTTGGTCGCTCAGGGGCACCGGATGTTCGGCCTCAACATACTGAGACCAGAACACTTTTTCCGTCGAGCTCCCCTCTTCGGCTCGTTAGTATGCGGCGGCATCAGACACACTACGGGGCAGATCGGCGAATGCTCCTGGAGAGCTCCGGATTCGAGTAAGTAGAAGATAATTAACTTTTATATTTTTGCTTCGCATAAAGAATGCCTTACCCGCCGCTCTCTTCTTCATCGCCTCGATCTCCTGAAGGGCCTTCTGGGCTTCGGCCTTAGCGGTCTTGGCACTCTCAAGAGCCAAGGCAAGCTCAGACTGTCGAGTCTTCGAGTCACGCTCCAAACTCTCGTGTTTTTCCACAAGAGCCTGGAGCTCTTGCCGCACCTCCGTCACCCGCGCCTCCTGCTTCTCTCGCTTGGTACAATCCAAGGCCGCACTCTTTTCAGCCTTCAAAACCGCCTCTTTTAGGGTCGCCACCTCGGTCGTGGCTCCTGCAACATTAACGTTGGTCCTGTTATTATTATGCAACCAAGTATTTCTATATACATTTACAGGAGGTGCTACGTACCCTCTTTATCCTCGAGCTGCTTATTGGCACGGCCGAGCTCGCTCTCGGACCGCTCGAGGGTTTCCTTCAAGGCATTGACCTCCGCAGTCAGTGCGGTAGAGGTCAGCACGCAGCCTGCATTCCCATATTGACATATTTCTATTAGACTCCTGCGTATATCTTTTAAGATCCTCAGTTCGGCTTTTCTTTTCGAACACCGAACTAAGCATCAGGGGCTACTGTCTATGCGGTAACATTTTTTATATATGTTTTTGAACACATACCTCAAAGCCCGTTAACAGGTTTGTGCAGGCTTCCGTCAGCCCGCTCTTGGCGGACTGAATCTTCTGAATCACCGCACTCATAACAGTGCAGCGTTCTTCATCGATAGAGGCGCCGTTGAGAGCCTCCAGCAAATTGTCCGGCGCCTCCGGTTGGACGGAAGTCGCCGGCGTCGCGGACTTGCCCTTCTTGTGAAGGCGCCGCCTGTTGGGCTCTGGAACCACTGATGGTTCCGGAGCAGTGTACGGCCCAGGGCCGGACTTAGATCCCTCCGGGATTTTACCCCCTTTGGGTTGGGAGTCCGGAAGGTCGCCTTGTGGTGCTTCCAGAACCACCTCCTCCTGGTTTTGTCCCCTACGGGACTCCACCTCCGTACCCTCTGTAGGGAGAGGGGAGGAGGCCGTTGGAAGTGAAACGCTATTCACATCCGACGAATTCAGAGATCCGCTCGACGAATCGCCAAGCTAAGCTCTGGGCGGACTGTATGATTAGCTTTGGTGTTAGAAGCTATCAAATAATAAAGGAGTGCAATAAGTCATTCGGGTAGCCGGACACTTACGATTTTGCCAGGGGATTGACCCTGGAGGGCCAGTCCTCCTCGCCGTCTTCGGCGTCGGGGGTGTAGTCCGGCAGAAGCGGCTTCCCCTTCTTGGACCCTCCGGCTTCCCCAGTTGGGGCGGCCTTTCTCTTCTTTCCTACCCCCGTTGGAGGGGGAGAGGCATCTTCTTCTTCCTCCTCCTCATCTTCGGAGGCGGAGGGCGCGTTGGAGCCGTCGGGCAAATCTGACGACACCGGGCGCCGGGAACTCTTTTGGGTCCCCGTGGCCTTCTCCTTGGCCTTCTTCTCCGGCACCACATGGGGTGCCGGAACCAGTAGCTTCGCTAAGTGTGCGTCTACTGGGCCTTCGGGCAAAGGGGCCGGAAAGTCAAACTGTCCGGATGTCCTCTTCCAATCCTGTCAAAGGAACGGGAGTTTAGATCCCACATAACGTCACACTATGAAATGCGGATATCCCGTAAGGGACTAAAGGTAAGCTTACTTCGGAGGCTTGACGTTTGGCGCAGAACCCGCGATCCTCGGTGACGGGAGGGGAGACCTCGGAGCTTTTGAAAAGCACCTTCCAGGCGTCCTCGTGCTTCGTTTTGAAGAGCCGTGATAGAGTCTGGTGCCGGGCCGGGTCGAACTCCCACAAATTAAAGTCCCGTCGTTGACACGGGAGGATCCGATGGAAGAGCATGACCTGGACCACGTTGACAAGTTTGACCTTCTTGGTCACCAGGTCTCGGACGCAGGTTTGGAGTCCGGTCACCTCTTCCAGATTGCCCCACGACAGGCCCGTCTCTTTCCAAGATGTGAGCCGGGTGGGGATGCCGGATCAAAATTCAGGGGCCGCTGCCCATTTAGGGTCACGCGGCTCGGTAATATAAAACCACCCAGATTGCCACCCTTTGATGGTTTCCACGAAGGCACCCTCGAGCCAGGTGACGTTGGCTATCTTGCCCACCATGGCGTCTCCGCATTCCGCCTGTCGGCCTTGCACAACCTTCGTCTTGACGCTGAAGATCTTCAGCCATAGGCCACAGTGGGGCTGGATGCGGAAGAAGGCCTCGCACACGATGATAAACGCCGAGATATTGAGGATGAAGTTCGGGGCCAGATCGTGGAAGTCCAGGCCGTAGTAGAACATGAGCCCCCGGACGAACGGGTGAAGAGGAAAACCCATTCCGCGGAGGAAATGGGGAAGAAAAACAACCCTCTCATGGGGCCTGGGGGTGGGGATGAGTTGCCCCGCATCTGGGAGCCGGTGCGCGATGTCGTTAGACAAGTATCCGGCCTTCCTCAGGTTTTTGATTTGTTCCTCCGTGATGGAGGAGGCCATCCATCTACCTCCCGCTCCTGACATGGTTGGAGAAGGTTGAGGTGGGAAGTGCGGGCTTGGGCGCTGGAGCTCGAGCGCGCAGGGACGGATAAGCAGAGAAAGAGGGCGTGAATGGAAAGGGCGGATTCTTATCCCCTTATATGCGCGGCCAAAACTACGAGCCCCCCACCGGCCTAATAAAACTCGCTTATCCCCCAAGCGCCGCGGTTAATGGCGCGGTTGGGTTACCCACACCCGTATTGATGAGAATCCCGGAATAAGGGGACACGATCTCTGCTTTGACAAGACGTGCCAGGGAAACCGCCTCGCTAAACATGCTGAGGTGGAACAATAAAATGAATAAAGAGCCTGGCTATGGCATGATGTCACGACACGGAATACGTCAGCAGATCCGATTGATACAAATATTATTCTCTCTACGAAGGAATGTGGAACTTATTTTGTAGAGCCGGACACTACCCTGGTGTTCAACATCTTCTATGAAATATTCGGAGGAGGAACCCGCCTTGCAATGCCGAAGATAACTTGCTCGTCGGACTCGTTGTCATTGAAGCCTGGTTCAGGGGCTACTGAGGGAGTCCTGGATTAGGGGGTGTCCGGATGGCCGGACTAAGACCTTTGGCCGGACTCCCGGACTATGAAGATACAAGATTGAAGACTCCGTCCCGTGTCCGGATGGGACTTTCCTTGGCATGGAAGGCAAGGTTGGCGATACGATATGAAGATCTCCTCCCATTGTAACCGACTCTATGTAACCCTAGCCCTCTCCGGTGTCTATATAAACCGGAGAGTTTTAGTCCGTAGGACGAACAACAATCATAACATAGGCTAGATTCTAGGGTTTAGCCACTCCGATCTCGTGGTAGATCTACTCTTGTACTACCCATATCATCAATATTAATCAAGCAGGAGTAGGGTTTTACCTCCATCGAGAGGGCCCGAACCTGGGTAAAAACATTGTGTCCCTTGTCTCCTGTTACCATCCGCCTAGACGCACAGTTCGGGACCCCCTACCCGAGATCCGCCGGTTTTGACACCGACAGGGGTCCTCGCTATAATAGTACTTCCAAGTGGCCCCATCCCCGGTGCCATGCACACATCCATATTGTGGCCGCTGGCCGGGCGGGTGTCCCATCATTATGTTCATGGCCCGGTTGAAAGGAGTGTCCCACTTGTACTTCGTCGACGACTGAGTCGACTGAGTCAACGAGTCGCTCTCGGCCGCAAGCTTGTGTTGCTCTCTCTGCAAAATGGACAGTGAATCATTTAATGAATGCGACTAGATTGTAGTAGACTTCGTTGATTAGAACCTAATATGTAAGGTGGTAAAAGGATAATTACCATTAATCTCATGAATTTCCTAGTCGGCCCATCGGTGAAAAAAAAATCTTTTTCTTGGGGTCCCACGAGAATCGGGCCCTGATGAAGTCATGCTCCTGCAGGTCGGTGAACTCAGCCAATGGGTCTGGGATCCCCGGACGTTCACGTTATGCGTCCTCCTTAGCCCACACGGGCCTCTTTCCCATGTAACCATGACTTCCAAGGCGGTGGTTCCCCATGTTCTTTGCCTGCAGCTGCTTGCCTCTCTCCGACCTGCCTTGGCAGCTTCTTCATTGCAAGTCTCCTTGAACTTTTCAAAGTCCTCTATCTTAATTTTCGGATTGTCTGCAACAATCTCAGTGTAGGTTTCATGGTCTACTTGAATCGCCTTTTTCACCCTAGTTTTCCAAGTGCTCAATGCGTTGCTGAACTTCCCTAGGGCGTTGTTGTTGATTTTTTTCAAGGCATCATCATCCCATGGGTCGACTTCGTCATTACGACCGGGGAACAGGAATCTTGCGTGCAACCTAGTTAGAAGCAGCTTCTTCAACTGTTCATTCTTCCATATTTTTGTGGTGTTGATGTTAGCGGTATCCCATATGATGCATGCTAGTTGGTTGCCGTAACACGCTACCACTTCTCGCGGCTCTATTGGCACGAACTCGCCAGGGTGCACCGCCGTGACCACCAGTCTTCCGGTGCCGAGCTCATTTCGGTGTCGTGTCCTCTTTTCCTTCTTTCCCTCATTGGCTTGGGAGGTCCCATCTTTCGTGCTATAGTTAGGAACATCATCAGCGCTAGTCTTAGTGCCGGTGTCGTTGGTGGCATCAGTGTCGGTGCCGACGCCACCACCGTCGTCATCCGTTATGACTAGGCGGTCCGGACACCTAGCTTCCTGTCTCTCCTGATCCGCCGGAAAGTCGAGGTAGGCGTGTGCTCGAACTAATTGGGAGTGAGAACCTCCGGCCTCATCGGTGTCGGTCATGTTTCCTAGGGTTCAATGTCGTAGTCGTTTAATTATCGAGCTTCATATAATAAAGTGAATAATGACAAAAAAAGTGACGACCTTTGTTTTGCCAGAAATGTCGTTTCATTCCCGTCGCGACAAATCTCAAGCACTCGATATGTCCAACTTTCTAGCACAAGTCATGCCGAAATTCACGAAAAATTTCGGCATGACCTTTGCTAGAAAGTGCACATATAGAACGCCTGAAATTTGCCGGAATGGAAATGAATCAACATTTCCGGCAAAACATAGGTCACTTAGCAATCAGTTTCTGGCAAAACAAGCACAAACATAGTAGCAGCAACATAAGCTGCAAAACTGATCTCACTACATAGAAGATCTCAATAGCAGCCAAATCATCACACACACACACTGAATTTACTGAATCATGCATGATTCAGTTAACTGAATTTACTATCAATAGCAGCAACACACATGCATCAATAGCAGCAGCACATATGCATCAATATTCACACTAACTGAATTTCAAAAATTAACTAAGCAGCAACACACAAAATATTTAACTAAACAGTGTGCTCTAACTGAATTTCAAAAACAGCAGTAGCACACATGCATCAATATTAACACTAACTATCACTGGGCTAACACTAACATTAACAACAATTAACTAACTAGCACTAACAACAAATAGAGCTAACTAACACTAAGTAACACTAACAGCAATTAAATTAAGCTAATTAACACTTGGGAGGGGAGGGACAGGCACCTGTCTAGCTAGTGCTAGCTGGCATTGCTGCGCGTCGCCGGATGCTTCACGGAGGGAGGCGCTGAAGGGGTC
>NC_041383.1:29745213-29746402 GCF_002162155.2 Triticum dicoccoides
GAGCCGGGGCTGAGGGGTCGGAGAGGAAGGAAGAGGGGGCGGGGGGGCATACTGTTGGAAATATGCCCTAGAGGCAATAATAAAAGGATTATTATTATATTTCCTTGTTCATGATAATTGTCTTTTATTCATGCTATAATTGTATATCCGGAAATCGTAATACACGTGTGAATACATAGACCACAACATGTCCCTAGTGAGCCTCTAGTTGACTAGCTCGTTGATCAACAGATAGTCGTGGTTTCCTGACTATGGACATTGGATGTCGTTGATAACGGGATCACATCATTAGGAGAATGATGTGATGGACAAGACCCAATCCTAAGCATAGCACAAGATCGTGTAGTTTGTTTTGTTAGAGCTTTTCCAATGTCAAGTATCTTTTCCTTAGACCATGAGATCGTGTAACTCCCGGATACTGTAGGAGTGCTTTGGGTGTACCAAATGTCACAACGTAACTGGGTTACTATAAAGGTGCACTACAGGTATCTCCGAAATTGTCTGTTGGGTTGACATGGATCGAGACTGGGATTTGTCACTCCGTATGACGGAGAGGTATCTCTGGGCCCACTCGATAATGCATCATCATAATGAGCTCAAAGTGACCAAGTGTCTGGTCACAGGATCATGCATTACGGTACGAGTAAAGTGACTTGCCGGTAACGAGATTGAACGAGGTATTGGAATACCGACGATCAAATCTCGGGAAAGTAACGTACCGATTGACAAAGGGAATTGTGTACAGGGTTGCTTGAATCCTCGACATCGTGGTTCATCCGATGAGATCATCGAGGAGCATGTGGGAGACAACATGGGTATCCAGATCCCGCTGTTGGTTATTGACCGGAGAGCAGTCTCGGTCATGTCTGCGTATGTCCCGAACCCGTAGGGTCTACACACTTAAGGTTCGGTGACGCTAGGGTTGTAAAGATATTAGTATGCAGCAAACCGAAAGTTGTTCGGAGTCCCGGATGAGATCCTGAATGTCACGAGGAGTTCCAGAATGGTCCGGAGGTAAATAATTATATATGGGAAGTCAAGTTTCGACCATCGGGAAAGTTTCGAGGTTCACCGGTATTGTATCGGGACCACCGGAAGGGTCCCGGGGGTCCACCGGGTGGGCCACCCATCCCGGAGGGCCCCATGGGCTGAAGTGGGAGGGGAACCAGCCCCTGGTGGGCTGGTGCGC
>NC_041383.1:29746631-29757992 GCF_002162155.2 Triticum dicoccoides
GTTGGGAACCCTAGGGGAGGGGGTGCCTCCACTTGCCTTGGGGGGCAAGTCTCCCCCTTGGCCGCCGCCCCCCCTAGGAGATCCCATCTCCTAGGGCTGGCGCCCCCCTGGGGTCCCTATATAAAGAGGGGGGTGGGAGGGCAGCCGCACCCTGACACCTGGCGCCTTCCTTCCCCCTTGCTACACCTCTTCCTCCCGTAGTCGCTTGGCGAAGCCCTGCCGGATCCCTGCTGCATCCACCACCACGCCGTCGTGCTGCTGGATCTTCATCAACCTCTCCTTCCCCCTTGCTGGATCAAGAAGGAGGAGACGTCACGCTGACCGTACGTGTGTTGAACACGGAGGTGCCGTCCGTTCAGTGCTAGGATCTCCGGTGATTTGGATCACGACTAGTACGACTCCCTCAACCCCGTTCTCTTGAACGCTTCCGCTCGCGATCTACAAGGGTATGTAGATGCACTCCTCTCTATCATTGCTAGATGAACTCATAGATTGATCTTGGTGAACGTAGGAAATTTTTTATTTTATGCAACGTTCCCCAACAGTGGCATCATGAGCTAGGTCTATGTGTAGTTCTCTATTGCACGAGTAGAACACAAATCTGTTGTGGGCGTAGATGTTGTCAACTTTCTTGCCACTACTAGTCTTATTTTGCTTCAGCGGTATTGTGGGATGAAGCGGCCCGGACCGACCTTACACGTACGCTTACGTGAGACAGGTTCCACCGACTGACATGCACTAGATGCATAAGGTGGCTAGCGGGTGTCTGTCTCTCCCACTTTAGTTGGAGCGGATTCGATGAAAAGGGTCCTTATGAAGGGTAAATAGAAGTTGACAAATCACGTTGTGGCTTTATCGTAGGTAAGAAAACGTTCTTGCTAGAACCCTATTGCAGCCACGTAAAAGATGCAACAACAATTAGAGGAAGTCTAACTTGTTTTTGCAGCAATTGCTTTGTGATGTGATATGGCCAGAAGTTGTGATGAATGATGAATGATATATTGTGATGTATGAGATCATGTTCTTGTAATAGGAATCACGACTTGCATGTCGATGAGTATGACAACCGGCAGGAGCCATAGGAGTTGTCTTAATTATTGTATGACCTGCGTGTCAATGATTTAACACCATGTAATTACTTTACTTTATTGCTAAACCATTAGCCATAGTAGTAGAAGTAATAGTTGGCGAGCAACTTCATGGAGACACGATGATGGAGATCATGGTGTCATGCCGGTGATGAAGATGATCATGGAGCCCCAAAGATGGAGATCAAAGGAGCTATATGATATTGGCCATATCATGTCACTACTACTTAATTGCATGTGATGTTTATTATGTTTATGCATCTTGTTTACTTAGAACGACGGTAGTCTTATAATAATTTCAAGAAAGTGTTCCCCCTAACTGTGCGTCGTTGCTAAAGTTTGTCATATCGAAGCACCACATGATGATCGGGTGTGATAGATTCAGGTTAACTTGACGAGCCTAGCATGTACAGACATGGCCTCGGAACACAGAGACCGAAAGGTCGAACATGCGTCGTATGGAAGATACGATCAACATGGAGATGTTCACCGATGATGACTAGTCCGTCTCACGTGATGAACGGACACGGCCTAGTCAACTCGGATCATGTAACACTTAGATGACTAGAGGGATGTCAAATCTGAGTGGGAGTTCATTAAATAATTTGATTAGATGAACTTAATTAGCGTGAACTTAGTCTAAAATCTTTTGCAAAATATGTCTTGTAGATCAAATGGCCAAAGCTCATGTCAACATGAACTTCAACGCGTTCCTAGAGAAAACCAAGCTGAAAGATGATGGTAGCAACTATACAGACTGGGTCCGGAACCTGAGGATCATCCTCATAGCTTCGAAGAAAGCATATGTCCTAGAAGGACCGCTAGGTGAAGCACTCATCCCAGAGAACCAAGACGTTATGAACGCTTGGCAGTCACGTGCTGATGATTACTCCCTCGTTCAGTGCAGCATGCTTTACATCTTAGAACCGGGGCTCCAAAAGCGTTTTGAGCAACACGGAGCATATGAGATGTTCGAGGAGCTGAAAATGGTTTTCCAAGCTCACGCGCGGGTTGAGAGATATGAAGTCTCCGACAAGTTCTATAGTTGTAAGATGGAGGAAAATAGTTCTGTCAGTGAGCACATATCAAAATGTCTGGGTTGCACAACCGCCTGTCCCAGCTGGACATTAACCTCCCGGACGAGGCGGTCATTGCAGAATCCTTCAGTCGCTCCCACCGAGCTACAAGAGCTTTGTGATGAACTACAATATGCAGGGGATGTTGAAAAATATTCCTGAAGTATTTTCAATGCTGAAGTCGGCAGAGGTAGAAATCAAGAAAGAACATCAAGTGTTGATGGTCAATAAAACCACCAAGTTCAAGAAGGGCAAGGGTAAGAAGAACTTCAAGAAGGGCGGCAAAGATGTTGCCGCGCCCGGTAAGCCAGTTGCCGGGAAGAAGTCAAAGAATGGACCCAAGCCTGAGACTGAGTGCTTTTATTGCAAAGGGAAGGGTCACTGGATGCGGAACTGCCTCAAATACTTAGCAGACAAGAAGGCCGGCAACACTAAAGGTATATTTGATATACATGTAATTGATGTGTACCTTACCAGTACTCGTAGTAACTCCTGGGTATTTGATACCAGTGCCGTTGCTCATATTTGTAACTCACAGCAGGAGCTGCGGAATAAGCGGAGACTGGCGAAGGACGAGGTGACGATGCGCGTCGGGAATGGTTCCAAGGTCGATGTGATCGCCGTCGGCACGCTACCTCTACATTTACCCACGGGATTAGTTTTAAACCTCAATAATTGTTATTTAGTGCCAAGTTTGAGCATGAACATTGTATCTGGATCTTGTTTAATGCGAGATGGCTACTCATTTAAATCCGAAAATAATGGTTGTTCTATTTATATGAGAGATATGTTTTATGGTCATGCCCCGATGGTCAATGGTTTATTCTTAATGAATCTCGAACGTAATATTACACATATTCATAGTGTGAATATCAAAAGATGTAAAGTTGATAACGATAGTCCCACATATTTGTGGCACTGCCGCCTTGGTCAGATTGGTGTCAAGCGCATGAAGAAGCTCCATGCTGATGGACTTTTAGAGTCTCTCGATTATGAATCACTAGTCGTCAACCCGTGCATTCGCACGGGCTAGCCTAGAAAGGTGAGGCTGAATTAGAATTTTATGTCGTGATTAATTTAAATTCTTTAACTTCCTGCTTTGATGGCAAGTTCATATAATTCCTGCGTTTTAGTTCCTAAATCAAAATTTTATATAGAACAATTTGCATGTTTACAATTAAAAAATACAAATTTTACTTTATGTGCAAATATGTTCAGTGAGGTATTGTAGACGTCAACAATTTTTCCTATGAACGCTGGTTATAGTACTAACATGGGAAGGAAAATAAAAATGAGTGATTAATTATTAGTTAGATACTTGAACTAAATCATTTAGCTTCTATAAGGAAGTCATAAACATCTATTTGGATTTCGATGGCTCCAGGATTTCCAAATCCCGCATTATCATGAAATCTAAGATGACATATCAATAGATAAATTTACTTAGTAGATTTTTCTAGTGTTGACAATTAATGTAAATCTTCCAATCTTTGTGATGAACTCTTCACCAATTTGGTTAGTCTGATCATCTTGGTACACCTGGTTCAGAACTTAATGTGTCAAATCATATAATTCCACGACTTGCATGTGTTTCAGTCACTAATACACCAATGTCTTACAACTGAAGATTTGTTAATATATTCCCAAAGATGTAAATCATGTGAAAATTATTGTGTACAAATTTGAAACATGTGAATAAACATGATACTTACATGAAACTTTGGTCCCAACCAAAATATTTAGTATGCTTTAACTTTTGACCATATTTCAATTAGTTGCCAATAAAATACAAATATTTGCAATCATATATACCGTCATTCTTGCATCTGTGGCCTAAACTTGTCTATCGTGTGCTTTTTAAAATGTCACATATATATTGTGGTGTCTTGTACTCTTGTGATAGTCATATGACGAACTGAAAAAATATATTTCTAAGTGTTGAAACTAAACTTTGTGAACCTTAAACGGCCTACTTGTGACATAGTTGGCAAGTCATGTTCTTAGTTACCTTGTACATATTTCCCCCACTGTGTCTTTTTTATAACCATGAATTAGAAGAATACACAACTTCAATGGTATCCTTGTGCTTCACTGGTATCTTGTATACATCTAGTTTAAAAAAATTCTAGGAGAATTTTTTTGTCAAAATGTAACAATCCCCAGAGCAAACCTATTGTATGCAATTTGACAGGCTCCTTTGAGACTCTGAATCATCACTTGATGCACATTGAGTACAGCAGAGGAGCGGATCGGGATGCCTGAAACAACTGCTTGTGCATCTTTTCGTACTAACTTTGTCTCCAAGTATGTCAAGCTCACATAAGGTCAGGTCATGAACATGGTAGCAAATTGATTGTATAGGCTTATTAATATAGAATAAAAGTACATAAGAATTCTGTTAGGCTCAAACTGTCGATATCAGAAGGGGAAATAACTTGTTGTAGATTGAATACTTGATAACCATACCAAGTTCTGAAGGAGAACATATCATGTGGAAATACTACTTTTCATTTTTAGGTTTTTCATCTGTGTTAGACTTTGTATCATGGATATGCACTGCCGCAAATCCATCTCCTTCACGACTTGATTCAGTATCATCATCGCCACACAGATTTTACATGAACTACAATTCCATGTGGTGGAAGAGATAAATGTCAAAGTGGAAGATATATAGATCAGAAGAAATATATGATTGCACCAGTCAATACTAACCAGTGGCCGTCGATCGACGTCATACCCTGTTGTTCACGTTTCACCACTGTACAGAAGCATTCATCAATGACGTGCATGATATTTATGCTACAGACATGGATGTGGGCCTATGATTGACACTACTTCTAGACTCCCACATATCTTGTGTTGCAGGCCGTGGGGCTACTGCTGCCCGAAGGTGCAGCAACCACCACAACGCAAATGCAAGAAATATGGAGATCAGGTAATAGACACCCATAACGCTTGAAGGCATGAGATATTGGGATAAGACAATAGATGGGGGATTAATTGCTATAAAGAGGTAGAGAATAGAGCTTTCTAATTTAAAGGAACATCATATTATAATGTTATCTGTAGATTGTACTTTTTTCAATTGTACTTGTTGTAGTTTACCCTTCATAGATAAACCAATACATACTTCAGTTCATGCATATATATACGCTTTCAGCAGTGCTGGTATTGCACAGTTGAAATTGTGATGTACATTAGAATTGCATACCTCAAGTGCATGTATGAAGGTCCTGATTTTCCTAGTCTATTGAACTGGACAGCGACAGGTTTGGCTTGCGGACCAACGTGTCCAGCAGCGCTGCCCTGAACAATCCCAGGTTGTCTCATGCCCCTGATATCCAGACTGCTAGGCCTCTGGTAGTATTACTTTCTCGGGCTATAAATTGTTTTATATAGTGTATATCATATTCTGCAAGAAAGAAAAAAATGGAACTACAACTAATTACCATCTTGAGCGGTCTCAGTTTTCAAAGAAGTTTTTCTCCTCAAATGAGACAATAGCATAGGCTGGACGTACATCTGTATTGGGACTTTTTCTTGTGACTCGATCATAGGCTGCTCCTACCCATCACTGATGTGCAGAGCGTACAACCAAAGCATGAACATCGATATGCTAACCTGGAAATCGGACGCCATAACATTCTTAGCTCTCCAACCATGACGGAGTTCCTCTCATTGAGCCAGTCTGCCATGTAGCGACATACGGGTATTACTCTCATCATGTTATAGCCTTACCTAAGCCTTCATGTAAATGGTAGTGGCCTACCATTAGGGCACTGCGACTTAGTTGAAAGCGTCGTGGATATTGGATTGATGATTGCCATCGATATCGTCGATGCAATTCTCCGCTAGCCTCCCAGCCTCTCTGCCGTTTGCATGCATAAGGAATAAATTAATTAAGGTGATGAATTCCCTTGTGTATTGCACATATAGCTAATCAAACCCACATGAATCAGTTACCTTGATATTTCTGGAGGTGAAGGCAAGTAGAGCCCAACAACTTATCTCCCACGGTTCTCCTAATATTAAGTTAAATAAGCAATGCAAGCAGCTAGATGCATCCATGCTTTTATCCTTCTGGTGATCAAAGGCTGAGTTAGGTGGGAATAAAGAAAATATAAGGATGTGGGGGTTGGAGGAATCAAGGGAACCTTGCGGGTGCCATCGGCAAACAATACGTCTTGTAGCCAGCATACCAAACGTGGTGCCATGGTTCTGAACGTCCGCTGCTCGCAGAACACCATGATTTGCTAATGCAGAGGCAACACATCAAGGATCTACTTGGCAAAGGAATGGGACGTCCACTATGGCGTCGTGCGTAACACGTGAGGAGAAGAGCCTACCCTTGATTGATCAATTTTGATTGGCTGATTGAGATAGAAGGCTTGGGGCAGCCATGGCGGCGGCGGTCATCGAGCGTGAGGAGAAGAGCCCTTCTTGATCGATCTATTTTGTTGGGCTGGTTCAGTTTGTTTTTAACTTTTGCTGACGTGGAGGAGATATTTGGATAGGGGAGTCGTGAGAGATTGGAAGAGAGAGGCAGAGCGCACATACTATCCTTTTAACGTGGGGATTTCCATTCGTTTGTGAGTTTTTTTTATTTTGCATGTACTATCTTTTTAACGTGGAGATTTCTATCGTTTGTGAGTTTGTTTTCTTCTTTCGCTGACCTACAGGAGATATTGGGAGGGTGGAGTCGTGAGTTTGTTCATTTTTCTTCAACATGGAAATTTATAGATTGATCTGCACCCTTATAATTCGGTCCCACCGGATTAACGGCTCTTAATTACTGATTAACGTGGGAATTTTTAGGGAGTGCTTAATTAGTATAGGTATAGATAGATAGATAGATAGATAGATTTGACACATGCGAACCATGCCTCATGGGCAAAATGACCAAGACTCCGTTCTTCGGAACAATGGAGCGAGCAACCAACTTATTGGAAATCATACATACTGATGTGTGTGGTCCAATGAGCGTTGAGGCTCGCGGAGGATATCATTATGTTCTCACTCTCACTGATGACTTATGTAGATATGGGTATGTCTACTTGATGAAACACAAGTCTGAGACCTTTGAAAAGTTCAAGGAATTTCAGAATGAAGTAGAGAATTAATGTGACCGAAAGATAAAATTCTTACGATCAGATCGTGGAGGAGAATATTAAAGTCACGAATTTGGTACGCACCTAAGGAAATGTGGAATCGTTTCACAACTCACGCCACCTGGAACACCTCAGCGTAACGGTGTGTCGGAACATCGTAATCGCACTCTATTGGATATGGTGCGATCTATGATGTCTCTTACCGATTTACCGCTATCATTTTGGGGATACGCTCAAGAGACAGCTACATTCACTTTAAATAGGGCACCGTCTAAATCCGTTGAGACAACACCATATGAATTATGGTTTGGGAAGAAACCTAAGCTGTCGTTTCTAAAAGTTTGGGGATGCGATGCTTATGTCAAGAAACTTCAACCTGAAAAGCTCGAACCCAAGTCGGAAAAATGCGTCTTCATAGGATACCCCAAGGAAACCATTGGGTATACCTTCTATCTTAGATCGGAAGGCAAGATCTTTGTTGCCAAGAATGGATCCTTTCTGGAAAAAGAGTTTCTCTCGAAAGGAGTAAGTGGGAGGAAAGTAGAACTCGATGAAGTACTACCTCTTGAACCGGAAAGTAGTGCAGCTCAGGAAAATGTTCCTGTGATGCCTACATCAACTGGAGAGGAAATTAATGATGATGATCAAGGTACTTCGGATCAAGTTGCTACTGAACTTCGTAGGTCCACAAGGACACGTTCCATACCAGAGTGGTATGGCAACCCTGTCCTGGAAATCATGTTGTTAGACTATGGTGAACCTTCGAACTATGAAGAAGCGATGGTGGGCCCAGATTCCAACAAATGGCTTGAAGCCATGCAATCTGAGATAGAATCCATGTATGAAAACAAAGTATGGACTTTGACAGACTTGCCCGATGATCGGCGAGCGATAGAAAACAAATGGATCTTTAAGAAGAAGACGGACGCGGATGGTAATGTCACCATCTATAAAGCACGACTTGTCTCTAAGGGTTATCGGCAAGTTCAAGGGGTTGACTATGATGAGACTTTCTCTCCGGTAGCGAAGCTGAAATCCGTCCGAATCATGTTAGTAATTGCCGCATACTATGATTATGAGATATGGCAGATGGACGTCAAAACGGCATTCCTTAACGGCTATCTTAAGGAAGAACTGTATATGATGCAGCCGGAAGGTTTTGTCGATTCTAAGAATGCTAACAAGGTATGCAAGCTCCAGCGATCCATTTATGGGCTGGTGCAAGCATCTCGGAGTTGGAACATTTGCTTTGATGAGATGATTAAAGCATTTGGGTTTATGCAGACTTATGGAGAAGCATGCGTTTACAAGAAAGTGAGTGGGAGCTCTGTAGCATTTCTCATATTATATGTAGATGACATACTTTTGATGGGAAATGATATAGAACTATTGGACAGCATTATGGCCTACTTGAATAAGTGTTTTTCAATGAAGGACCTTGGAGAAGCTGCATACATATTAGGCATCAAGATCTATAGGGATAGATCGAGACGCCTCATAGGTCTTTCAGAAAGCACATACCTTGATAAGATATTGAAGAAGTTCAATATGGATCAGTCCAAGAAAGGGTTCTTGCCTGTGTTGCAAGGTGTGAGATTGAGCTCGGCTCAATGCCCGACCACGGCAGAAGATAAAGAAGAGATGAGTGTCATCCCCTATGCCTCAGCCATAGGATCTATTATGTATGCCCTGCTGTGTACCAGACCAGATGTAAACCTTGCCGTAAGTTTGATAGGAAGGTACCAAAGTAATCCCGGCAAGGAACACTGGACAGCGGTCAAGAATATCCTGAAGTACCTGAAAAGGACAAAGGACATGTTTCTCGTCTATGGAGGTGACGAAGAGCTCGTCGTAAAGGGTTACGTCGACGGTAGATTCGACACAGATCTGGATGACTCTAAGTCACAAACCGAATACGTGTATATGTTGAATCATGGAGCAGTAAGCTGGTGCAGTTGCAAGCAGAGCGTCGTGGCGGGATCTACATGTGAAGCGGAGTACATGGCAGCCTCGGAGGCAGCGCATGAAGCAATATGGATGAAGGAGTTCATCACCGACCTAGGAGTCATACCCAATGCGTCGGGGCCAATCACTCTCTTCTGTGACAACACTGGAGATATTTCCCTTCCCAAGGAGCCCAGGTTTCACAAGAAGACCAGGCACATCAAGCGTTGTTTCAACTCCATCCGTGAAAATGTTCAAGATGGAGACGTAGATATTTGCAAAGTACATACGGATCTGAATGTCACAGATCCGTTGACTAAACCTCTTCCACGAGCAAAACATGATCAACACCAGAACTCTATGGGTGTTCGATTCATCACAATGTAACTAGATTATTGACTCTAGTGCAAGTGGGAGACTATTGGAAATATGCCCTAGAGGCAATAATAAAAGGATTATTATTATATTTCCTTGTTCATGATAATTGTCTTTTATTCATGCTATAATTGTATTATCTGGAAATCGTAATACACGTGTGAATACATAGACCACAACATGTCCCTAGTGAGCCTCTAGTTGACTAGCTCGTTGATCAACAGATAGTCGTGGTTTCCTGACTATGGACATTGGATGTCATTGATAACGGGATCACATCATTAGGAGAATGATGTGATGGACAAGACCCAATCCTAAGCATAGCACAAGATCGTGTAGTTCGTTTTGCTAGAGCTTTTCCAATGTCAAGTATCTTTTCCTTAGACCATGAGATCGTGTAACTCCCGGATACCGTAGGAGTGCTTTGGGTGTACCAAACGTCACAATGTAACTGGGTGACTATAAAGGTGCACTACAGGTATCTCCGAAAGTGTTTGTTGGGTTGACACAGATCGAGACTGGGATTTGTCACTCCATATGACGGAGAGGTATCTCTGGGCCCACTCGGTAATGCATCATCATAATGAACTCAAAGTAACCAAGTGTCTGGTCACGGGATCATGCATTATGGTACGAGTAAAGTGACTTGCCGGTAACGAGATTGAATGAGGTATTGGGATACCGACGATCGAATCTCGGGCAAGTAAAGCACCGATTGACAAAGGGAATTGTGTACGGGGTTGCTTGAATCCTCGACATCGTGGTTCATCCGATGAGATCATCGAGGAGCATGTGGGAGCCAACATGGGTATCCAGATCCCGCTGTTGGTTATTGACCCGAGAGCAGTCTCGGTCATGTCTGCGTGTCTCCCGAACCCGTAGGGTCTACACACTTAAGGTTCGGTGACGCTAGGGTTGTAAAGATATTAGTATGCAGCAAACTGAAAGTTGTTCGGAGTCCCGGATGAGATCCCGGACATCACGAGGAGTTCCGGAATGGTCCGGAGGTAAAGAATTATATATGGGAAGTCAAGTTTCGGCCATCGGGAAAGTTTCGGGGTTCACCGGTATTGTACCGGGACCACCGGAAGGGTCTCGGGGGTCCACCGGGTGGGGCCACCCATCCCGGAGGGCCCCATGGGCTGAAGTGGGAGGGGAACCAGCCCCTGGTGGGCTGGTGCACCCCCCTGGCCCCCCCTCTACGCCTAGGGTTGGGAACCCTTGGGGAGGGGGCGCCTCCACTTGCCTTGGGGGGCAAGTCTCCCCCCTTGGCCGCCGCCCCCCTAGGAGATCCCATCTCCTAGGGCCGGCGCCCCCCCTTGGGTTCCCTATATAAAGAGGGGGGGTGGGAGGGCAGCCGCACCCTGACACCTGGCGCCTCCCTTGCCCCCTTGCTACACCTCTTCCTCCCGTAGTCTCTTGGCGAAGCCCTGCCGGATCCCAGCTGCATCCACCACCATGCCGTCGTGCTGCTGGATCTTCATCAACCTCTCCTTGCCCCTTGCTGGATCAAGAAGGAGGAGACGTCATGCTGACCGTACGTGTGTTGAACGCGGAGGTGCCGTTCGTGCGGCGCTAGGATCTCCGGTGATTTGGATCACGACGAGTACGACTCCCTCAACCCCGTTCTCTTGAACGCTTCCGCTCGCGATCTACAAGGGTATGTAGATGCACTCCTCTCTCTCGTTGCTAGATGAACTCATAGATTGATCTTGGTGAACGTAGGATTTTTTTTATTTTATGCAACATTCCCCAACACATACTGGAGTG
>NC_041383.1:29758322-29774990 GCF_002162155.2 Triticum dicoccoides
GCAGAGCGAGTGAGAGAGATAGGAAAGAGGGGGCTTGAGGGAGTCCTGGATTAGGGGGTGTCCGGATGGCCGGACTAAGACCTTTGGCCGGACTCCCGGACTATGAAGATAAAAGATTGAAGACTCCGTCCCGTGTCCGGATGGGACTTTCCTTGGCGTGGAAGGCAAGCTTGGCGATACGATATGAAGATCTCCTCCCATTGTAACCGACTCTGTGTAACCCTAGCCCTCTCCGGTGTCTATATAAACCGGAGAGTTTTAGTCCGTAGGACGAACAACAATCATACCATAGGCTAGTTTCTAGGGTTTAGCCACTCTGATCTCATGGTAGATCTACTCTTGTACTACCCATATAATCAATATTAATCAAGCAGGAGTAGGGTTTTACCTCCATCGAGAGGGCCCGAACCTGGGTAAAAACATCGTGTCCCTTGTCTCCTGTTACCATCCGCCTAGACGCACAGTTCGGGACCCCCTACCCGAGATCCGCTGGTTTTGACACCGACATTGGTGCTTTCATTGAGAGTTCCTCTATGTCGTCGCCTTTAGGCCCGATGGCTTCTTCGCTCATTAATCGCGATGCGGTCCGGGATGAGACTTTTCTCCCCGGACAGATCTTCGTATTCGGCGGCTTTGCACTGCGGGCCGACTCATTCGGCCATCTGGAGCAGACCGAAAGCTACGCCCCTGGCCATGAGGTCAGGTTTGGAAGCTTAAACTACACAGCCGACATCCGCGGGGACTTGATCTTCGACGGATTCGAGCCACGATGGGCATGATTTAGCTCTGTCATCGGACAACACCCAGAGCGTCACTCAGGTGTCCGCTCCGTCCATTAGCTCGGAGCCCACTGCGCCAGTCGGGGACGGTTGGACGCCGCCTCAGAAACTGCAGCCTCTACGGCGATAGAGCCGGATACCAGCCTAGTACCTCGCAAGGCCCGTGACTCCAAGGTGCCGGACTCCGATCCTGTCTCCGTAAATCCCGCACCTCTTCCGATTAAGCCTGATTGGGCTCCGGTCATGGAGTTCACCGCCGCGGACGTCTTTCAGCACTCGCCTTTCGGCAATATCCTGTATTCATTAAAGTCTCTTTCTTTGTCAGGAGAGCCCTGGCCGAACTACGGCCAACACGGTTGGGATGTGGATGACAAAGAAATTCGAAGCCCACCCACCACCCACTTCGTAACCACTGTCGACGATTTAACCGATATGCTCGACTTTGACTCCGAAGACATCGACGGCATGGACGCCGATGAAGGAGACGATCAAGAACCAGCACCTATAGGGAACTGGAAAGCCACCTCGTCATATGACATATACATGGTGGACACCCCTAAAGCGGGGGATGGCGAGGAGAAAACGGAGGATGACCCCTCCAAGAAGCAACCCAAGCGCTAACGTCAGCGGCGCCGCTCTAAGTCCCGCCAAAGCAAAAACGACGACTCCGGCACCGGAGATAACAACACGCCAGATAGTGCCGAAGACAACCCCCTCCAGCACGATTCAGTGCAGGGGGACGAAGGAGCCAGCCCTCATGAGAGAGCGGCCGACAAATAGGATGAGGACGACAATTACATGCCTCCTTCCGAAGACGAGGCAAGCCTCGACAACGACGAATTCGTCATGCCAGAGGATCCCGTCAAACAAGAGCGTTTCAAACGCAGGCTCGTAGCCACGGCAAGCATCCTCAAGAAGAAACAGCAGCAGCTTAGAGCTGACCAAGACTTGCTAGCCGAACAGATGGACCGAAGTCCTGGCAGCCAAAGAGTATAAACTAGAAAGCCCATCCAAGAGCTACCCAAAGCGCAGGCTGCTACCCCAACTTGAGGAGGAAGCAACTAAACCTACATCACCAGCGTACGATGCGCCCGATCGGCCACCCCGTGGCTGCGATAGAGAGGCCTTCAGGCCCTCAACTCAAGCCGCACTCCGACACCGCTCAAAACATACTAGAGTACGAGGAGACGCAACAGACCTGCGAGACATCTTGGAGAATAAGGCAAGGCAAACAAGATCGATCTATGGATCGCATGGGCGCCCCGCTTCACGTGACGCTAGCCGTCACGCCGGACATAATAAGTATGGCCCGGCCGAATACAACAGACCAAGCTCGTCCGAGCTGCGTCGTGATATAGCCTAGTACAGGGGCGCCGCACACCCACTATGCTTCACAGACGAAGTGATGGATCATCAAATCCCCGAGGGCTTCAAACCCGTAAACTTCGAATCATACGATGGCACAACAGATCCTGCGGTATGGATCGAGGATTATCTCCTTCATATCCACATGGCCCGTGGTGATGATCTACACGCCATCAATTACCTCCCGCTCAAGCTTAAAGGACCAGCTCGACAATGGCTTAATAGCCTGCCAGCAGAGTCAAATAGTTGTTGGGAGGACCTGGAATCCGCATTTCTTGACAACTTCCACGGCACGTATGTGCGACCACCAGACGCCGATGACCTAAGCCACATAATCCAGCAGCCAGAGGAATCGGCCAGACAATTCTGGACACGGTTCCTAACCAAGAAAAACCAAATAGTCGATTGTCCAGACGCCGAGGCCCTTGCAGCCTTCAGGCACAACATCCGAGACGAATGGCTTGCCCGGCACCAAGGACAGGAAAAGCTGAAATCTATGGCAGCCCTCACGACACTCATGACCCGCTTCTGTGCGGGAGAAGACAGCTGGCTAGCTCATAGCAATAACATAACCAAGAGCCCCGGCAATTCGGATACCAAGGATAACAACAGCAGGTTACGTCGCAACAAGCATAAGCGCCGCATTAATGGTGACAATACTAAAGATACGGCAGTCAATGCTGGATTCAGAGGCTCCAAACCGGGTCAGTAGAAGAAGCCATTCAAAAGAAACCCTCAGGGCCCATCCAGCTTAGACCGGATACTCGATCGCTCGTGCCAGATACACGGCACCCCCGAACAGCCAGCCAATCACACCAACAGGGATTGTTGGGTGTTCAAGCAGGCAGGCAAATTAAGTGCCGAGACCTGAGACAAGGGGCTACATAGCGATGACGAGGAGGGGCCCCGGCCGCCGAACAACAAAGGACAGAAGGGATTTCCCCCGCAAGTTCGGACGGTGAACATAATATATGCAACCCACATCCCCAAAAGGGAGCGGAAGTGTGCTCTCAAGGACGTCTATGCGCTGGGGCCAGTCGCCCGACAGTTCAACCCATGGTCCTCCTGCCCGATCACCTTCGAACGAAGGGACCATCCCACCAGCATCCGTCACGGCAGATTCGCCGCACTGGTCCTAGACCCAATTATCGACGGATTTCACCTTACCAGAGTCCTAATGGACGGCGATAGTAGCGTGAACCTGCTTTACCAGGACATAGAGCGAAAAATGGGCATCGATCCTTCAAGGATTAAACCCACAAAGACAACCTTCAAAGGTGTCATACCAGGGGTAGAGGCCAGCTGTACAGGCTCGGTTACACTCGAAGTGGTCTTCGGATCCCCGGATAACTTCCAGAGCGAGGAGTTAATCTTCGACATAGTCCCATTCTGCAGCGGCTATCACACCCTGCTTGGACGAACCGCATTTGCAAAATTCAATGCGGTGCCACACTATGCATATCTCAACCTCAAGATGCCAGGACCTCGCGGAGTCATCACGGTAAACAGAAACACCGAACGCTCTCTCCGAATGGAGGAGCACACGGCGGCCCTGGCGATGGAAGTACAGAGTAGCCTCTCAAGGCAGTTCTCCAATCCAGGCGTCAAACGTCCGGACAACGTCAAGCGAGCCCGAAGTAACCTATAACAAATCCGGCTGGCATGTTCCGAGCAAGCATAGCAGTGCGGCCCCAACCCCATCCCCCGCCAAACGGCAATACTGGTACCACGCGTACGTAATTACGCCTTAGAGATATCATGGGCATAAGGGGAGGGGCACAACAATGACACGCCCAGAATGCAGCTCAACCGCACTAAGGGGCTCCCTGTTTTGCCGTTTTTCTTTTTATACACTTTCAGGACCCAACTATTCGGAAGGCCTGTCCGGCAATACACTCGCCGAACCCATGATGCAACAGCCAGGGAGGGAGCAAGCCACGTCAAAAGTCCAGGTGGTCTCTATAACGAGTTTAATACCTGTTTTACTTACAATCCCGCAGCTTGCCCCTGGAGGGGAATATGTCAAATACTCCAATCTCTTGCTTACCGCACTTCTTGTATCGTTCTGCTTTCGCAGCAGCCCTTTTTTAATAAACAATATATAGCTCTTACCTATTATTGTACTTATCTATTTTTATATACAAATATGTTCAGTCATGACATTCTGCAACCGTAGACTTTGGTGCGGACAATACACCAGGGGCTTACAACACCCCATAACATGGTGTGAGAATACCGAACACTCTCACAAGTGCGGCACCCCGAACTTATAGCACTATATGCATCGGCTCCGAATCATGTCTCTGGTCAATAGTTGGGTTTTCCCGGCTCCCATGTTTTGGTACCTTACGTTCCGCATTGTTGGCTAAGGTAGCGCTGGGAGAACTACTGCGATTGTGCCCCAGTTGAGCTGGGTTAACACCTCAGTAGAGAAAGCTAAAACTGACTGTCATGATAGTGCGAGAGACCGGTCGCTGTTTGCGAGGTTTCTTCGAGTCCTTAAAGACTTATGCCGCTTCGAGCGAGGAACCGGACTTATCCGGCCTAGGCGTGGATAGCTCCCCGAACTCGGTCTTCCGAGTACTAGGGGCTTCGCCGAAATTTAAAATTATAGAATTCTATGGCTAAGTGAGGGTGATAAAGCATTATAAGTCCGACGGCCTGGTTCGTTGTGCTGAACACCTCCCTAGATGGACCCAAGAATGGGAACAAGAGCGCTCAGGTTTATCCCGAACACCCCAGCACTCGTGGCATGGGGGTCGAAGCCGATGAATTGCATCTCTCAAATTTGATAAACGGCCGCACAGAAGGTAATATTTTAAATTAACAAGCGTTGCTTAACGCATATGAACAAAGCTTCAGCGTACAGGATAACAAATGCGAGTCTACTCAAAAATTACATCTTTGGAGCACTCATCCGCTATACGGCGGGCACCCTTCAGAACGCCATTATAATACATCTTGGGCGTATGATACTCCTTGCCCGGCGGTGGCGCGTCCGTCAACAGCTTCTCCGCGTCTAGCTTGCCCCAGTGCACCTTAGCACGGGCAAGGGCCTGACGAGCACCTTCAATACAAACGGAGCGCTTGACGACCTCAATCCATGGACACGCGTCCACCAGCCGCCGCACCAGACCGAAGTAGCTCCCAGGCATGACTTCTCTAGGCCACAACCGAGCTATGAGGCCCTTCGTAGCCTGTTCGGCCACCTTGTGGAGCTCGACCAGCTGCTTCAGCTGGTCGCTCAGGGGCACCGGATGTTCGGCCTCAGCATACTGAGACCAGAACACTTTCTCTGTCGAGCTCCCCTCTTCGGCTCGGTAGTATGCGGCGGCATCAGACACACTACGGGGCAGATCGGCGAACGCTCCTGGAGAGCTCCGGATTCGGGTAAGTAGTAGATAATTAACTTTTATATTTTTGCTTTGCATAAAGAATGCCTTACCCGCCGCTATCTTATTCATCACCTCGATCTCCTGAAGGGCCTTCTGGGCTTCGGCCTTAGCGGTCTTGGCACTCTCAAGAGCCAAGGCAAGCTCGGACTCTCGAGTCTTCGAGTCATGCTCCAAACTCTCATGTTTTTTCACAAGAGCCTGGAGCTCTTGCCGCACCTCCGCCACCCGCGCCTCCTGCTTCTCTCGCTCGGTGCGCTCCAAGGCCGCACTCTTTTCGGCCTTGGAGACCGCCTCTTTCAGGGTCACCACCTCGGTCGTGGCTCCTGCAACATTAACGTTGGCCCTGTTATTATTTTGCAACCAAGTATTTCTATATACATTTACAGGAGGTACTATGTACCCTCTTTATCCTTGAGTTGCTTCTTGGCACGGCCGAGCTCGCTCTCGGACCGCTCGAGGCTTTCCTTCAATGCATTGACCTCCGCAGTCAGTGCGGCAGAGGTCAGCAGCGCAGCCTGCATTCCCATATTGACATATTTCTATTAGACTCCTGCGTATATCTTTTTAGATCCTCAGCTCGGCTTTTCTTTCTGAGCACCGAACTGAGCATCAGGGGCTACTATCTATGCGGTAATATTTTATATATATATGTTTTTGAACACATACCTCAAAGTCCGTTAACAGGCTTGTACAGGCTTCCATCAGCCCGCTCTTGGCGGACTGAACCTTCTGAATCACCGCACTCATAACAGTGTGGTGTTCCTCGTCGATGGAGGCACCGTTAAGCGCCTCCAGCAAATTGTCCGGCGCCTCCGGATGGACGAAAGTCGCCGGCGTCGTAGGCTTGCCCTTCTTATGAAGGCGCCGCCTGTCGGACTCTGGAACCGCTGATGGTTCCGGAGCAGTGTCCGGCCCGGGGCCGGACTTAGATCCCTCTGGGGCTTTACCCCCTTTGGGCCCGGAGTCCAGAAGGTTGCCTTGTGGCGCCTCCAGGACCACCTCCTCCTGGTTTTGTCCCCTACGGGACTCCACCTCAGCATCGTCTGAGGGAGAGGGGAGGAGGCCGTCGGAAGTGAAGCGCTATTCACGTCCGACGAATTCAGAGAGCCACTCGACGAATCGCCAAGCTGAGCTCTGGGCGGACTGCATGATTAGGTTCAGCGTTAGAAGCTATCGAATAATAAACAAGTGCAATAAGTCATTCGGGTAGCCTGACACTTACGATTTTGCCAGGGGCTTGACCCTGGATGGCCATTCCCCCCCGCCGTCTTCGGCATCGGGGGCGTAGTCCGGCAGAAGGGTCTTCCCCTTCTTGGACCCTCCGACTTCCCCAGTTGGGGCGGCTATTCTTTTCTTTCCTCCCCCCGTTGGAGGGGGAGAGGCATCTTCTTCTTCTTCCTCCTCCATGTCTTCGGAGGCGGAGGGTGCGTTGGGGTCGTCGGGCAAATCCGACGACACCGGGCGCCAGGAACTCTTTCGGGTCCCCATGGCCTTCTCCTTGGCCTTCTTCTCCGGCACCACGTGAGGTGCCGGAACCAGTAGCTTCACTAAGTGTGCGTCTGCTGGGCCTTCGGGCAAAGGGGCCGGACAGTCAAACTGTCTGGATGTCCTCTTCCAGTCCTGACAAAGGAACGGGAGTTTAGATCCCACATAAAGTCACACTATGAAATTCGGGTATCCCGTAAGGGACTAAATGTAAGCTTACTTCAGAGGCTTGACGTTTGGCGCAGAATCCGCGATCCTCGGTGATGGGAGGGGAGACCTTGGAACTCTTGAAGAGCACCTTCCAGGCGTTCTCGTGCTTCGTTTTGAAGAGACGGGATAGAGTCTGGTGCTGGGCCGGGTCGAACTCCCCCAAATTGAAGTCCCATCATTGACATGGGAGGATCCGGTGGAAGAGCATGACCTGGACCACGTTGACAAGCTTGACCTTCTTGGTCACCAGGTCTCGAATGCAGGTTTGGAGTCCGGTCACCTCTTCCGGATTGCCCCACGACAGGCCCGTCTCTTTCCAAGATGTGAGCCGGGTGGGGATGCCGAATCGAAATTCGGGGGCCGCTGCCCACTTAGGTCACGCGGGTCGGTGATATAGAACCACCCTGATTGCCACCCTTTGATGGTTTCCACGAAGGCACCCTCGAGCCAGGTGACGTTGGCTATCTTGCCCACCATGGCACCTCCGCATTCCGCTTGTCGGCCTTTCACAACCTTCGGCTTGACGCTGAAGATCTTCAGCCATAGGACAAAGTGGGGCTGGATGCGGAAGAAGGCCTCGCACACGATGATAAACACCGAGATATTGAGGATGAAGTTCGGGGCCAGATCATGGAAGTCCAGGCCCTAGTAGAACATGAGCCCCCGGACGAACGGGTGAAGAGGAAAACCCAGTCCGTGGAGGAAATGGGGAAGAGAAACAACCCTCTCATGGGGCCCGGGGGTGGGGATGAGTTGCCCCACATCGGGAAGCCGGTGCGCAATGTCGTCAGACAAGTATCCGGCCTTCCTCAGCTTTTTTATTTGCCCCTCCGTTACGGAGGAGGCCATCCATCTACCTCCCGCTCCGTACATGGTTGGAGAAGGTTGAGGTGGGAAGTGCGGGCTTGGGCGCTGGAGCTCGAGCGCGCAGGGACGGATAAGCAGAAGAGAAAGAAGGCGTGAATGGAAAGGGCGGATTCTTATCCCCTTATATGGGCGGCCCAAAACTACAAGCCCCCACTGGCGTAATAAAACTCGCTTATCTCCCAAACGCCGCGGTTAATGGCGCGGTTGGGTTACCCACACCCGTATTGATGAGAATCCTGGAAAAAGGGGACACGATCTCTGCTTTGACAAGACGTGCCAAGGAAACTGCCTCGCTAACCGCACTGAGGTGGAACAATAAAAAGAATAAAAGCCTGGCTGCGGCACAATGTCACGTCGCGGAATACGTCAGCAGATCTGATTAACGCAAATATTATTCTCTCTACGGTGGAATGTGGAACTTATTTTGCAGAGCCGAACACTACCCTGGTGTTCAACATCTTCTATGGAATATTCGGAGGAGGAACCCGCCTTGCAATGCCGAAGACAACTTGCGCGCCGGACTCATCGTCATTGAAGCCTGGTTCAGGGGCTACTGAGGGAGTCCTGGATTAGGGGGTGTCCGGATGGCCGGACTAAGACCTTTGGCCGGACTCCCGGACTATGAAGATACAAGATTGAAGACTCCGTCCCGTGTCCGGATGGGACTTTCCTTGGCGTGGAAGGCAAGCTTGGCGATACGATGTGAAGATCTCCTCCCATTGTAACCGACTCTTTGTAACCCTAGCCCTCTCCGGTGTCTATATAAACCGTAGAGTTTTAGTCCGTAGGACGAACAACAATCATACCATAGGCTAGTTTCTAGGGTTTAGCCACTCTGATCTACTGGTCTACTCTTGTACTACCCATATCATCAATATTAATCAAGCAGGAGTAGGGTTTTACCTCCATCGAGAGGGCCCGAACCTGGGTAAAAACATCGTGTCCCTTGTCTCCTGTTACCATCCGCCTAGACGCACAGTTCGGGACCCCCTACTCGAGATCCGCCAGTTTTGACACCGACAGGGCTAGCGGACCGGTGCTATAGCTAACTTAGCTATAGCGTGTGCTGGCAAAACGCGTTATAGCTAAGTTAGCTATAGCGCTGGTCCAGCAAAAACGCGCTATTGCTAGTATTTTTCTTTATTTATTTTTTATTTTCCTTTTTCTTAGCTATAGCGCTTCCCTGGATAAAACGCGCTACTGCTATCATTTTTTTCTTTTTCTTCTTTTATTTTCATTTTTATTTTTCTATTTTTCTTGCATTTCATTTTCCACAACTTATTAGTTCCTTTTTCTTTTTCTTTTCATTTCATTTTGCAAAACTTCCTTTCTTTTTCTTTTTCTTTTTCTTTCATTTGCACTTTTCTTTTTCTTTTTCTTTCATTTTGCAATATACCATTGTTACCCTCCGGATAATAATTAGTATAATATATATCTTACATCATTTGACCGCTATCGGCGGTATACAAAATAGCTAGACACACACAAACTTTGGGATTAGTTTGTCAGCTTGGGCGACGACGACGCTTCAGACTAATCTTCTTCCCTCTTTTGTTCGTTGTCGAATAATTGAGCCCATGGTCGTGACTTTTCCTTCTCCAAGGATTACGATCTTTCGTAGGTAATGTAGTCTTCATTCTTCTTTTGACATATGTTTCTTCATCATCAGCATTATCTTCCCTTATCGGATCACCGTACTGGTCATAGTCTTCCTCGTTGGCGACTCCATCACTAGTAGAAAAAGGGTCAAATGTGAGACACATTAGTCCCGGTTTGTAACAGAACCAGCACTAATGTGTCCATTAGTGCCGGTTCCAACGGCTAGGCGGGAGGAGCTCTTTAGTACCGGTTCGTGGTGAACCTTTAGCACCGGTTCGTGCCACGAACCGGTACTAAAGAAAGTGGTGGCAGGATGCTGTCAGAGTGGGGCCCTTCCAGCACCTTTAGTACCGGTTCGTGGCACGAACCGGTACTAAAGGTCGTCCTATATAAACCCTTCGTCCACCCGCACTCTGTTCTTCCCCCTTTCCCCTCTCCCTCTCCTCTGTTCTTCCCTTCTTCCTCTCGAGTTCATCACAAAATTTGCCCCAAATTTGTCAAGATTTGCAGGCCCTCATCCATTCAAATGATCACCAAGGTTAGCAACTTTGTCCTTTCATCTCTCATTGCTAGATTAGCTCTTGCATTGGTTTATATAGTGATTAATTGTGGGTTTTAGTAATTTGGGAGGAATTATATGTGGTAGTATTTGATTTATATGCAATTTGAGGTCAAAATAACACTTAGTTTGCATATGTAGGTGTGGTTTACTTAGTGCCTTCTAAATCTCCGTCGTAACCACCGTCGATCGCCCGCACCATCCCGTCACCGGCACCACCTTGTGGTGAGCCTCTTCATGAAATTTTATATAAAAAATTGATGTTTGTGTGATTTGGATATATAGTTACTCGTATAATAATTATCTTACCCGTACGTTGTTTGTTATACATAGTGCCATGGTTTTGATATCCGTCCCCGTCGGCCCTCCTCCTTGTTATGATTCGGATGTGGTATATTCTCTTTTAAAACTATTTGTTGCATTTCGTGTTTATGACAAATTATGCCCATCAAGTTGACATAGATATTTTTATCTAGGAGGTATGTGAACCGAAAATTCCAACCGACCCTATTGTCGAGAGGTTAAATTTAGTTGAAAGAGAAAACAAGTACTTGAAAGAAAAATTGAAAAGAATTGAGGGGGAGAAGATGGAATTGGAGTTGCATGTTGCCGATGTCGTCGATGATCACAAGATCAAGATGGAGATAATGCGCTTGAAGATTAGAAAGATTAGAAAATATGCCATCCATAGTGAGGCTTGGTATCATTATGATGTTGGATCAATTGTTACCTTAGTTGCGATCTTGATCGCATTTGTTGTTGCATTTAAATGCTTTAGCTAGAGAGTTATTTGTTTGTTGCATTTAAGTGTTGTATGAACTTTATGTATGAACTTGTATTAATTTGGTCTATTCGGTGTTGTGTAATGAAGATGAGCCGGCAATGGATGTACGATGACCGATGCTCTCCCCAGTTCATTGAGGGCGTGCATACTTTTCTTCTTGCGGCTGAGGCAAACAAGCGGGCGGATGGTTTTATGCCTTGTCCATGTGCTGGCTGTAAGAATGGTCGCAATTACTCTACGTCAAGAACCATTCACGTCCACCTGTTTGAGTCCGGTTTCATGCCCCACTATAATGTTTGGACCAAGCACGGAGAAAGAGGGGTTATGATGGAAGACAATGAAGAAGAAGAGGATGACGAAAGCTATCCTGGCCATGGGTTCGCTGAATACGATGATACAACAATGGGGGAAGAAGCTGAGCCGGTAATGCGGGAAGAAGCTGAACCGGCAATGCGGGAAGAAGCTGAAGAAGAGGCATCAGATGAGCCCGTTGATGATCTAGGTCGGGCCATTGCCGATGCAAAGAGAAATTGCGCAAGTGATTTGGAGAAGAAGAAGTTGCAGCGCATGTTAGAGGATCACAAAAAATTGTTGTACCCGAATTGCGTAGGTGACAAGAAAAAGTTGGGCACCACACTGGAATTGCTGCAATGGAAGGCAGAGAATGGTGTATCTGACAAGGGATTTGGAAAGTTGCTGGTAATGATAAAGGATATGCTTCCAAAGGACAATGAATTACCCGAGAGTACGTACGAAGCAAAGAAGGCTGTCTGCCCTCTAGGGTTAGAGGTGCAGAAGATACATGCATGCCCTAATGATTGCATCCTCTACCGCGGTGAGTACGAGGATTTGAACGCTTGCCCGGTATGTGGTGCATTGCGCTATAAGATCAGCCGCGATGAGCATGGTGATGTCGAGGGCGAGCGCCCCAGGAAGAAGATTCCTGCCAAGGTGATGTGGTATTCTCCTATAATACCACGGTTGAAACGTTTGTTCCAAAACAAAGAGCATGCCAAGGCGATGCGATGGCACAGAGAAGACCGTAAGAAAGACGGAAACTTGAGAGTACCCGCTGACGTGTCGCAGTGGAGAAAAATCGAAAGAAAGTACGGGAAGGAGTGTGCAGATGACGCAAGGAGCGTATGGTTTGGTCTAAGCGCAGATGGCATTAATCCTTTTGGGGAGCAGAGCAACAACCATAGCACCTGGCCTGTGACTCTATGTTTGTATAACCTTCCTCCTTGGTTGTGCATGAAGCCGAAGTTCATTATGATGCCAGTGCTCATCCAAGGCCCTAAGCAACCCGGCAACGACATTGATGTGTACCTAAGGCCATTAGTTGAAGAACTCTTACAACTGCGGAATGGAACAGGTGTACGTGTGTGGGATGAGCACATGGGCGAAGAATTTGACCTAAAGGCGTTGCTGTTCGTGACCATCAATGATTGGCCTGCTCTCAGTAACCTTTCAGGACAGACAAACAAGGGATACCGCGGATGCACGCACTGTTTGGATGATACTGACAGTATATATTTGAATAGTTGTAAGAAGAATGTGTACCTGGGACATCGTCGATTTCTTCCGAGTAGGCATCCCGTAAGAAAGAAAGGCAAGCATTTCAAAGGTGAGGCGGATCACCGGACGAAGCCTCGCCACCATATTGGTGCTGATGTACATGATATGGTCAAGGATTTGAAGGTGATATTTGGAAAGGGTCCTGGCGGAAAACCTGTTCCGAAGGACGCTGACGAACGCGCACCCATGTGGAAGAAGAAATCTATATTTTGGGACCTGCCATATTGGAAAGACCTAGAGGTCCGCTCCGCAATCGACGTGATGCACGTGACGAAGAATCTTTGCGTGACCCTGCTTGGCTTCTTGGGCGTGTATGGGAAGACAAAAGATACACCTGAGGCATGGGAGGACCAGCAACGTATGCACGGAGAAGACGGCATACATCAGGGTCATGCAAGCTACGCTTTAACCAAAGAAGAGAAGGAAATCTTATTTGAATGCCTGCTCAGTATTAAGGTACCGTCTGGCTTCTCGTCGAATATAAAGGGAATAATAAACATGGCAGAGAAAAAGTTCCAGAACCTAAAGTCTCATGACTGCCACGTGATTATGATGCAACTTCTTCCGGTTGCATTGAGGGGGCTTCTACCGGAGAATGTTTGATTAGCCATTGTGAAGCTATGTGCATTTCTCAATGCAATCTCTCAGAAGGTAATTGATCCAGAAATCATACCAAGGTTACAGAATGATTTGGTGCAATGTCTTGTCAGTTTCGAGTTGGTGTTCCCACCATCCTTCTTCAACATCATGACGCACGTCCTAGTTCACCTATGCGAAGAGATTAACGTTTTGGGTCCTGTATTTCTACACAATATGTTCCCCTTTGAGAGGTTCATGGGAGTCTTAAAGAAATATGTTCATAACTGTGCTAGGCCAGAAGGAAGCATCTCCAAGGGCCATCAAAATGAGGAGGTCATTGAGTTTTGTATTGACTTTATTCCTAACCTTAAGCCGACTGGTGTTCCTGAATCGCGGCATAAGGGCATACTGGATGGAAAAGGCACGCTAGGAGGGGAACAAATAATATGTATGGACGGACATTCTCTCACTGAAGCACACTACACAGTTCTACAGAATTCCGCCTTGGTGGCTCCGTATATGGATGAACACAAGAATTGCTACGCTCCAAACACCCGGAGCGGTCTGATGACTGGATTACACGTGAACAAACCAGGAGTTTCGCCAGCTGGTTGCAGACACGTACCATGCATGACACCTCTATTGAAGATGACCTGTACTTGCTGTCCCAGTTACCATCTTCGAATATAATGACTTTCAAAGGGTACGAGATAAATGGTAATACATTTTACACGATCGCCCAAGATAAGAAGAGCACCAACCAAAACAATGGTGTCCGCTTTGATGCAGAAACCAAGACGGGAAAGGAAACATGTTATGGTTATATACAGGACATATGGGAACTTGACTATCGACGTGGTTTAAAGGTCCCTTTGTTTCGGTGCAAATGGGTCAATATGACACGAGGAGGGGTAACGGAAGACCCGCAGTACGGAATGACAACAGTGGATCTCAACAATCTTGCGTATGCAGACGAACCATTCGTCCTAGCCAATGATGTGGCATAGGTTTTCTATGCGAAGGACATGTCTACCAAGCCAAGAAAAAGAAAAGATAAGGAAGCGAATGCATCGTACGATGAGCCAAAGCGGCACATAGTTCTTTCTGGGAAGAGAAACATCGTGGGAGTGGATGACAAGACAGACAAGTCAGAAGATTATGAAAAGTTTGATGAAATTGCTCCATTCACAGTGAATATTGACCCGAGCATCCCGTTAAATAATGAAGATTTTCCATGGTTACGGCGCAAAGGGACACACGCGAAGAAAAAGTTTCACACCCAAAGATCTGGGATGTGATCGGCTTCACTATCATCACTTTCTTCTGTGTTTCACACCCAGAGGGGAATCTCTGTAATAGTTAGGGTAGCTATGTGTTTTGGCATTTGAAACCCGAAGAAATTTTATGTGCAAACAAATTCTTTCATGCCTTTACTGATTTTTAAAGTTAAGTTATTCACAAACTAGTAATTCACACTAATTTCAAATAATTCAAAATTTAAACTATTCAAATTTGAAAACTATGGGCACTAACAGAAAGTTTGTAATTTTTTGTACCTACAGCAAAAATATTCACAAAGAAACTCTAAATACACAAAAAAACAACACAAAAAGAAATAAAGCAAAAAAAAATAAAAAAAAGCCCGCCTACTAGGCCAGAGCGGCCTGCATACGACTAGAAACCCAACCTGTTGTTGGGCCAGGATGCAGGCCCGCAAAGGCCAAGTGGGCCCACAGGGTAGCAAAGAACACGTAGGCCCAGTAGGCCTGCTTTGGAGAGGAGCTCGAGAGAGCGACCGCAAGGGGGTTTATAAACCAGTGCGGTCGCCCCTCGGCTAGCGAGGTGGGACTAAACTTGCCGCACCGCACCTGCGCCAGAGCACCCCCTTTAGTACCGGGTCGTGGCGAAGGGTCAAATGTGAAGCACAATAGTGCCGGTTGGAATTTTAGCCGGCACTAATGTGTACACTAGTGCCGGTTCGTGACGGCGATCAATAGCACCGGTTCGTGGCGAACCTTTAGTACCGGTTCATGCCATGAACCAGTACTGAAGAGGCTGTGTCAGCCTCCGGTCAGGCTATGGCCCCACCATCACCATTTAGTGCCGGTTCATACCACGAACAGGTACTAGTGAGGTTGTGTCAGGTAAGGCTGGGGCCCCACGAGCACCTTTAGTACCGGTTCATGGATGAACCAGACGTAAGTTGTTTTTTAGTCCCACCTCGCGAAGTGAGAGGGACTAGGAGCGGTTTATAAGCCCTGAGTGCAGAGACGATGAAGAAGAGGCTCAATGCTCACGTTGCTTAGCTTCAAGCCTTCAGGAATACGGTAGACTGCACGGAGCTATGCGCAGTGCAGTTTACACTATTCCGAAAGGCTTGAAGCAAATTAACGAGCATTGCACCTCTTTTTTATTTTTAATAACTTATTACAACTCCGGACTTCTTCTGTTATGGCAAAAACTAATTGCACGTCGACATTTCTTTTTTTTAAGTTATAACTCCAGACTTTAACCATCAAGTTTTGCAGAAAAGAAAAAATAGCAGAAAAGAAGAAAAACTATAGCTGAAAAGAAAAAAACTATATAAAAAAACTACTCAGAAATAAATAGAAGAAAATGAATATAGCAGAAAAGAAAAAACTACTCAGAAATAAAAAGAAGAAAAAATAAAGCAGAAAAGAAAAAAATTATATTTGCTATTTTTCAATCGTTTACAAAATGACCGTGAAATTGAAAATCAGTACAAAATGTACTCTGAAAATGTTGAATTTTGGCAAACTAGATGAAAAACTACTCACAAATAAATAGAAGAAAATAAATATAACAGAAAAGAAAAAACCATACAAAAAACTATGCAAAAATAAATAGAAGAAAATAAAGCAGAAAAGAAAAAAACTATAAAAAAATTGGGGCGCTGCCCTGTGGGCCTGATAGGCCACAGGTGTGTAATTACAGGCCTTAAAGGCCCAGCAGACTCACAGGGCAGCGCGCAGAGTTTAGGCCCACAAGCCTGCTATATAGAGGAGTTCGAAGTGGTAGCCGCGGCTGGGTTTATAAACCAGTGCGGCTGCCCTTCGCCCGGCGAGGTGGGACTAAACTTTGGGCTGGCAGCCGAGGCCTTTAGTACCGGTTGAAAGCACCAACCGGTACTAAAGGGGGGCCTTTAGTACCGGTTTGTGCCACCACCCGTTACTAAAGGGGGTCGCTTCCCGCCGCTTAGGCTGGCCAAAACTGGCCTTTAGTACCGGTTGGTGGCTCCAACCAGTACTAAAGGCCTCTCATATATATACAACACTTGCGAAAATTTCATTCTCCCTCTGTTTCTTCCTTTGTTTCCCATTGAAGCACCGCTCGCGCGCCCCGATCGATCGACGCCGTCCCCATCGCCGCCCCCGTCTCCGTCGCCGCCCTCGTCTCTGTCGCCGTCCCGGGCCCGTCCCCGTCGCGCCGTCCCCGCGTCGCCGCCCCCGC
>NC_041383.1:29775702-29785136 GCF_002162155.2 Triticum dicoccoides
TGAGCTCTCCCCCTCTAACCCCTCTCCCTCGCCCCCGGCGGCCACCATGGGCGCCGCCCCTCCCCGAGCCCATACACACACACACAAGCATGATGAATACACACACACACGTACATATGTATGAATTAATGCATGTATATATTAGTATATACGTATTTTGTATGTTTAATTAGTTTAGATTATTTAGATTATTATTTTTTCACTATTATATATGTATGAATGCATGTTAGATGCATATAATTAGTGTTTAATTAGTATGGAATTTTTTTATATAATGTTGTTTATCAGTTTTTTAATGGATGTATAGAAGTTGTGTTTTCTGTTTTTACTGTTAGATGCTTAATTAGTATGAAATAGTATATAGATTTTTGACACATGCAATGATAGCGTAATTATTGTTATATAGAAATGTTAGAAATTTTAGTTATCAAAATCCAATCATTAAAAAAATGTTACTTTTTGCGGGCATATAGCTAGTATTTGTTCTCGACGATGCCCGGCCCGCATCCTCGTCGTCGACCCGTCCGCGATGACGTCCGGCTGACCCATGTCCGGGACTGGGCTCCGCCGGGCTGGCACTGGGAGGTGCTGCCTGGAGGGGCGCGCCGCTCGATGAGGAACCCGGCCCCGGGTCCCGTCGTCGACCCTGATCTCGTTTGGTGGCGTTCGCATGGGCCAGTTTGGTGCGGAGGGACCCGGCCCCGCAGGAGGTGGTACGTCGCCGTGTCAGGGAGGAGGACGAGCACGTCCATCGCTACATGGTTGCGTTAGAAGGCGGCAGGTTCTCCAATACCTGGCAGTTTCTTCAGGGATCTCACTTCAGCTATGATCCTGTGAGGGTTCCTTCTCTTTGGGTGTCCACTGCCCGCGCCGTAGGAAACGCGAGTGTCCTAGATTCTTCTGTAGTATTCGATCTTTAATTAGCTACCTAGCCAGTGATGTACTATTCAATATTATATATTATTCGAGACGATGTATTCGAGATTATATCTATTATTCTAGACGATGTATTCGAGATTATATCTATTATTCGAGACGATGTAATTTGAATACTAAATTGTTTTATATTTCTTTTGGATTAGTTAAATAAAAGCTATGGCAGACAATACCGACAGAGAGGGAGAACAGACCATGTTCGATATGATACGCGGGCCAGATGATGATCAGAATGAAGAAGAAGATTATGACGGCTCCGAATTTCTAAACAACACCGGAGAGGGTGATATGATATTCGATTGCGACGACCGAATTGATGAAGTCATGAACTACGATTATGACGATGACGAAGAACATGTTGATCCTGAAACATCAAAGACCGCCGAGGTATATTTATATAAGCAGGCATCTGGTGATCATCACATGTTTTAAATGACTTTAAGATATATTAACGAATCGATCTTTGTTCTTTCAGCCATCCGGATCGAGCAAATCTTTAGGCGTAAGGACGAAACGAGGCCCGAACAAAAAGTTGAAGGAGGGCGTAAAGTACAATATCGAGGCAATCAGACCTAATGGCGAACCATTAGCGCCTAAGAAGATTGCGGACAAGTTCGTTCGTCAGTGCGGAGTTCTTGTGAAGGACCAACTCCCGATCAAACTTCAAGAATGGAGAGAGCCAGCAAAGCCACGTCCAGATGTTACATTTGTCGACAAGAATCAAAAAGATCTGCTTTGGGATACTCTCATGGAACATTTCACCCTACCAGATCATTTCACAAAAGCAGATGTGCAGAAAGTCAAGGACACTGCTCTTAGGAAGATGGCGGTTGCATTCAAGAACCACAAGAATCGTGAATGGGACAAGTACGTCAATGGAGGAAGGAAGACTCCAGTATTCGAGGCAACACTAGAGAACCAACATGCTCATTGGGACGATTTCGTGAAATTCAAGGATTCGGAATTAGCTAAGGAACGGTCGAGAATAAACAAGAAGAATGCCGAAAAAAGGATAAGTTCCATAAGCTGGGGCCAGGTGGCTATGCGGTGGCAATGCCTAAGTGGGATAAGTCTGAGAAAGAGATGGAGGATGCAGGTGTCACTTCGGTTACTAAAAGCTGGCCCCCCAGGTGCAGGACGTGGTTCTATGCGCATGGGGGGGAGTTGGACCCGAAGACAGGCAATGTTTCGATGAAGGCAAGTCTGAAGGGAGCCGACGATGCGATACTTGTTGCAATAGAAGAGGCACGATCGGGGGTGTTCCAGCCCAACAGAGAGAACGACGAGCTTACGCGTGCCCTGGGAAATCCTGAACACCCGGGAAGAACACGAGGCAAGGGCGCTATTCCGTGGTATGAGGGGTTTTTAGACTGGAACACCGACTACAGAACCCGTGCGAGAAAGAAGATTGCGGAGGAGAAGAAGAGGAAGATGGAGGAGGAGCAGAGGAAGCGGGACTATGAACGCCTTCAAGGCCTAGGAGCAAGTCAAGCGGAATTGGCAGTCAAATTCCAGCGGCAGCATGAGAAGATCGACTAACTTACCCGGCAAAGGGGGTCTCGGCAGCTGCAGCTTCTAGCGGATGATCCAGCATTGGATAGCACCGCCCCATCCATGCCGAGAAGCAGCATGGGTTCCGCCCCGGACGACGCAATGCTGGGTAGATACCCCGTGGATGACATCACGGAGAACACTAACTGCGAGCTACACGTCAAAATAACGAACATATCCATGAAGGTGGCGGACGCCGTTGCTTTTACAAATCCCCCCGAGGCAACCTTCCATTGCAACCCGATTCCAGCGGGCTATGCTCGTGTCTTGGTTGATGAGGTGGTGGACCCACCATATTCGGAGCTACAGCTTGACATTCCTGGAGGTGACGACGAGCGCTTTCTCGGAGAGGCCAAACATCGTATCATCCTATGGAAAAAGGATTACATCATCTTTCGAAGGCTACCGATACCGCGTCAGCCGACTCCTCGTCGAAGTCTGCCATCGAGTCAGCAGACTCCCGCTCCTGCAAGTCCACCAAGTCCTGCAAAGTGTCAGGCCACTCCTCCTCCAAGTCCGGCAAAGTGTCAGGCCACTCCTCCTCCTCCAAGTCCGCCACAGCGTCAGACGTCCACTCCTCCTCCAAGTTCGGCACAACCTCAGGCCACTCCTCCAAGTCCGGCACAGCTTCAGGCTACTCCTCCTCGTCCAACTCAGCCCCGTCAGCCGTCTCCGCCGCCTCAGTAATCGCAGAAGAGACACCCCGCAGCTATGGTGCGTAGCGGTACGAGTCGAGGTAGTACAAGAAGTACAGGAGGAGGCAAGCGATATAAATATGGTCCAAGCCTCACGCCTCTTCCGCAGAGGGCTTATGACAAGTCCGAGGAGGAAAACGCAGCCATATCGAAGGCCGAGGTGGAAGCCCATTTTGCACCGAAACCGCCACCGCCGCCAAGGGAGAAAGTGCCTAAGGAAACGATTGACCACTTCATTCGTATGGCTCAACCACCAGCTCCCAAGCTTGTTGACACAGACTATGAGCGCCACATCAGGAAGTTAAATCGAGCACATCTACGTAAGGAGGCGAGCTCGGGATCGAGCAAACAACAAGCAGCTGTCAAAAAATGCGGGAAAACCATTCCCCAGCTGGGAGAACAGGCGGCGTAATCGATCCCCTCGCTTGTTGTGCCAACAACACGTGAGAGTACACGCGCCCAATATTATTGTGGGCAAACAGTTTACGTTCCCGAGGTGGGTAATATGGTAATAACCAAGGACCATATAATGCAGGCTGAAGTTCTCAACATCACTGTTGGACAACTCCTCGAGATCGAGCCCATGCCTGTGCTTAGAGAGGATGAAATAAAACGGAAATATGTCCGGGGCCAACCTTTGGTCGAGCCAGACAAGGTCAAGAACCTCCCAACGAGAATGTATGAATTGCATCAATGGTACATGAACATTACCAAGATTTCAGATCGATTGTCCCTCATGGTGAATGTCAAGGAGGAGCATTACTTCCATGAGAAAGCTCTGTCCGTTGAGTATTCTGAACTGTTTTAGTTATACAATCAAGACGCACTCGACAAATCTATCGTCAGTTGCTATTGTCTGTAAGTGATTTCTTTCTGTAATTTAAGTCTCAAGCTAGTTGTAGTGATCCTTTTGATCAATCATTACCTATAATTATCCTCACTATATTCTTTTCTGTGGTATTATGCAGGATGAAGATGTATGAAATGAGAAAAGGTGGATGCTATGGCATTGGGTTCATTGACCCAAACACAGTTAATGAATACACATGGCGGATAAATCCACATCAACAAAAGGACGTAGAGGACAACATGCTAGAGTTCTTGAAGCGCCTCAAATACAATGAAGATATACTACTTCCTTACAACTTCCAGTGAGTCACACTGTCTTGTACTACAAATTCTCTGTTTTTGCCTACTAGCTAGCTACATGTTTTTGCTTACATATGCCCGCTTAATTAAGATATGCAAACGTGTGTGCATGCAGATTTCACTGGGTCTTGTGTATCATTAAAGTTGACGCTGGAACGGTTGAAATACTGGACTCACTACTCAAAGTTAAAACTGACTATAACATCTTGTTTGGGATAGTCAACAGGTAATTTCAATCATTATTAACTATATATCTCGGCCTATTTAGTTTGTCCTTTCATGATATGAACTATTTAATAACCCCTTTATTCATTTTCTTTGTCGGCGGGCAGGGCTTGGGCAAGGTTCATCAGCGTCACGGATGGCGAATGGAAAAAAAGCTTCAATGGTTTCGACCCAAGGTAAGTAATTAAGTAGTACTAGCTAGCTAGCTAGCTTCCATCTCTTTAATTATCATGCTTGATTAATTATTATCTGATCAAATTCCATTCTCGTAAAGGCCCTGAAGCAGGCGCAGGGGACTGATCTGTGTGCATTCTGCGTTTGCGAGAACATTCGCATGATGGCGTCCGAAAGGAGCAGATCTCAAAGACAGGAATGGGTACGCTTGTCAGAACACTATTCACAATTTTACACCATTATCGATATGTAGTCACACAACTAGTACACATGCATATTGATCTCCTTCTTAACAGTTCAGAGAGGTGCGGGAGAAGCTCCTAGAAACGGAGCGCGTAGAAGCACTTCAAGAGGAAATAGCGGGATTTTTGCTCGACCAGGTCATAAATCCGAAGGGAGAATACTATTACCCGCTACCGCCCCCCATGAAAACCACTTCCAATTGTCATCGTGCTCCGAAGGCACCAATTAGGCTAATGCCACTGGCTCCGAAGGCAAAATGCATATGTAGGAGAAATTGTATATAGCTATACATTTGTGTATGTGTGAATTAATTAATATGGTGGTTTGTGAGACATTGATGATATATATATGCATGATTGGTTCTACTAGAAATTCTATTTATATATATGTATATATATATATATATGCATAACGTGTACAATGTGTAGTATCGTAAAATACCAGCAAACGAAAAAGAATTAAAATGAAAACACAAAATTAAATGAAAAAGAAATCATAAAACTTAAAAAAAACCCAAACCTTATAGTACCGGTTGGTATTACCAACCGGTACTAAAGGGCTCCAGGCCCCCGGAGCTGGCTCGTGCCACGTGGTTGCCCTTTACCACCGGTTCGTGCTGAACCGGTACTAAAGGGGGGGGGGCTTTTGTGCCCACACTTTAGTGCCGGTTATGGAACCGGCACTAAAGGGCCTTACAAACCGGTGCTATTACCCGGTTCTGCACTAGTGCATCCATTCCGGCGATGCTCCTTTTGCTTGTCTTCATGACAACACGGCAGGGATTGATTGGATCAGTTATGAAGAAACATTGTGTCACGTGTTTAGCGTGTACCTATGGCTCATTTTTGGTGATGGCGTTGATGGTACCGCTATCATTGGAGTTGGGTATACACATGGTAGTGAAATGTCAGTTTTCTCTGTGTACATTTTTAGCCCATCTGACACGGAACATCGTCGCGCTATGCAATCCAGAGTAGTTAAGCTCCCATATCTCTTCGACCCTTCCGTAATATCTTTCAATTACATTCCCGGTCATGGCTTCCATCGTCACCCCTGAGTTTTGGTCATCATTGTTTTTATCTTTCTCCTCCGTGTAGAACGTGTATCCGTCGATATCGTATGCTTGATAAGTCGCGAGGTTGGTCGAGGGGCCATGTGCTAAGTCGTATATGAGTGTTTCATTCGTACAACCCTCTTCCGGGGGATTAGCCAGAACTCGCTCTTTGAACCAACGCAAGAAAGTGGAGTTGTGCTCTCTAATAACTTCAGCGTCCATCCTGTGCACCCGACGGTCACGGTACTTCTTTGCGATGGTCTCTTTGTGCAGTGTCACGAAATCTTCTAGCACATCTAGGTGTTGTAGCACTACTAAGTTTGCCCTGTCAAGGTCGTTTTGTCGGCCCGAGCGTAACACATTCACATCCCTATGAACGTTGGTGTGACCTTCGCCTTCGAGCCTTCCACAGTGCTTGTTGACGGGCAAACCAACAACAGGGTCTTTGGTCAGATAACTCTCACAGAAAGAGATGCATTCTTTGGTTAGATATCCCTGGGCTATGCTTCCATCTGGACGGGACATGTTACGAACGAATCCTTTGATTACCCCATTCATCCTCTCGAACGACATCATGCTATGCAGGAATGTCGGCCCTAGGTCGATGATGTCGTCCACGATGTGGACACATAGATGCACCATGACATCAAAGAACGCGGGCGGGAAGTACATCTCTAGCTCATTCAGTATGACAACGATCTCTTCCTGTAGCCTATGGAGTTGCTTCACACTAATCGACTTTCGAGGGATAGCATCAAAAAAGTGGCATAGGTCAGTAAGCGTCTCACGCAAATGTGTGTCCATAATCCCTCTAAGTGCAACCGGGAGTAACTGTGTCATCATCACATGACAGTCGTGAGACTTCATCCCACTGAACCTTTTTTTCTTAGTGTCCAGATATCTGCTTATCTTCCCACAGTATCCGGAACTAACTTTGATTCCGGCAAGGCACTTGAACAATTGATCGACCTCCTTCGGATCTAAGGTGAAGCAAGAGGGGGGGCAATATTGTTCTTCCTTCTTGTTTACTTTTTTGCCCCTATCTTCCGTCTCCGTCTCCTCTGACGACCTTTTACCGGGCATTTGAAGATCTTTCCTGATTTTCAAAAATTCCAAGTGTTTTCTTGCCTTCGGCCCATCCTTGGTCCTCTCCGGCATGTTCATCAATGTTCCAAGCAAACTCTCAAGGATATTTTTTGTGATATGCATTTGATCAAGGCTATGAGGCATGTCGAGTATGGGCCAGTATTCCAAGTCCCAGAAAACAGATCTCATCTTCCATATCTTCAGCAGGGGCTCCGGCGCCTTTTTCTTCGTCTTTCCCGGCGAGGGGCACTCTTCCCAGTTCTTCAATAACTCATATATTTCTGCACCGCTACGCTTACGTGGAGGACCTCGATGCTTAGCCTTACCATTGAATAGATCTCCACGCTTTCTCCATGGGTTATCCTTCTCGAGCCATCTTCGATGCCCCATGTACATGATTTTCGAAGACCCGCCATCTTTCGATAGCTGTAGAGAACTTGTATCATCCATGCACCTCGTGCATCCGCAATATCCGTGGCACACCTGGCCGGAGAGATAGCCGTAACCGAGAGAGTCCTGCACCGTCATGATCAGCGCGGCTCTCATGTAGAAATACTCTCCTTTGCTTGCATCCCATGTCTTGGCCGACGTTGTCCATAAGGTCTGTAACTCCTCTTTCAGTAACCCGAGATACAGATTTATATCATTTCCCGGTTGTCTCGGCCCTTGAATAAGCATAGCCATGTGTATGTATTTTTCCTTCATGCACAACCAGGAGGGAGGTTGTACATTCATACAAACACGGGGCATGTGCTATGATTGGTGTTCTGGTTGCCAAATGGATTCATGCCATCACTACTAGCGCCAAGCATGATGTTCCTTGGATCATTTGCGAAAAATTCAAATTCAGCATTTAATGCTCTCCACTGGCTAGCATCTGTGAGGTGTCTCAGCTTCGGTTCATCTCCGTCATCTGACTTCACCCTCTCCGCGTGCCAGCGCATAAGCTTTGCTTCCTTAGGATCTACGAAATACCGTTGTAGACGCGGAGTGATCAGAAAGTACCATACAACTTTCTGTGGAGCTTTCATTCCGGCCTTTTTATATCGTGAAGCATTGCACTTTGGATAGATGGTTTTTTCCGCGTGCTCGTTCCGATATATGATGCAATCATTGATGCATGCGTGATATCTAATATGTGGAAGATCAAGAGGGCACACGATTTTCTTTGCCTCCTCGACACTAGTAGGACACAGGCTTCCCGCGGGAAGAACCTTCTTTAGGTACTTCAGAAGCTCATCCAGGCTTGTATCTGTCCATTTGTTTTTTGCCTTCATCTTTAGAACTTCTAGTGTGAAACTCAAGCGGGTCACCTCGGGATTATTGCAACCATCATACAAAGGAGTCATCGAGTCTACCTCCAGTTGCGCCAGTTTGGCCTCCTCTCTAGAAGCAGCTCTGTCGCTAGTCGTCTTCTTGCGAAGCAGGTCTCGAACATGCGGGTCCCGCATGGCTGAACTTAGTAGCGACGAATACGGTGGCGTGTCCGCGTCTTCTCCACCTTGAACCGCCTCTTCGCCATCGACATTTTCGAGGCCGTCTTCCTCTTCGGGCACATAATTGGTCATCTCTTCGTCTGGTGGCCCCATGTCGTTATTTCCTGCCCCGTCGATGTCCTCCTCCTCCTCATCATCATCATCATCATCGTCATCATCATCTTCACTTATCCACCGAGTATGGCCATGCATGAAACCATGCATGATCATGTGCGCCTTGAATTTACCACCCTTAAAGGGGTCGAGCCTGACTCTTCCTTTGCATTTTCGACACGGACATAAAACATCCCTCAGTATTTTTTCATACATGTCCTCCAGAGTGCATTGCCAGTATCTTTCCACCATCCTTCCATTGACCTTCATGATCACCTGCGGGCAGAGCAAATATTATAACCACGTATATATGCATGCATGGATCAAATTCATACAAAAATTCGCCATGACCTTCCCTAAACATAGGACAAATTGAGTTTGCATGCCCGAAATTCGCCGAAACGGAATTGAATCGACATTTCGGCAAAATATAGGCAACTAATGTCACTCACATGCCACACACAATTTGGTATATTCATATCGCACATAGTTTCTGTCCTAATCGCAAACACACATATTTCCATTCTTGCACATCTCTTTTCTTGCTCACCTATTTGTCGAGAGGGATATCGAGCACCTTCTTATAATTAGCTAGTAGCTCTAGATAGTGAGGTACCTACATAAATATAGCTCCAACTAGCTAGGGGGAGAGAGAGAGATATGAGAGGGAGGAGGGAGGGCATTAATGGAGGGGGTGGTGGAGGGGCAAAGAAGAGAAGGGGAGAAGGGGCA
>NC_041383.1:29785619-29793433 GCF_002162155.2 Triticum dicoccoides
GGGAGGGCATTAATGGAGGGGGTGGTGGAGGGGCAAAGGAGAGAAGGGGAGGAGGGGAAAAACAAGGAAGAGAAAGGAGGGAGGGCATTAATGGAGGGGGGAGGAGGGGCAATGAAGAGGGGAAGCATTGAAGAACAAGCAAGTGCAAGAGGGAGGGGGATAAAGAAAGGGGGAGGAAGAAGAGGGGGGGAGGTGGTAGATATTTTGGCTGGCGACCATAGCAGTAGCGCGGGCTACCAAAGCGCGCTACTGCTATGTGTGCCAGCCAAAATATCTACTGGTACATAAAACTAGCTATAGCGCTTGCAAAAAAACACGCTACTGGTAAAGATTACACATAGAAGAAGTAGCAGCAGCGCGTTTTTGTGGACACGCGCTAATGCTATTTCCTTAACAATAGCGCGTGTTAGGGTGCCAACACTGCTATTATCTTTTGGCTGGGGGGTGTGGTGTGGCTCACTTACCAGTAGCGTGCCTCCAAAAAACCAAGGCTGCTGCTAAGTTGTACCAGTAGCGCTGTTTGTAACACACGCTACTGGTACTTATCAGTAGTTTGGTGTCCAAAACACACGCTACTGGTAAACTTCTATGTATAAGCCTTTTCCTAGTAGTGACCATTGACTGCCTTCCATTGCAGCAATATCCGTGTGGTACCGCGTTTTGTGTTGCCATCTTCGCAATTTGGGTACAACCCTTTTTGTGATCCTTTAACATGCGATCGAACTTCAACTTCTCCCTTTCAATTTCGCATTGTCTCTTTTCATCAACAATGACCCAGCGAAGATCTTCATCGGGCACATCGTATGGTTCCTCTTGATCTTCAGCTTCTCCCGTTGCAGCATCACCGTATTCAGTGGGCGGATAGTTATCATCATCCTCTTCTTCTTCGTTGCCTTCCATCATAACCCATATTTCTCCGTACTTGGTCCAAACATTATAGTGTGGCATGAAACCCTTCTCAAGAAGCTGGATGTGAAGGGTTTTCCGGTTAGAGTAAAACTTCGTATTCTCACAGATAGGGCATGGACAACACATAAAACCATTCTGCTTGTTTGCCTCAGCCACTTCGAGAAAATTATGCACGCCCTTAATGTACTCGGAGGTGGGTCTATCACCGTAAATCTATTGTCGGTTCATCTGCGTGCATTATATATAATTAAGTGTGTCAAAAACCATTACAGAACATCATGAATAGAGAGGTGACCAAAATAAATAGAAGTTCATCATCACATTAAAAGCAAAGTACAGTAGTGATAAAATGTTATTTCTGAAAAAATAAATACATAAAGTTCATACATAATTCTCATTGAACAACATATAGCTCTCTAGAGCATCTAATTAAACCATACACTGAAACTATGTAAAACATTTCAATGCAACAACAAATGCGATCATAATCACAACTAAGGTAACAATTGATCCAATGGCATAATGATACCAAGCCTCAGTATAAATGACATATCTCCTAATCTTTCTAATCTTCAAGCGCATTGCATCTATCTTGATCTTCTGATCATCAACGACATCCGCAACATGCAATTCCAATTTCATCTTCTCCTCCTCAATTCTTTTCAATTTTTTCTTTAAGTAATTGTTTTGTTTTTCAACTAAATTTAACCTCTCGACAATAGGGTCGGTTGGAACTTCTGGTTCACATACCTCCTAGATAAAAACATCTATGTCACGTTAGTCGGCATAATTGTCATAAACACTAAATGAAACAAATAGTTATAAAAGATAATATATACCACATACGAATCATAGACAGGACGAGGGCCAGCGGAGGCAGATACCAAACCATCACACTATATAATAACAAACAATAATAGAAGTAAGAAAAGTATACAAGTATCTATCTAAATCATACAAGTAAGAATTTTTTTCTTTTAGAAAGAAGATAAGAACAAGAGGCTCACCATGGTGGTGTCGGCGACGAGATCGGCACGGGCGATCGACGGCGGTGAGGACGGTGACGGGACAAGACGGACCATCAAACCTAGACAAATCTTGAGGAAAATGGAGTTTGGATAAGGAGCTTCGAGAGGAGAAAGCTTAAGTGTGGCTCGGATATTTCATTGAACACCTCATGCGCATACGAGGTGAGCTAGAGCACTACAAACATCTCCCACGGCTGGCCAAAAAACAGAGCACTAACTCTGTTGGCGGGCAGGGGCCGGGGTATATATAGGCCTCTCTTTAGTCCCGGTTTGTGGCTAAAACCGGGACTAAAGGACAACCTTTGGTCCCGGTTCAAGCCACCAACCGGGACTAATGATGGTGGGCTAGGAGTGAGGCCCATTGGTCCCGGTTCGTGTCTGGAACCGGGACCAAAGGGGTCAGACGAACCGGGACCAATGGCCCCTGAGGTCCGGCCAGCGCCCTGGCCTCACGAACCGGGACTGATGCCCCCTTTGGTTCCGGTTCATAAGTGAACCGGGATTAATGCCCTTACCCAGGCCTCAACCAAAGCCCTGTTTTCTACTAGTGACGTAAGCATTGACCAAGAAATATTATTTGCACTTTGATGTTTTACTGATAAAATCTATATATGATCTGGTGGGGTCGATGGAGAATCTTCCATAAAATTGATATGCCATGTCTAATAGTTTGTCGAATTAATGGGATCCAACCTGATTTCACGGTGGAAAAATGACAGCAAAGTGCACAACTTGCTTTTTACCACCCCATAGTAATTTCGTATCATCTGCAAGATTATATATTTCTGAAGATGTGGTAGTGCCTATCACCATAGCCAACTTGTTGCAGGTAATGATTGAGTATGCAAAAATCACCGAGCACCAGAAATAGCCCATTCCACACTAATCTAGTGGTTTCCACTTTACGGGGAAATGAGCTGTCCTTCTTTATTAGTGCTCAGTGCGGAGAATAATTACTCGATAGGTACACAACACATGCCACTACCAGTGTCATAGTCGACCAATCTAGCTATATAGGCATATATTATATAGTTTGGTGAAGTCTAATATTTAGCTTTAGTCATTTCCTGTCATAGAAAAATGGGGCATTAGGTGAAGATGACACACAGAACAAATACTCCCTTCGTATCAAAATATAAGAAATTTTTTTGACACTGGTATAAACTCTAAAAACGACTTATACAAACTTACAGAGGTAGTATATAATTAGATGGAGCATCTTAAAAATCGACAGTAGTCTAGTAAGTTAGGCAAGGAAAACAACAATATTCATTTTTCCTCTTCGACTAAAAGGAAAGTAAACAGAATCAGTACCAATTAATGTTGTGAACAACATACACATGAAATTAACATATACGGAATGGGGGCGTGACTGGGTGGCCCAGTAGGATTATACTCATGTACTCGGAACCTGCCTCCCTCTCAGCATCACCCTCACTGCCATTGGGGATGCAGTCTTCAGCCTAGTCTCGCTGATGGGTCAGGTGCTTCTGCTCTCTCGCCCTGGTCAAGGTTGTTTGCTTCATAGATCTCACATTTGTGTAATTCAAGCTGGAAAATGCTTCAATGTCGGGCAGACGGGCAACTTTGCTTAAGTATGCTTGGACCATGTGGTGGCTAACGTAAGAGAGTGCATCATGATATTTTTCGGCAAGACGGTGTGTGGTTCATAAATCGCAATCTTATCCTAGTTGATTGTATTTTACATGAATATATTGGTACCCCGAAGCACCATTTCATGTTTTTCCAGGATGGTAACGCATGATCTTACTTTCACTAGTTCGATCCGGCATTGACAATGTTATGTTGACTCCTTGATTAAGGTGTTGCCTTCATAAGTTGAAGGTCTACCCTACGTTTTTGGGTGGGCAGCAAGGGTATGTGGGATGAAAACTCTTGATCCAACCATCACTAACTATATCTAGCTAGCAAGCTTGACACACGTGCATTTGCTAAGTTGACATCCTTCGCAAAAAACGCCTTCAAGAAGGAAGTTCACAGTTGCCTTGATGTCACTGAGTCCAGCTTGAAAGGTCGGAGATAAATATTTTCATCCTAGACGCCAGGTCCAAGCTATCAATATAATGGCTGGGCATCCACACAAACACAATGTATCAAAACGGCAACACCACAAAAAATTGATGTTTGACCAAACCATCAGGCGGACATGGATTGGTGTTTCAGTCACCATCTTGATGGTACTAGATCTTCCAACACTTTGTGCACTCATTACCCTGAGTGAATCCGCCATAGCGTTCTCCGAAGATAGCCACCAAGGTCACCCCTGAAACTCCCTCTGTCGTACACTTACTTGGCCAAGATCAGCAACGATCAGATCGAATCACTAGAACCCCACTTGCCAAAAAAGGGGAGAGGGCGATGCATTGAACGACCATCAGGATCTGCTGATCTAGCTTCACTCGTGGGTTCACAGTATATATGCACGTGGTAGCGACTAGCGACGTGTCATGCCGCAACATCACCACAGAAAAAAAAAACCACATACGAAGAAGAATGAGCCACTGCTGAGGAAAGATGATCTGATTGTGCTCATTTTTTTCAAAAAGGGGGTTTGCCCCGGCCTCTGCATCAGAAAGATGCATACGGCCATATTATTAATAAGCAAAAGATCCAACAAATGTCTCGTAGTCTCAAACAAAAAAAGCTATGCTCAACACAGAGCACGAAAGCAAAAAACCGGACAGCCACAACCGGCAGGCAAATAAAACAGATAGGAAACTAATCTGACTATGCTCATAGGCCTCCACGATTAACCTAGACCAGACCCCCGCTATCCCTGCACAAAATACTCATACAAAAGCAAACCACCACCATCATGGTGCCTATCTCTCGTGGGCACACACCTCGCCACAAAGATATTGTGTGTAACACGCAAGCCAAATGATGGCCCATCATCCACATAGCCAGAGTGTCGCCGATGTTGCCCCAGATGATAACAAGCAAACGGTGATGCTCCAACCGGTACGAAGAGCCATAAGCATCCCTTTGGGTGCAGGGTCTGCCACCTCCGCGGCAAGGTCGAAAGTAGTGGCGCGGTAGATGGAAAGAGATTACCGTGCTTCGCAAGATGAAGAGGTCTCGATTGCTGCCTGCTAGGCAGGACAAGGGTACAAAGGGGCTGGATGGGGAGGAGGTGTCATAGGCAGCGAAATATTGGTGACGACGAAAAGCTTTCAGGGGTAGCTATTTTGGTTTGGCAGTGTATGCATTCTTTAGTATTTCCTCTATATATCCATAGATTTGATTTCACAAAAATAAAATAAAAATATACATCCATAGATTCATAACTAGCTTGCCACCCGTTGGTATACCTTGAGTCTTTCTTTAGTAAGTGTACATAGAAGATGGAATCAAGGACCTTTCCTGCTGGTGTTACTAAATATGGAAAAATTAATTTGCTAAGGCCCTTCCTTATCAGCTGTAAACTATTAATCACACCTTTATATGGAAACTAAGGTCGTGCAACAGTCCTCTGATCGTTAGGTTTTTTATATATGTTTATCTTATGATGTAAGTGGGAATGGGCACTGGAATCCATTCACTTTCTGGGCAATTGTATAATTAAATCTAGAGGCTAAACACAACCAGCAATCCAATTGGTTCACTATGGCTTGGGCAAATCTAGTTTCCACTAGTAGTCGGATAAAGCAAAGTGTAGGATCTGCTTTTCACCTACAATCCTATAAAGTACAATGATTAACAACAACAGATAACTTCCGCACTTGACTTCATATTGACTTCGGTGGGTTTCACCTAGATCTCCAACAAAAATATCTCTTCATATTTTCTTTCGTCCTTTTAGTTAATCACACAGAATTTTGGTGTATACATGTGCAAACTAATTTTTTTTGTATAGCTTTGTATACAACCCAAGAATGAAGGGATTAATTGAATGGTCTAGCCTATAAGTTTTCTTTCTGTATTGTCTAGCCTATAATTTAAACAACTTAGGATATTGTGCCATCTTAGATGGCGAAACTTCCGTCGATTGGTACATTTGGCGAGTTTACTTTGGAAATTCTAGACCTTAATTAGTTTATTCATTTTCTCATATTTTGTTTTTCTTGCTTTACACAAGTTATATTAGCATTTTTTAAATATATCATGCTTTTCATATGTCCACTTTCAAATCACTGTTATTGTATTAAACAAAAGAAAATTCCATGGTTAACTTTATAAACTAGAGCCTATAGGATATCACGTGTTATGCCGCGGGAATTGGTTGATGAAAATTTGGGTTTATAACATGAGAACCAAAACTAAAAAAATATAGATGATTTATTTTATTTTATTTGTATAGTTGTAACAATATTTATGAAATATAAGTATAATAATTGAATAGAAAACATTTTCCCATGCATGGTTGAATGTTGTGGTTGGTTTTCTCTCATTCATGTCGAGGTGGGCCTTATCCCATTCACAATTGTGTGGTGACGTGGCATATTTGTATGTTGAGATAAATAAGTTAGTGGGAATGACTCTGTTAGGTATATATGATTTGGATATGTAGTTATCTTACAATGGCTCTGTTTAGTAATATGGATGGCAAATAGTCTCTCCATCCTTGTTTTCAGTACTGTGATACTAGTAGATATTTTTTCGCACACATCAATTGACTTAGCATGTATATCTGGGTGAAAACACCCCTCCTTGAGACAGATTCTCATCTAGATTACCGGCCAGAATGGGATGGACAGATCCATATAGCTGGTCATACATGTATGCATGGGTGTACAGAGTTGCCATTTATACATATCTTGTTGTTACACCAAAAAATTGTACCTTCGAGAAATTACACAAATCAAGCTTGAAATCATACAGAAGTGCCAACTAATGATATATGTATACTACAAAAGCGTGTTCAAATTCTTGAACCAGAGGAGACGACACCATGGTCCATGGGTACATATCCATAAACAATTTGTACGTAAGTCCCACATGCATCAGACAACCACAAATACCATACAGAGGTTTTCCTAATGAGCGCTTGTTTGGGCATATTCTTTTCGAGATACGACAACGTGCATGGTTTACACATAAAATGGGATAAGATTAACGTATGCTTACCAAATACCGACATACTTATGGCTTGATTCATGTCTACACTATTATCGTACACATATGATCAACTATGTACTTGTTTAACACTTCACATTTGGAATAAAGTAGCTACTGAACCTTGTGGTTCAGTTTATTGTTCTAGCATCCAAAAGTTTTTAACATCAACTATACCACAAGTAAAGTAGCCTTGCAATAGAGTTGTTAAGACTCTTATTAATAAATATAATAATTTCAGAAGTACAATATACACGCACTTGAACATTAAGTCTTCAAAACAAGATAAAAGTTACATAGCAAAAACATACATGATCACACATTTTTACTTATCTTCAGTTTTCCATGATAATAGTGAGTTAGTTTCCTCCACCTTCTGTGCTCTCCTTGGAACTGTGGAACATCCCTTGGCAGGGGTAGTTCCCTAGTGGACACGCATGATGTATTTCCTCACCACACTAGTAGAGAAGAGGGCTTTGGTCCAGGTCGGGTTAGCCCATTAGTCCCGGTTCAGTCCAGAACCGGGACTAATGGGGGCATTAGTCCCGGTTCGTGAGCCCAGGGGCCACGTGGGCCATTTGTTCCAGTTCGTCTGGACCTTTTAGTCCCGGTTGGTGCCACGAACCGAGACTAAAGGGTGCGATGCCCATTAGTACCGATTCACGGCACCAACCGGTACTAAAGGTTAGACCTTTAGTCCTGATTCGAGCCACCAACCGGTACTAATGGGGTTTAAGGCATTAGTACCGGTTCATGGCACGAACCGGTACTAAAGGTCCCATTTTCAAACTCTACCCCCCC
>NC_041383.1:29793444-29797822 GCF_002162155.2 Triticum dicoccoides
CCCGGATCGCCTTTTCAGTTTAAAAAAATAAAAGAAAATGATGAAAATGTCAAAAAAATAAAAGAAAATAAGTTTCCCATGTGATATGTGGTCTAGTTGTTGGGAAAATTTGCAAATGTGAGTTTCGACTTTATTTGCAAAATCTCTCTAGAATTTAGTAAAATGGGCATAACTTTTGCATACTAACTCGGATGAAAAAGTTTTTTATATGAAAAATCATCTACTCGAAAAGTTACATCCAAATTTAACCGGGGTAACCTTGTTAAACATTTTTAAAATCCTCAAAAACCTAACAGAAAAAAAGTTACGGGGCTTTTAAGATCTAGAGTGGAAAAAATCAAAAAAATTTCAAACTGTGGTCAAACAATGGTCAAACTAATTATTCTAGAATATTAGTGTTACTAAATAATTATTTCAGTTATTTTGAATTTTGGTCAAATCTGGTCAAATTGTGGTCAAACAATGGTCAAACTAATTATTCAAGAAATATTAGTGTTACTAAATAATTATTGTTTTTTAAAACAATAGTTTCAAACTCAAACAGTGAAATGTGTCGCTTCATGCTCAAGCAAAATTCCTGAGGGTTAATAGGATTGACATCTTACTATTGCCAGGAAAACAACAAGTGCAGACTTGGAAACGAGGGAGAATAGAATCCAGAAGTTAAGCGTGCTCAGGCTGGGGGAGTGGGGGGATGGGTGACCGTTCGGGAAGTTAGATGATTTGGAATGATGAGGGGTGATTAGAGACTAGAGGATAAATTGAGCAGTGATGAGGGGTGGTGATTAGAGATTAGAGGTTGAAGTAATTCAAAAATTTGAAAATTCAAAAAAAATAAAAAAATTCAAAAAAAAAATTTAAAAAAATCATAAAATTTCCTTTAGTCCCGGTTGGGTGTTACCAACCGGGACTAAAGGTGGAGCTCGACGTGGCCGCGGCCTTTAGTCCCGGTTCGTGTAAGAACCGGGACTAAAGGGGAGAGGCATTAGTAACGACCCTTTAGTCCTGGTTCATAAACCGGGACTAAAGGGCCTTACCAACCGACAAAAGCCTCTTTTTCTACTAGTGTCAGCAGGGGTACTCCTTCCATCAACAGAACTAGAAGTAAGTTTTCGCATGTTCTTCACTTGCATTGCATTCCCTTCGATGTTCCTTGAATGGACACATGGGCATGAATTGGTCAGAAGAATTGCCATGATCACAAACACAATGACTTTCATTGTCGATAATTCTTGCAGGCCCTAACAAATAAACATACATAGGTCAGTCATTAAGCATCATTTTTTGTAGTCTGTATAAAAAAACATACATACAGTGATACGGTAACGGTTTTCAAAATAATACAATATCGAATGCACATGTAAAATCTTGTAAATATTCACCAAATAAGGATATTGCTGAAGTGCAGCTAAAGGCTTGTCATTCACCTTCTCTCTTGGTAGCCAAAAATGTGATATGGTGATGCACTACTTATAGGAGATAAAAGAGGTGATGTTCGATTTGAACTATTCAGGGAAAATCTTCTCGGGTAAAAACTCGATTCTCCACCAATAAAGATACTAGACAACTGAAAGTGGGTGAATTTGATGTACGTGGAATATGATAGGTCAATTTGCATTAATTGTAAGACTTTATGATGTGCCTCTAAACAATGTGAATGAACATTTACTATGTTGCCCAACATTATCACACCAGGGGAATGAAAGTTGTAATGAGATATTGAACGTGTCTACTTTTCAGATATCTTATTGCTCTGAAAAAAAGACTTTAATGATTGAATATAATGTGAAATGCAGTTTGAGGTGTACTTAGTTAGGGGTGACTTTGAAACTACATATCATCCTTGGTCCAAGAAAGACCGATATTTCATGTCATACTCTTTGAAATTAATCATCAGGGGACGACATTGTCATGTTCCCTGATCTCTTCAGCACCATCACACTATTTTTTTAATCATATTTCCCTCCTTGCATGTTGACGGTATTGTTAATCATTCTATTTCAGCGCTCCCTGAAGTGAAATGTGCATGTTGTTGCAGGGAGGAACCAAAATAAACTGGCTATGTTCTTGAAAAAAGAAAAAAAAATGGCTATGCAGTTGCTATTTTTTGGGGAATTATATATGCATGGTTAGCCGTTCTCATCAATGGAGTTATATTTGATTTTGATTGTAACGACTTCAGTCATTCTCCTTACACACTAACATCTCGGTTCTTAGTTTACGAATCACTAGCGAAAACTGCGTACGGAATATCTGTTTATTAAGATGTTATATTAAGGGAGTTGTGGCACTATTGCATGTAAACTATTTGTTTTCAAATATTATCAAACCAGCTAATTACTACTTCGTCTAAGTACCTATATTTTTATATAACTGAAAAAGTTAACTGAATTACTTTAGATAAACTGAATTACTTCAGATAAGACACTACTCAAATGGCCATAGATTACAGCAACTCTAGCCGATCCCCTAAACGGCTATAGAGAAGTAAAATTTCGGTTTTACTTCTCTAACCCGCACCTAGGTAAAGTAGTAAACCGAATAGAAGAGTAATTGTTTTACTCCACTCCTTATGGACTCCTCTATTCAGTCGGCCGCCCATCGCTCGAGCAAAACATCTGCTCCCCTCCGCGGCCTCACCCACCCCAATCTGTTGCCGCATCACTGCCGACACCATGTTTGTCTAATTCTTTTTCTTCCTGAATTGTATTTCTATGGATTTCAAATGCAAGGGTATTGCAGTTGAAATTGGGTTGCCACGATTTGCTAATTTCTCTTAGGGTTCACATCTTGTTGGCCACGCACAGTGGGGAGTAAAACACAATTCAAGTTCTATTATCTTAGGCAGTCAAGGTCTATTGTCGTATGTTGCCGTCGCCGAGCAAATTTTTTTATTGTTTTGTTTTCTGATATTTCAGTGTTCAATGTTACGTAATCAACAAGAATTTTAGGTGAAACACTTTATTGCAGCAACATCTTGGGTACACCCTTATGAGACACGCAAATGTTACTTTTATGTATAGTATTGTTTGGTAACCATTGTGTATGATGTACATGGTGCACACCTGGACAGCGGGCATTTTGGTTCTAGGTACGCCCTTGTAGGACGCCCCATATGACATGCCACCGTCCTCGTCCACCTTGATTTGAGCCTCTCTCGCTGTCACCGGCGCAAAAATCGGCAGATCTACGTCTGCCGCCGCCCTGCCAGATTTGACACATCCGGCAGCCATCGCCTTTGCCATGGATTAGCCGAGTTACCAAACCGCACAACCCAGGCAATGACTCTGTGCCGCATGTAGGTATGGCCTCCTCCTCTAGCCACTCATATATCACTCGTCGGCAGACCACCGGCAAAGACACGCCCGACCATCGATCGGGCTCGGCACTGGCCCAGCAGCTTGTCGCCTCCCTGTTGCCGGTCACCAAGTGCGACGATTGTCCGCGGCATGTGGTGCGCCGAGTTTCGACGATGCCGCAACATCCTGGATGGGTGTTCTTCAAGTGGAAAAAACATGGTGTGAGTGCTTGTTTATCTTGTTGTTCATCGGATTCGTCGCAATTTGTAGCTCATTATTTTGTCAAAATGTGTAGGATGGATGCAAGAGTTGGTATTGGTAAAAAGAGTACATCGATCTATTGATAGCGAGAAATTTGACAGATGTTTATGCACTCCTTCCTAGACTAGAGACTAGACATGAGACTAGAGGCGACACAATGTTGAATTGTGTGGAACCTAAGAATAAAGAAGTGTGCAAGCTTGAGAAGTCAATTGAGAAAATAAACAATGTTCAAAATGAGAAAAAATATTAATCCAACTTGTGGGAGCAGTTATGGAAATTGGATTTCTATTGAAGTGTCTAAATGTGGTTCTTTTTTTTTGTTTACGATTGTGCATCATTATTACACATCATTTCTTCCCTTGTGTCCCTGCTTGCTTACGATTGTGCCGTATCCATGGAGCATCCTCATCATTTAACTTAATGCTTGGGTCGGTGTTCACTTTGAAGGGCGGAATTTCAGCAAACATATTATAATCTTCTGACATGTCTGTCTTGTCCTCCACTCCCACGATGTTTCTTTTCCCTGAAAGAACAATGTGGCGCTTTGGATCATCGCATGATGTACTGATCGTTTTCTTATCTTTCCGTTTCCTCGGTTTGCTACTCATGTCCTTCACATAGAAAACCTGAGCGACATCTTTCGCTAGGACGAATGGTTCGTCAAGGTAACCAAGATTGTTGAAATCCACCATTGTCATTCCGTATTGCTGGTCCACCTTTACCCCACCTCCTGTTAGCTTGAACCATTTGCACCGGAACAAAGGGACCTTAAAGGAGGGTCCATAGTCAAGTTCCCATATCTCCTCTATGTAACC
>NC_041383.1:29797832-29805632 GCF_002162155.2 Triticum dicoccoides
CCTTCGAGAGGTTCATGGGAGTATTAAAGAAATATGTTCGTAACCGTGCTAGGCCAGAAGGAAGCATCGCCAAGGGCTATGGAAATGAGGAGGTAATTGAGTTTTGTGTTGACTTTGTTCCTGACCTTAAGCCGATTGGTCTTCCTCGATCGCGGCACGAGGGGAGACTAAGTGGAAAAGGCACGATCGGAAGGAAATCAACGATATGTATGGACGGCCATTCTCTGACTGAAGCACACCACACTGTACTGACCAATTCCAGCTTGGTGGCTCCGTACTTTGAGAAACACAAGAATATTTTACGCTCGGACAACCCGGGGAAGCCTGAATCCTGGATTAGGAAGGCCCACATGGAGACTTTCGGCAGTTGGTTGAGAAAATATTTAATGAATGACAATGATGTTGTAGATCAGCTGTACATGTTGGCCAAGACACCATCTTCGACTATAACGACTTTTCAAGGGTACGAGATAAATGGGAATACATTTTACACGATCGCCCAAGATAAAAAGAGCACCAACCAAAACAGTGGTGTCCGCTTTAATGCAGCAACCGAGAATGGGCAAAAGGTCACATATTATGGTTACATAGAGGAGATATGGGAACTTGACTATGGACCCTCCTTTAAGGTCCCTTTGTTCCGGTGCAAATGGTTCAAGCTAACAGGAGGTGGGGTAAAGGTGGACCAGCAATACGGAATGACAATGGTGGATTTCAACAATCTTGGTTACCTTGACGAACCATTCGTCCTAGCGAAAGATGTCGCTCAGGTTTTCTATGTGAAGGACATGAGTAGCAAACCGAGGAAACGAAAAGATAAGAAAACGATCAGTACATCATGCGATGATCCAAAGCGCCACATTGTTCTTTCAGGGAAAAGAAACATCGTGGGAGTGGAGGACAAGACAGACATGTCAGAAGATTATAATATGTTTGCTGAAATTCCGCCCTTCAAAGTGAACACCGACCCAAGCATTAAGTTAAATGATGAGGATGCTCCATGGATACGGCACAATCGTAAGCAAGCAGGGACACAAGGGAAGAAATGATGTGTAATAAACGGCGATATTCTATATGTGCCGACCGGAGAAGAAAGAAGATGATATCTCTTCTTATCTGAACCTTGACGGTGAAGATGAAGGGCGCCGTCAGCAAGATGATGCCGAACAAACGTCGATAAACGACGATCTTCAAATGGAAGTAGCAACCACCTCCGGCGCCGAGGTATATATATACATTGAGCCTCTGGTGATACAAACTAACTGATTTGAATAAATATGTGTGTACTAACGCGCGCGACTCTTTATTATTTTAGCCCTCGGCCGGATCGTCGAAACAATCGAGTACGTCGTCAAAGCGTGGCGCAACCAAGACGATGAAACAAGGAGAAACATGCACCATCGAGGTTGTCGACAATGCAACCGGCAGGCCGCTGGAGCCCCGCAAGAACGCCACCAAGTTTGTCAGCCAATGCAGAGCCATTGTTAGAGACAACGTCTCGATCACCGTCCAGGAGTGGAATGAGCCAAAGAAGGCACGAATTGATGGTTTCACTTTTGTCGATAAGAGAACAAAAAAAGATTGCTTCAAGAAGCTTATGGAACATTTCGTTCTACCTCCGGAATACAACAAATTCGATGAGGAGGGTAACAAGATTGAGGAAAACAAGGAGAGGAGGAGGCTAGTCAAACAGTTCGCTCTTCATAAGATGGCCGACGCATTCCGGAAATTCAAGCAAAATCTAGCCCATGACTTTGTCAAGCAGAACAAGACTCTGGATTTCAAAGGACAATATGAGAAACTGAAACATGATTGGCCAGAATTTGTGAAGCAAAAGAAATCGGAGCAGTTCATTCAAATATCGAAAAAAAATAAGGAAAATGCGGCTAAGAAGGAGTACAATCATGTTATGGGGCCAGGAGGGTATCGCATTTGGGTGCCTAGGTTGGAGAAGATGGAGAACGAGCTGAGGGCGCGAGGAATCCGTCCAGGTACGGAGGGATGGGACCCAAGGGCCAAAAGCTGGTGGTACGGGCATGGGGGAACGCTGAACCCGGAGACAGGGGAGTGTGTTTACCGGGGCAAATTAATTAAACCCACCCAAGCCCTTATTAACGCAATGAGGGATGCTCAACAGGGGAAGATCAAGTTCAACAGAGAGAACGACGCGCTGACAAAAGCCCTCGGGAATCCTGAACACGGAGGACGTGTACGAGGCATGGGGCACATTCCGTGGAAAATAGGGTTCCCCCAGAACGATGACCCGTACGGTTACAGAAGCCGTAAGAGAAAGATGGATCGGAAAGCAGATGTTGTGGCGCGGTTGGCTTCGGAAATGGATGTGATGAAGAAAACCATGAGTGTACTAGTAGCCGAAAGAGATGCAGCTCGGGTGCAGCATGAAGATCATCCAGCGGATCTCGGAAGCCAGCAGCGGAGAAGCAGCGTGGCTTCCACGGAGGCCCCACCGGCTGGTGCAGATGCACCGACGATCGAAATTACTGCACCGGAGCCTCTGGTGGTCGAAATTACTGCACCGGAGCCTCTGGTGGTCGAAATTACTTCACCGGAGCCTCCTCGCTACCCCGTGGACGATATAAAGGAGATGAAAGAATGTCATCTGTATTATCCTATCGGGAACATGTCCATGAAGGTAGCCATCGGCAGTGCTTTACCATGTTTACCTGGAGCACTCCACCACAACAACCCCATTCAAGATGGCTATGCTCGTGTCACGGTGGAGGACATAGTCCAAGGGTTTGAGGACCTGGAGATTGACATTGCTACACCTGAAGGGGAGAAAAGACTTGGAGATGTCAAGTGCCATTTCATTCTATGGCAAAAGAAGTTTATCAAGTTTCCAGGCGAGGCGCCAAGGACAACAAGTCCACCCCCCTACGGTGGTGGTGGTGGCGGTGGCGGTGGTGGTGGTGGTGGTGGTGGTGGTGGCGGTTCACCTACACCTCCGTCACGTCAGCCGACGCCGCCCCCCAGTCCACAACGTCCGGCGGGTGATCAGCCGCCGCCCCCCAGTCCTCGTCCGGCGGGTGATCAAACGCCGCCCCCCAATCCACCTCCGGCAAAGAAGCAGAAGCAGTCCTGGATTATTAACCCGGACCCTTATGTACCTAAGACCACAAAGGTACCGGAGCCATCACTGAAGCCTCTCCCCACAAGGCCTTGGGAACGTAGTGCCGAGGAAGTCGACGCGGCCGCGGCTGCTGATTTGGAGAAATGGAAGGTGGACTGCAAGAAGAAAAGAGAGCCCGAGCCCAAGCCAGTATTTTCTGATGAGCAAAAGAAGTGGGCTAAGTCACTTTTGAGCACACCGTCCCAAGCCGCGAAGAATCTGCCTAACGACTATGCACGTGAACTTCGCAGGCAGGCACTCATGTTCAAGGAGAACAAAGAGCGGGAGAAGGCCGAAAGTAAAAAAAGCGGGAAACAAGTTGCCCAGCTCGGGGAACAAAGTAAACAATCGATTGCCCCGCTTATAGTGGAAGCCTTCTGTCCGGATGCCCCCGAGATCATACAAGCTGCGGCAGCACAGGGATTGACTGTAACGAGTGCCAGAGAACAAGCGGCCAACTTAGGTATTACTCTTCGTGAACTGTTAGGCCTTGATGAGGCGCCAGTGAAGGAGGTAGTAATTACATATGTCAAGAATGGGCCTCTCGTCGAGCCTGCGCAGGAAAAGGATCTACCTCCACAAATGAAAGGTCTGCTGAAATGGTACAAGGGTTACATAAAAAATAAAAACGCCAAAGAATATATTTATGCGGAAGTTAGACATGAGCATCACTTCAAACATTACTATGTACAAATTGAGCTGAGTGAATTGTTCCAGCTTTTCAATCTGCGCGAGCTCGATAAATCTATCATCAGTTGCTACGTTCTGTAAGTGATTTATTAATTTCTACCCCATCTCGTTCATATTGCCTGCACTATATATATGTCCTAACTATATTGTTGTGTCCGCTATTATACATGCAGAATGAAGATTAAGGAATGCAGAGTAAGGAACATCCATGATGTTGGGTTCATTGACCCACACATCGTTAATGGACATGTGTTGGAGCGTCACCCCGCCGACGTGGAGGCAGACCTGTGGCACTTTCTTACAAAGCAGGAACTCAAAAGTGATATTCTATTTCCTTACCATTTTGAGTGAGTGTTTCTGTCTTGAGCACATTCTCTTTTGTTTACTCCATGCATGGTATGTGGCCGGCTAATCGATGAGTTATGCATGACGTACTGTGCATGTATCGTGTCCGCAGGTTTCACTGGATTCTGCTAGTAATTAAAGTTAACACCTCAGAATGTCTCGTCCACGACTCTGTGAATATGGATCCAAAGCTTTGGGGCAGCATGAGAAGAATGCTGCAGAAGTAGTTATTTTCATTCATTTGCGCTCTATATCGATCGGCCTATTTCGTTCATTTCCTAATATCAAGTAACTAATTAATAACTCTCTTGTTCATTTAATTTTCTTTGCCTCGTAGGGTTTGGAGACGGTTCGTAGATACAAAGGTCGGTGAATTCAAAAAAGAGCTAGAATTCAAAATGTTAAAGGCTAAGAATGCTGGGGATATTCAGCCACCGGAGACCAATCTATGTGGATACTATGTCTGTGAGATGATCCGGAGATACACCTCTGAGCGGGTTCCGAGTGATACCAATGCTCAGAGGAATAACCTCCGGTGGATGCTTAGTCCAGAAGCTCGCTTCCGACCACTTCAAGAGGAACTAGCTGGATGGTTCAGCAGGGAAGTCCTCCATCCTAAAGGAGAACACTATTACGAGGACGTAGAACTTTATATGCATTAAATCATGTATGGAAACTTGTTCAAAATTGTATATGGTCATCCGATGATATTGAATATATATTGTATATTCCTTTTGAATTCTTTTTGGTTCTAATTTCAAATTTATTTGAAATTGTACATTCATATGCATGTATGTAGTACCGTAGAATATATGAAACTCCTTCAAAATTAAAATAAAGCACAAAAAAAATAAAACAGTACAAATTAAACAGAAAACAGGTTTAGGGGGGGGGGGCTAAAACCCTAAACCTGTGGCGGCCTTTAGTCGCGGTTGGCCAGAAGAACCGCGACTAAAGGTCCTCCGCCCCGACGGCCGCCTGGCGCCCACGTGGACGGGCCGTTAGTCGCGGTTCTTAAGCAGCCGCGACTAAAGGTGGGGGGCTTTAGTCGCGCTTATTTGGTCGCGGTTGCGCAACCGCGACTAATGGCAGTTGCGAACCGCGACCAAAGGCCTTTTTTCCATCAGTGATATGCTACTGGTGTACTGGTTGAATTTACGGACTCTCATATGTGTGTGATACAGTAAAATATTTTCAAAGCTAAGATACAGTAAAGTGTGCTGCGTATGCACTCCCACCGCACTTCGATGCTCATCTAGAGATGCTTATGCTTCTAACGAAGCATCCCTCGGGCAGACATGCTTAGAGCATCTCTAGCAGACCATGTATAAAACCGTGATCCGCAAAATAACCGTCAAAATACGGGTCGGCACGGGAGATCCGGCCCGATCAGACCCCGCAAACGCGTCCGACCCGTAAAAGTTTTTGCGGGGCGCGGCATAATTCGCATCCCAACCCGCGAAAACGTGGGTCCCCCCGGTCCCGTGGGCGCCCTGTATATAGGGGTAGCGGTTGGGCGGGCAGACATTTCAGGCCGCGCTTTTCCCCACCCACCGCCACCCCTCTCCCCAACGCCCCGCCGCCGGGCCGTCACCTACGATTCCAGCCAAACTAGCCGGCGGGATCACGTCGGAGGGACGCCACATGCCCGAGCTTGCCCTCCGCCACTTCCTCCTGCGTCGGCGGGCCAGAAACGAGCAGATCGGTGGTTGTTCGTCGCGACGGCTGGATTTCGCATTTCCGGCCACCGGTGGCCGCGCCAAGCCATGGATTGCTCGAGGAGCACCTCGGCAAAGCCCCAACGCCGCATACAGGTACTCGTTTGTCCTGTAGCCGTCGTCGTTGGTTTGCCTGCAAGGATACGGCCGGCCGGCCACCAGGCTCGGCGCTCGCGCAGCAGCTCGCCGGCTTGCCGATGCCGCTCATACAGTGCGACGACTGCACGCGGACAGTGTTGCGGCTAACTTCTAGCACGCGCAAGCACCCCGGATGGGTATTCTTCAAATGCGAAAACGATGGGGTATGTTGTTGGTTCCATTCGGCTTTGTTACCCTATTCTGTTCAATTTCGATAGCTTATGGACATCGTCATGTGTGTAGGAAGATGAATGCTCATTTTGGTTTTGGGAAGGAGAATAGATTGATTTATTGATAGAAAGAAACTTAATAGATGCTCGTGCACTCATTAGTAGAATTGAGGCTACAAATGCGGCTACATGTGCAATTAGAGAAGAAACTAGAGGGGAATCAACGTCTACTTCTTTAGAATCAAAGAAGAAGAATGTAGAATGCAAGATCAACAATCCGCAGATCAACAACGAAGGCATGGTGAAGATATTGGTCCAACTAGTGGAAGCGGTTATGGAAGTTGGACATCTTCTAAAATACATAATTGTGGTTCTTGTTTTATATGGTCTTACTATTCTAGCAAAGATTTGGTGAATTACTATGTATGCAGTGCCGTTGAAGAAAATAAAAAAGCAAAAAATGTTTTCATGTGTGAAATTGAAATGCAAATTATTGATTTGCAGGCCGCCGCGGGCGGCAGCCGAGCAAGTTTTACGGGTCCGCTGCGCGGGGTCTGCTCGGCCGCCGCCCGCACAGGCCTACAAATCAGGTTGTGGTTGAATGTTGTGGTTGGTGTTCTCTCATTCATGTTGAGGTGGGCCTTATCCCATTCACAATTGTGTGGTGACGTGGCATATTTGTATGTTGAGATAAATAAGTTAGTGGGAATGACTCTGTTAGGTATATATGATTTGGATATGTAGTTATCTTACAATGGCTCTGTTTAGTAATATGGATGGCAAATAGTCTCTCCATCCTTGTTTTCAGTACTGTGATACTAGTAGATATTTTTTCGCACACATCAATTGACTTAGCATGTATATCTGGGTGAAAACACCCCTCCTTGAGACAGATTCTCATCTAGATTACCGGCCAGAATGGGATGGACAGATCCATATAGCTGGTCATACATGTATGCATGGGTGTACAGAGTTGCCATTTATACATATCTTGTTGTTACACCAAAAAATTGTACCTTCGAGAAATTACACAAATCAAGCTTGAAATCATACAGAAGTGCCAACTAATGATATATGTATACTACAAAAGCGTGTTCAAATTCTTGAACCAGAGGAGACGACACCATGGTCCATGGGTACATATCCATAAACAATTTGTACGTAAGTCCCACATGCATCAGACAACCACAAATACCATACAGAGGTTTTCCTAATGAGCGCTTGTTTGGGCATATTCTTTTCGAGATACGACAACGTGCATGGTTTACACATAAAATGGGATAAGATTAACGTATGCTTACCAAATACCGACATACTTATGGCTTGATTCATGTCTACACTATTATCGTACACATATGATCAACTATGTACTTGTTTAACACTTCACATTTGGAATAAAGTAGCTACTGAACCTTGTGGTTCAGTTTATTGTTCTAGCATCCAAAAGTTTTTAACATCAACTATACCACAAGTAAAGTAGCCTTGCAATAGAGTTGTTAAGACTCTTATTAATAAATATAATAATTTCAGAAGTACAATATACACGCACTTGAACATTAAGTCTTCAAAACAAGATAAAAGTTACATAGCAAAAACATACATGATCACA